>NC_136262.1:219169735-219332235 GCF_964187855.1 Myxine glutinosa | reverse complement strand
ATAACTTGCTTCAACTCTGTGTAAAGTGTAATCTGTAGTTTGAAATCTTCCTTGCGCTAACTAACTCTGTGCCGTTTCTATATGCTGCAGAATTCCTCTCTGCAGCTGATGAAGATGAAGTTTTTCATGACTGCAACTTGGCATCCCTAAGAAATGGCCAAGAGAAGCACAAAGGCATTGAGAATGGAGTGACAAGTAAACAGTATTCTGGCCATGACCTTGATCATGTAGAAAGCCAGATTGACATCGGGCAAGCATGCACAAAGAAAAGAATACCGCAAGGGGAAGACTCTTCCAGCTTTTATAGTGGAACTCCATTTGTGTCTTCACCCTCAGAAACCAAGGAAGATGTTGATGAGAGCATCGGCAGAAATTCTGTGAGAAAGGATGAGCAGGGCCTAGTGGGTACGAGTGGACAGATTCTTTCAGCATCACGACCTGTATTGCGTACCAGTGTTTCTGTGGGTTGTGATCCCCTCTCAATGTTGGTTTCTGAGGATGATCGGCCACTTGATCGGGGTTGGCCAAGGGCAACACTGCCACGAACTGCCCGTCGCTTTGAGCATGCTGCCAAAATTGGCCCATGGGGAGAATTTTCAGAGAGCGAAGAGTCAACACTCACCACAAATAGGCAGAACTTTGCGAGAATTCAATCAACTCGCCGAAGCCTCTTTCGCCGTCTTAGTAGTCCAGCAACGCCTTTCACCTCAGTAGCACGCTCTTTGACCTTTCATGCCCTCTCTATCCATGGGGAGACTAACCGGAATAGTGTTCACTCCTCTCCTGTCAGCCGCCCCCCCAAAACACCGCCCCTGTGGACCAGCAAGCAATTTGACTCGTTGAAGCAAGCAGCTAGTGGGGTGGCTAACAAGTGGTACAACAAACTCAGCATCGCAGCTGCAATATCCACTGAAGAGAGCAAGGTGAGAAAGAACGCTATTTTTTTTTAGAATCGATTTGAAATTTTATTGTCAAATTGTAATGTAATGTTGCGTTTGTACGGATGGCATAATATTTAGGTCAAGGCCTCAGATGGCATGTATGTTCATGTAGCTTCAGAGGTTCTACCCTGTAGTATGATGTGTTTCCTGCAAGGGGGTGGGCATTGTCTGATTTAGAAATGCTGTAGTTAGGTAAAAGCATCCATTCTATTTGTTTACCTCTGTGGAACTTGTTTGAGCCAGGCAGGAGGTGGGGAGACACGGCATGCCCCGTCCATTAAAAGGAGATGACTCCTCCCCCCAAAAGTCTTCATCAGCATGCAGGTGGCAAGCATTGGTTCATTGCCGAGGCCGCGATTCGTGAATGTGCTCGGGGCACTGTCTCAAGGCAGGGATTCATTAGGGCCTCAGAGTGCGATTGGTGGAACCCCTAAGGAAAGAGACCCTTGTGACCCATCATTGATTAGCCTCAGAAGGTGTAGACTTGCAGTGGGAGATGGGTATTAAATCCCTGTCCCGACATCAAACAGTCTTTGTCTCTTTCACAATCAGTCCCCTGTCTCTCCCTTGAATCAGCTCTCTCTCTTAGCTGAGCCAGGCAGTCTGGCACTGTTTGATCAGCTCGGGGCTCACAGACGCTGCCATTCTGGACTCACTCTGTTGCTGGATTACATCCTGTTGACGGACTGCATGCTGTTGACATTCGCATGTGTCTGAATAATGTCTGGCCACTCTAGCGGTGATGTAAGCATTGTTACATGGTGGGCAAAGCTAGAGTACAGCAACCAAATACAAAGACGAGTCATGCAGCAATCGCTCTGCCATGACAGTGACACCAGAAACCACATGTTGAGTGGATGAGCTCATTCAAAATGATTGACGGATCAACACACAGGATTTGTGTGAAGCACTGACATGCATGCAGACACACACACACATGCATGCAGACACACACACAGATACACACATACAGACACACACGGATGGACTCTTCTCCTTTTAGTCATATATTTATCTTCCCTCTCATATTTGTCTACTCGTGTGATAAAATTATAAATTACTGCTCCGTCAATATCGCAAATTATGCCATTAAGTACATGAGGCTCCTGCTTCCAACTGACTGTGCTCCCCTGTGCCTCTTAAAGAGTTATGGTATGATTGAATCGGTGACGATCCTATGCTTTTGTGTCTTCATGGCATCTAGCAGATGACAGAAAATGAGGACCCAGAACCAGGTGTAGAAGATGGAGGCACGGTTCGTGATCTGGGCCCAAGGAGTACTATCCCCCAGATCCTGACTAATGGCCTGGGTCAGAGTAGCAGTAGCCTGGCAAGCAGTAGCAGCACAGATGGTGGTAAGACCATCTCCAGTGCAGGTATGGTGGTTGTTTGTCATTAGTTGCATTTGTGCTTTTCTCAAAACAAACCTATTGAATTAAGTGCAATTACAAATAACAATTTAATAACTGCAGGGTTGACCAAAGCTGAAAAATGGCCTCAAGCATGTACCTCGTCTTAGCAGGAGCTACTGTCTGAGGTGTATGACTGTGTATTTTGTGCAGGAAGTTTGCCCTCAAACAGGAATGCTCAGAGTGCCAGTTTGGAGAGGCCTGGCCACAGCTCTCCTGGCCGTGCTAGTAGTAGCAGCATCATTCCAGGTCAAGTTCTTGAGGTCAGATTAAAACACAATCATATAGTTTGTCCATTACAGCTTCTTTCCCTTTCCCTCTTTCCCTCTATTTCAACCCATCCTTATTTTCCTTTTTTTCCTTCTTCTAAATCTCTTTCAAAATGCAGGGCTCTTGAAAATAAACAACCATAGGTTGGCAATAATAGTGCAGGCTTTGTTGGGCCTAAAGGCCTCTTCCTTTGTAGAAGTTCCTTGCAAGGGAACTCTTATTATTTATTATTTTTTATTATTATTGTTATTAATATCCTTGCATGCAGGAACGTTGGCAGCTGTTTAATTTGTGTTGCTGGAAAGAGTTGGTCAGGTAGAAACCTCTTATAGCCAAATATAATTTCAATTAAAATGTGGAATTAACAATGCCAGGGACCATTTTGTGTTGCTGGTATGACCTTTGGGTTGTGTATGCGTCTCTGTGATAGTCATAAAATTTAAGTTTTGTGTTGAAGACACCACCATATTATCGAGTTATCTCCTTCCGTCGATTCGTGTCTGACTTCTGGTGCCAATCATGATCATATTTCTCCAAACATCCCCATATTGCACTGCTTCCCGAAGCTCTGCTTGAGACAGTTCGCTTGCAGCCTTTACCTTTTGGGTAAAGGCCTCTAAAGACGGTTATTCTTTTCTTTTTTCTTTACCTTTTGGGTCCTTGTGGGCTCTGGGTCGTTTGGGTCTATGGAGGTGGGGGACGGGAGGGGGGGGGGGGGGGTCTTTAAGGGTCGAATGGGTCTTCGGGGTCTTTTGGGTCATCAGTTTATTTTGGCTCTTCAGGGTCTTTGAGGTCTTTTGAGTATTTTGGGTATTTGTGGTGTTTTGGGTCCTCTGGGTCTTTAAGGGTTTTAGGGTTCTGAAGGGTTAATGCAATTAGTACACACACTCACAATTTATGTGAACAAACAAACAAACGGACCCGAATGCAATACCCTCTCCTCTGGCGAGGCTAACAAATCCAGCATGTGATAAAATAATGTTGATGCAGTAATCTTTTTTTTTTTTTTGTAATCATTTTTGTTTTTGTTGAGTGCAGGTACAAATGTCCAGCTGCTCGCTATGCCAGACATGCAAGTGTTTGGTTTACGATGAGCAGATAATGGCTGGTTGGTCCGCCGACGACTCGAACCTCAACACGTCTTGCCCATGCTGTGGTGTCTCCTTTGTTCCAGAAATCACTGCACAGATTTCTAAGATCCAAGGCCCTGAGAGGTATGACCGAGGAGTAAAAACTTCACTGCATCCAAACAAGATTATTTTCTCGAGTCTCATTCTTCCAAACTATTTTCAAATCTAACATTGCTACTGGACCGGACAGCATCAGCTCACATGCACCAAAAACATGCTCTACTGCTCTTGCACATCCTCTTTCTCTGCCCTTTTCACCCTGTCATTTGCGCTAGGTCATCTTCCATCTGCTTGGAAATACGCCAACATTACCACATTACATAAAAAGGTGCAAACACCGATCCCCTTAACTACAGACCGATCAACTTACTTCCAGTCATCAGCAAGGTCAGACCGATCACACATAAAATCATTCTTTTTCTCCAATGACCTCATCTCGTATCATCAAATTTGGATTCAGACATTGTCACTCCACCTTGGACATGCTGCTTCTACTCTTCCAACAGTGGATGGAGGCCCTCAATATGAGACATGAGATCAGGACAGTCTTTCTGGACATATCTCATGTTTTTGATCCAGTCTGGCATCCTGCCTTGGTCTCCAAACTGTATGCCAATGGGATCCAAGGCCAATTCCACATATAGCTTACTGACTTCCTCTTCTCTCATAGCTAACATGTGGCTCTCAATGGAATCCTTTCATCTCCTCTCCCTGTCAAGACTGGAGTGCCCCAAGGAAATGTTCTTGGCCCAGTCCTATTCCTGATCTTCATCAATAATTTCTCTGACTCTGGAAAATCCTTTTTATCTATTTGCTGATGATTCCACCTTCTGCCGTGACATCCCTCATCCTTCCGACAGGCAGGCTGCAGCCTCTTCCCCCCCCACCCCCCCTCCTCAGATTCTGACAAAATCGCAAGCTGTTCAAACACTTAGAACATGTATTTCAATCCTGACAAATCCCACACTCTCACTATCTTTCTCCGAAAGAACCGTCTGGCAAACCCTCCTATCTAATTTCTTAACAATCCTCTTGAGGAAGTTCAGTCATTCAAACTTCTGAGTCTCATTATCAACCATGATCTTTCTTGGGCAAACCGCATTTCAAAGTTAGCCTCCAAATGCAGCTGCCGACTGGGCATCCTCCATCATACGAAGTCCTTCATTGGCACATCTGAACCCCACCTATTCACCTACAAGTCTTTCATCCACAGCGTGATGGAGTAATGCTATCCCCTCTGAGCTAGTTCCCGTGCCTCACAACTTACTCGGCGATGCTGTGGAAACCAAGGCCTTCAAGATTATTGGAATCTCCTGCGATGAAGCTGAGTCTATGTTCCTATCACTTCGCCTTCACAGGCAGGTTGGTGGTCTCCCTGTCTTCCACCATCTCCTTTCTGGTCTTTCACCCTCTGCTCTTTCCGTGCTTGGTCCCATCTTTACATCACCCAACTGTTATGGTCATACACCATTACGACAACCATTACACCACTCTTTTTGCCATTGGAAAGTTGGTACTTGCTGTGCTGCAGTTGCTTAACCTCATATCTGCCACATATGCCAAAGTAACGCTGAAGTGCTACATATGCTGATGTAATGCTAGTGACACTTTCACCATTTAGCTTGTATGTGTAAAGCAGATCTTCCTCATCTACACCCTCATGGTCTGAGTGTCAATGACCAGTCATTGCTACCTACCTCCAAGCAATGTGGTCATTGTTGGTGAAAAACCATTAACAATACAGCAAATCCTTACCAGTCAAGTAAACATGCAGGTTGAGAAAGTTTGACTGATTTATACGAATCTATTTAAAGTTGTTTTTTTCTGATATGTTTGCTGCTTACTGTGACAGCTCATTTTGGGATCATCATCGGGATTATTTGGACCAAGCAAGAGGTCATCTTGTAGTGCCTCTTTCTTCAGCACTTACTCGCAGTGCGAGTACCAACAGTCCTCTGGGTGGCAGCACCTCACAAGAAGCCTGTCTGCCAAAGCACGTTGCACAGCCCAATGCCATTCCCACAGGAAGTTTGCCGAATCTATTCATGAAGAGCCAGGTATCAGCATGGTACAACTTATCCTTTTGTACATCTTATGAGTGTTTCTTCAAATTATTCATTTTGATTTCTGCAATGGTTTACCATGCTCTCCACAGAACAACGCACAGGCAGTTGGTGATGGGGTCCATGTCAGGACAGGTGGGCACCATTGCAGTGGAACAAATATCGAGCTTTCGGAAGCCACGCCTATCACTGTGCCCTACCTTTCACCTCTGGTGTTGCACAAACAACTGGAACGATTGGTTGATCATGAGGGTGATGGTGCTGTGGCTTCAGAAACGCTGCTCGCCCTGCATCCCATCCTCTTCTGGAACCTTCTTTGGTATTTCAAGCGTCTTAACCTACCCAGCCATTTACCGGCCTTACTCCTGCCGGTTCTTCCGAGGACTTCACAATCGCTGGTGAGGCTGAGATAATGCTAAAAGCCATGCGCATGTTTTGATGTTGTGCAATATTGTACAGCATCACATGTTTGTATGAAGTCAACCCCATGTGGGCACACTGACATCTGTATATCTGTAGGTCTGTGGCTTTCCAGAACATGTGGATTGAGAGGGGAATGATGATGTGTCAAACAAACTTTCTCAGCGAGTTTAAAAAAAATCACATATTGAAATCTTTGGGGAATTTTACATTCTAAATTAACACAAAGCACATTTCCTCCTTCTGCTGATTACTTGACCAAAGTTTCTCAAGTTGTGGATTGCTTTTGCAAAAGTGCATTTGCAAACGAAGAGAAACTAGAAAGCATCTGAAAATGCTATGCCCGTCCGTGTCCGTTTGTATTCAGATGTCGTCTTCTTCTTCCGTATGCTCAAAATAACGGAAAAAGGTTTTTTAAAAAATACGAAATGAAAATTGATGATTTTATACAGCCTTGACCTTTGAGCTTTAGATCAAAAAAAAAAAAAAAGAATCAAGCTTTTGATTCGTGAACTAATTCAGTGACGTGATATGCAAATTCTTTACATTTCAGGTCAATCTGGTGACGATTGATGATTTTATACAACTTTGACTTTTTGATAAATAAAAAAAGGATTCAGTTTTTAGCTTTTGATTGGTGAACTAATTCAGTGACCCAATATGCAAATTCTTACAATTTCAGGTCAATCGGATGAAAATTGACGATTTTATGTGACGCTGACCTTTGACCTTTTGTCAGTGGTAAAAAAAGTTAGTCAAGACACCATACACACACACACACACACACACACACACACACACACACACACACACACACACGTGATTGCAAAACCCTGTTTCCTGTCGCGCAGGGGACGGGCTAATGATTATCCATGCACCTGTAGCAGTGTAGCATGGTAACTATTGGCCATCATTGTTTTCAAAAAAATTTTGGAGCCTATGATAACCCCATGAAAGTGGAGCAGTCCATTTCATACATTTTAAATCCATTTTTATCACAGTCACTATTCTTAATGGTACAATTGTTACAGATATATCCAACATGCAGTTTATACACCTCATATGAACTTGAACTGTTCAGAATTACAATGGTAATGCAAGAATTGACAAAAAGGTCCAATTGAAGTATTGGTATGGCAATAGTTATCCCATTTTAAAGCACTATATTAGTATCGCAGAGCGGGCTGACAGAATAGCCAAGACGTATGAACACTCACCTCTGAGCTGTCTAGCCTGGGTTTGAATCCCGACCAAGCTATAAACTGTCATACCGGTGTTTCGCAGGCAGGGTGATTCATCAACTTGTGTGCCATCCCTCGGATGGGCGTTAAATAGGTGTTCTGTCTGCCAGCATTAGTTGCTGGACATTAAAGATCCCACGTTGTACTTCGGAAAGTGCAGGTGAGTTATCGCCAGCACCCTGAACAAATTCCTGCCCTAACCAGCAGAGGGTATTGCATCAGCGCACACCTTAGCCAATGATGCTACCCTGCATGCTTGTGCTACATACGAATGAAGAGGTATTGAAGAGTGCATTCGAGGCAAACACAGCTTTCTTTCCTTGCATTGCAAACACGAGTGCTTTACTTTGTCTGTTGGTGCAAATTGTAGACGCCGATCCTTCATGCACCTCGACACAGATTTCCTCGCAAGACAGATGACGGAACATCCTCTAATGAACGCATGGGTTCTAGCTCCTCATTTTTCGAAGCAATGGCATTTATCTTTTGAGCATTATTGTGGGATATTTAACATCCACAACATGAATACAGAAAAGACAGCCGGCTTTGTCTCCATCCAAAGGAGAGAATGCAGCATTACATGCTGGGACTGCATCAGAATGAGAGTTTTAGTTTGATTTGACTCCCTGTGTGAACAAATCCAGTACCAGACAACGAGATATGAGTATGCTACCAACTGAGCTATATATCCTTCCTTCTTGTGACTTATACAACGCTCATCCTTCAATAGAGACATTCGACCAAAGTAGTAATTGGGCTAGACTCTGCTTTGCTTCAAACATCGGATGGGATCGGGTGCATTCAAGCCATTAAGTTGTAGACTAAAACACGTTCATTCACATACTAGATCTTGCTCATCAAAATTATGAAAAGAAAAAGAAAAAGGTCTGTGTGTTAGAAGATTTTGAGAAACCTCCATGACCTTGTCTGTATGTACACCAGGTAAACTCGAACTTACTTTCTCTCTCTGTTATTTTTCAGGAGTCTCGGAGTTTGGCCAGTCAGGACAGCAAACGGGTTTTGGTGCGGACAATGTGGGATAACCCTCAGTTTGAGCAGGAGCCTGGACCTTCCCTCTACTTGTTGTGGAGAACCTTAGGTAGGGGTCATTCATCTTGTTATTGTAGTAGCAATATGATGAACTTTGTATGTCCACCCAAGAGCATGCTGCACGTCACACTTTTGAGGCGTGACTGTTTCATTGGTTACACATTTGAGATTCATTAATTTTGTATGTAGCCTGCAGCTGCTGGTTGTATCATTTCTGGGAGCACAGCTTTGCCGCTTGTGTAGTGCCCCCTGTCGGTTAGGGCCGGAATTTGTAATTTGGTCATGGTGTCGGCGATAGCTCGCCTACTCTTTGCGAAGGAAGTTCTTGACCGTCAGCTTGCAGCAGTGTTGTTTTGCTTGCTTTTTAGCCAACTTATGAGCCCTTCTTCTTCATTGTTTGCCTGAATCAGGATTGGAACTAACTTTTGGAGCAAGATCTTCATGCTTGTTTTCCTGTATCAACTCGTTTTCCAGAATAGTGCAAAGCAGGTTATCAGAGTTGAGTACGAATTCGAAAATTTGATTTGGCAAACAATCTTGGGTATAGAATTAAAATAAGAAAAACTTGGCAAGAGCGAGATCAAAAGATTTGCTAATATCTATGCCCCAATGCTGAGTGAGGCAAACATTATCATGTGGGGTATTACCATGTTTTTGGCCCCTTCTTTCTAACTATCTCAGTAATGGGGAAAGAAAGCCTGTCCATGCATTAATTATACACTTCTTTTTTTTAATACAGCACTTGTGACAAGCACAGAAGTTTATTTATCCCCACGCTTGATTGAAAACTAGAACAATGTGACTGTGTCATCAATATGCCTCTGCATAGTCCCACAACGGGTAGATGCCATCACTGCATATGTATGGGTAGTGGATCACGTTTGTGAAGTTTTGTGTTGATCGGATAAGGTTCGTTTTTCTATCCAAGATGGCTGCCAAACCATGTGACCTATGACATCATCATTTTCAAACTATATGCAACAGTGCTGTTAGATGATATTTGTAAAAAATTTGCATCAATAGGGTGAGCGGGTTCAGAGATATAATTATTTAATATTTTCCTTCAATCCAAAAAGGTTGCCAAACCATGTGACCTAAGATGTCAAATTTAATATTTCAATACAAATGGGTCGTAGATTATATGCACGCAATTTCAGATTTTTAGGATAAGGAATTTGATTAAAACATTTTTGGCTGGTATACTACTTCACCTATGATGTCATCATTATCATGCTTTTGTTCCCCATTGGGAGTACTTGACAATGTGCCAAGTTTCAAATCTTTCCATTCTGCGGTTTCTGATAAATAATTTTTTAATTATTTGCTTTTAATCAAAGATTGCTGCCATACCACGTGACCTATGACATCACAATTATCATAAAAACATTCTGCATGGGTGGCGCTCCTACCCTGAAAGTTTCGTCTCAATCGGACATATGGTTGCTGAGAAAAACGAGGTTTAGCCCGGATGGACGCAAGGACATACGGAAGGACGGACGGACGGACAACCCAAAAACATAATGCCTCCGGCATTACTTTGACTTATATTACATTACATATTACATTACTTACATTACATCGACTTTGTCGGCGGAGGCATAAAAACGGGGGAGGAATATTGTAATCGACCCAGTCCGTCACGCTTTCTCCTCCTAAACGGTTGTGCATAAATTCACCAAACTTGGTACTTATGATCACCACATAGCATGAAGGTGTGGGAGCAGTATCGTTTTTGGCCCTGCCACCCTGAGGACCTGGGTGGGGTCAAAAGATGAAATACCAAACAAATGAAATTACAGGCACATTTTAAATATATTTTCAAATGAAACTTTGTATATGCAATCAACATTGGGGGATGCATTAAATATTTTAACGATTTTTTTAAAAAGATGTGACCCCTCAGTTCATGCTCCATGGGGTGGGGACTTAGGGTCACAGGGATCAAAATGGGAAAAACGTTTTTAACTCAAAATTTGTCATTCCTGGAGAATCTTTTTGCCATCTTTCAATTTTGCTTTCGGTGGGAAGGGTGGGTGTTTGCAATGGCACATCATCTATTTCTCTCTAGTTAAAAAATTAATATTCACCCTCAGGGCCAAATTTCTGATGGAACCTAACACCATATCCTTACCTCTTGGGTAAAGTCATCTTTAATCAGAGGGTGAGAGGTGGAAGATGGGAGCAAATTAACACAAAAACTGCAGAGGAGAGGTAAATAACTAAGAATGGGGGAGGGAGTGTGTGGGCGTGTGTGAGGGGGTAAAGGTTGGGTGTGACGAGGATGCGCAGTGAGTGAGTCGCGCAGTGTGTGTAACTTGCTAGCAAGCCCAGTCGAGCTACATGGAGGTATTCCGGTGGTCTTTGCTTTGGTCCCCTTGATCACTTCAATCCAAATGACATTGTTGTTGTCTCAATTTAGTTTGTTCCTTCCGAGATTGTTGTTGTTGTCGTTGTTTTTCCCTCCTGTCATATCAAATGCCATACCATCCCATCACCCATGCTTCATCCGCTGATTTAAAATAAAATTGCCATATTTTAATGGCAAGCACACCCATATCCAATTTTGGAGTTTTTCTTTAACTAAGATAAGAATAATTTAATGATTTTCCTGTCTAACTGTCCTCATTTGGTACCTGTGATGTAGAAATGGATCTTTTGCCATTTTGTCTGCCCATATCTCATGTATTTATTTATTTGTTGTATTGCCATATCTCTATTACCATACCTTGTTTACGCATTTCTGGTCTACTGCTTTGTCTTTTGCATTCTCCCTCTCTTCCTGATCTCATTCTCACTTCCTCTCATCCATTACCCCCCCCCCCCCTTTTTCCTCTTCAGGGGCAACCTGCATATCGCCATACTTGTTTTTCTACCACATCTCTGATATATGATAGATTTTCCTGGCCAATTTCAGCCCAACATTCAATTTAATACCCTGTTCATTCCATTAAAAATGAAAATGAATGCACCTTTATATCATCATTCAATTCGCGAAAAAGGTTCATTCAATTTCATTAGTTGAGCATTCGTTGGACTTTTAACTTCATTCAGCTGCAAAATAGGTGCATTCCAATATAAATCATCAGTAAGTTCATCCAATTCACCACAACTAATAAAAAGAGGTTGATCAAGAATTAAATTTCACCAATGACCACATCAATGACCACATTAAATAAATCCCTGGTGTTGGGCTAGCGGCTAGGGTGCCAGCTTAGGATCCTAGGATCCTGGGTTCGAATCCCGGTCGATCGCTGAATTAACGCCAGGGGGGTTGACTCAGCCTGTCATCCTTCCGAGGTCGGCTAATTGAGCACCAGTTCACTGGTAATTCCCTGCTTGTCGTAAAAGGCGACAAAAAGGGTTGGCGGCAGGAAGGGCATCCGGCCGTAAAACATTGCTTCAAAAAGGGGACCGAAAAACAACAACAACCACGGTCCCCGAAAAAGGCCAACCCCCGCTTGCGGGGAAAAAAATGGCCTCTAAAGGTGTTTTTTTTTTTTTTTTTAATGACCACACATTTGTCACGTTTTTGCATTGATTCTCTGGTTTGTGTTTTCAAATTAAAATTCTTATTTGCCTATAAAAGCAGATATATATTGTATGCCCTTCCATGGATAGTTAATAAAGATACACTCGTTCTTGGTAAAAGATACACTTCTCTCTCGAGTCAATTTTGAAAATAAGGATGGCTGCCCATGCTCATTACAGGAGAATACCTAGCATAGGTAGGGAGAGGCTAATTGAAGCTTTTGAAAACAACAACGCCGACTATCAAGAACTTGCTGATACTTTAGGCATCAAACAATCCACTGCAACGTCAATTGTGGCTACATATCTGCGCACTGGTCGTTATGAAAAGTTACCGACAGGAGGAGCACATAACACCAAAATTGATCAAGATATGCGAGATGAGCTACAGCGCATACTGAATACCAAGATGACCACAAGATGCCCTGCCCTGCCAGACAAACCAACTGTCTCCCAGCACCATTGCTTGAACCCTCGAACCTTTGCTGATGGCAATTAAAATGAAATTGAATAAACAAATATTGAAGAAGAAATCTTGGTATGAGCGATGTAGTAAAACTGCGTGAATTTGAATGCATGTTAATCAAATTGAGCAGAAAAAAATAATTGCCCAGGAAAAACGATATATTCTCATTACCTTTTCTTTGTAACTCTGCTCTGCTTTATTACTCTCGTTATTGTATCTCACGGTGTTAGATTTATGTTTGAAATATCTCAATGATGAGTCTTTGCCACAAATGCTTCCCTTTTGAGTGTGCGTGCATATTTCACATCACTGACCTTTAAATTAAGGTATACCGAAAGTTGAGTCTTGTATTTTCAGAGGCGCAAAGTTCTGAAGAAAGTGAACTTCATGTGGTGAAAGGTGCAGCTGTACAATCCAAATCCACAGTGAGCTTGGAGGAGGCTTTTGACAACGGCCTGCTTGATGCGCTTGTTAAGAGAGTCATGATAAATGACTTGCATACTCCAAGCTCACAACTTCTCAATGTGTGGTCCCAGAAGGGAAGTGGGTGCCCTCGGCATAGGTAAGTCTAAGGTGATTTATTTATGTATATGTATGTATATATACAGTTGTGGCCAAAAATATTGGCACCCTTGCACTTTTTTCAAATAACTCACAATGTTCTTCAAAAATAGTTTGAAATTGACAAAGGTATTTGGTCTCCACAATTCTTTATTTCACTGTTAATATTACAGAACCTTTGTTTTTGATTCAGAACTTAATATATCCTTTTAAATCAGAAAATAAAAAGAAATGGCATTGCCAAAATTATTGACACCCTCGAATTAATATTTGGTCGCACACACAGCCTTTGGACAAAATAACTGCAGTCAAGCGCTTCCTCTAGCCATGAATGAGCTTCCGACACCTCTCTACTGGCAGCTTGGCCCACTCTTCTTGTGCAAACTGCTCCAGTTCTCCCATATTTGAAGGTTGCCTTCTCCTAACTGCTGTTTTGAGATCTCCCCACAGGTGTTCAATGGAATTTACATCTGGACTCATTGCTGTCCACTTCAGAACAGTCCAGTGTTTTGTCTTGAACCATTCCTGGGTGCTTTTTGAAGTGTGTTTGGGATAATTGTCCTGCTGAAAGACCCATGACCTTCGACGGAGACCCAGCTTTCCGACACTAGGTTGAACGCTGCGCTCCAAAATGCCTTGGTAATCTCCTGATTTCCTGATGCCATGCACACATTCAAGGCACCCAGTGCCAGAGGCAGCACAACAACCCAAAAACATTACTAAACCTTCTCCATGTTTGACTGTAGGGAAGGTGTTCTTTTCTTTGAAGGCTTCATCTTGTGTTCTGTAAACATAGAGATGATGTGCTTTGCCAAAAAGCTCTAATTTGGTCTCATCTGTCCACAGGACATTCTCCCAGATGGATTTTGTCTTGTTCAGGTGTGTTTTGGCAAACTCCAGTCGGGCTTTCTTTTGTCTCTATTTTAGCAGTGGAGTCCTCATGGGTCTCCTACCATAGAACCTCCTTTCATTGAGTTGGCGACGGGTGGTGCGAATTGAAACTGTCGTACCTCGTGTCTGAAAGTCAGCTTCAATCTGTTTGGCAGTTGATCGAGGTGCTTTCTCCACCATTCGAACAATCCTTCACTGCAATCTTCGATCAAGTTTTCTCTTGCGGCCACGTCCAGGGAGGTTGGCAACAGTGCCATGATCTTAAACCTTTTTTTTTTTTTTTTTTTTTTTTTTTTGTATACTGAATCGAGGCTCGTGAAAGAGCTAACATTTACTTCACAAACAAATCGACCAGACAAACAAAATACACAAAAAGAGGGAGCGGAAGACAAGATGGGGAGAAAAGGGGAAGCACACAAACACAACATCCGAGAGCAGGGAGATGTGTGGAAGGGAGAGGGCCCGGGGGGAGGAGGCATGGGAAGGGGGGGGGGGGGAGGGAGAAGTATAAAGCACAAGGACACCAAGGACTTCCAGGACAGAAGTTGGTATTTCAAAAAGGGGAATTGGGGTGAAATTAGCAGGGGTAGAAAAGATCAAGGTTTTGGATGGGGGAAGATAAGAGATGGTGGTGAACAGCTGTTTTAAAGACTTGGAGGGTGGAGTGGGATTGAAGAGAGTGAGGGAGTTTGTTCCAGAGGCGGGAGAAAAGAGGAATGAAGGAGTGAAGGTGAGCAGAGAGTCTTGATTTTGGCAGTTTAACCAAAAGAGGGTTGCAGGCAGATCTTGTGCGACCTGTAGGAATATTTGCGGGACAGAGCCCAGAGAGAGCTGGGGGGGGCAAGGCCAGAGAGGAGTCGGTAGAAGACGGAAAGACCACCAACCTGCCTGCGGTGAGTGAGTGAGAGGCCCTTGGAGTTAGCTTCATCGCGGGAGATTCCAATGATTCTGAATGCTTTGGTTTCAACAGCGCGAAGGCGAGCTAGGTGTGAGGCAGGAGCACCAGCCCAGAGGGGAGAGCAGTATTCCATTGAGCTGCGGATGAAAGCCTTGTATGTGGTGAGGAGCTCAGGTGTGCCAAGGAAGGACTTCGCACGACGGAGGAGGATGCCCAGTCGGCGACTGGCTTTGGAGGCCAGATTAGAAATGTGGTTTTTCCAGGAAAGATCATGGCAGATAGTGAGACCCAAAAGCTTGAGTGACAGAACTTCTTGGAGAGGATTATTCAGAAAGTGGATGGGAGGGTTGTCCAGTCGGTCCAGTCGGTCTTTTCGGAGAGACATCGTAAGAGTGTGAGATTTGTCAGGATTGAAAGACATGTTCCACTTGTTTGCCCAGTCTGTGATTTTGTCAAGGTCTGCAGAGAGTGAGGAGGCTGCAGACTGCCGATCTGAGGGATGAAGAATGGAGCGACAGAG
Source organism: Myxine glutinosa (assembly GCF_964187855.1). NCBI lineage: Eukaryota > Metazoa > Chordata > Myxini > Myxiniformes > Myxinidae > Myxine > Myxine glutinosa. The sequence continues at coordinate 219,316,847 of NC_136262.1, read as the reverse complement.
AGTAGAGTCGTCAGCAAAGAGATAGAGAGGATTTTCAAGAGAGTCAGAGAGATCATTGATGAAGACCAGAAAAAGCACAGGGCCCAGAACACTGCCTTGGGGAACTCCAGCCTGAACAGGAAGAGGAGATGAGAGAAACCCATTCAGGGCCACACGTTGACTACGACTAGAGAGGAAGTCCGCCAGCCATGCGTGGAGATTTCCATGGATACCAAAAGAGGAGAGTTTGGTGAGCAGAGCGGGGTGCCAGACTGTATCGAAGGCACGTGATATGTCAAGGGAGACTGCTCTAATTTCCTGTTTGGCATTGAGGACCTCCATCCATTGTTGAGAAAGCAGAAGCAGCATGTCCAGAGTGGAGTGTCCAGGTCTGAAACCAAATTGATGATCAGAGATCAAGCCATTGGAGAAGAGGAAAGATTTCATATCTGAAGCAATGATGGATTCCATGACCTTGCTGATAATTGGGAGAAGGCTGATTGGTCTGTAGTTGCTGGGATCTGTTTTTGCACCTTTTTTGTGCAAAGCGGTGATGTTGGCAGATTTCCAAGCAGATGGAAGATGACCTTGAGCAAAAGAGAGGGTGAAGAGAACAGAGAGAGGGAGTGAAAGAGCGGAAGAACATGATTTTAGGACCCGTGGGCTGATGCCGTCAGGTCCAGTTGCAGAATCAGAGTCGAGGGTTGACAGACACTTTTCCACCTTGTCAGGAGGAAAGGACACAGAGTCCAGGAGCAGCTGGGTACGACTGGGTACGGTGGGTACAGAGAGGGATGGGTTTGGGACACAAGATTTAGAGGCAAACACAGAGTTGAGGCATTCGGCTTTTTCACATGCGGAGTCAGCCGTGTGGCCATTTAAGGTGAGGGAGGGGATGGAGGGGGAACAAACACCAGAAACAGATTTTACCAGACGCCACCAGGATTTGGAAGAGGGAGACAGATAAGAGAGTTCGGTCCTGAGGACGGAGAGATATTGTTTCCTGGCTCTCCTGAGGGTGGACGCACACTTGTTTCGGGCTTTGTGAAAGGAAATGAGATTTCCTTCCGTTGGATTTGCTTTCCAGGAGACGAAAGCAAGTTGTTTCTGGGCAATAGCCTCACCACAAGATTCCTCACCTCACCACAAACTTCATGATAACATTGCGTATGGTGGACACAGGAACATCAAGGTCTCTGGAGATGTACTTGTAGTCTTGAGATTGTCCATGCTTGGCTACAATCTTGTGTCTGACCTCAGACAATTCTCTGGTTTTCTTTCTTTTCTCCATGCTCATTGTGGTACACACAGTGACACAAAACAGCAGAATGACTCGTTTTCTCTATTCAAACTGGTTGAATGAGTGATTTTTATATTGCAGGCACCTGCAACTCACCTCAGGTGAGTTCAATTCCAAAGTAAAGGAGAATCACCTGCTTGAAATCTAATTATTTCTAACAACTTCTAAAAGGTGCCAATAATATTGTCCGGGCCATTTTTAGATTTTGTTTGGAATAAGCTAAGATTTAATAATTTTTCAGCTTTTTTGGTTTTGTTCCACTGCAAACTAAAGAAATACATCTGTGGGTACAATTTAAAAACAAGTTGTCAAACCTGAATTGATCCTTCAAAACAAATTCCAGACTTTAAACAATTATCTTCTGCCATTTTATTTTCGCAAAAATACCATCTGGATTCACATCATGCTTGGCATAGTAGTTATCTACCAAGGGTACTTTCCTTGTAAACCTTATAGAACATCTGTGGTTGATTTCTCTCTTGCTATTGGTATATAAGTATTGCACGGGTTAATATAACGAAATAGTCCGTTTCAATGCACCATTTAACACAATATTTTTTTTGAGCTGTACATGCCCTTCTCAAAGAATGACCGAATCATTTTTTGCTTCGGGATACAGCAATTGCTCAGTTCACCTCTAGTTTGTCTCGGTTGAGTTTCCAGGGGAGTGGGATCACACCATAAACTTACATGTTGTTGGTTTGCATCATCAAGCAAGTTCTCTTTTACAAAATATATTCAGCAAGCTTTAATGTCTGTTTGTATTACTATTCTACTGTTATATACATATTTGAGGTGTGTGTGTGTGTGTGTGTGTGTGTGTGTGTGTGTTTGTGTGTGTATGCGTGTGTGTGTGTATGCGTGTGTGTGTGTGTGACAGGAGCTTGTACCGAGAACTACTCTTTCTGTCGCTGGCTTTCTTGGGTGAGGATAACGTGGACACTGGTGAGTTTACTCATCTCTTCCGCACACACCAGCTCAGATAAACAAATATACCATTGATAACAAGCCACATTTTCTCAGCTTTGTATTCGTACTTTTCAATAAGATATGCATATTATTAATTAATGACAAAACATTTAAAACTCTTTTGTACATATTGTGTGTAAAATGTCCTTCAAACCCTTTCATTTCCTGATGGCAGTGTCCTTTTATACCAACCGATTTACTCATTAAGATTCAGGGATGATGATGATGATGCGAAGAATGACAGATAGCATGTATGATTCTGCTCATGTTGTCCATCCTGTTGATACAGAAGTGTTTGACACGGAGTACAAAATGGCTTTTGAGCAGCTTGGGGCGAGTGGAGTGTGCATGAAAGCCTGTGACAAACCCATCAGCTGTGCTGCCCAGTGGTGCAGAAAAACCTTTGGCCAACTCACCTTGTAGATCCATTGCCAATGAAATATCACACGGTGTTCTGTCAAACCTCGGCTTTATCCCACCTCGTCATTTAAAGTTGAACACCACCTTCGTACGAGCATTCCCCCTTGCAAGTTCCCACGTGGAATCATCCTTCGCACCTGTGGTAGCTCCATCATCTCCGGGATCAAGTACTGTATCTCACCTGTCAACACCTGCTTGTTTTGTATCGGTTTTCTCGAGGTTTTCAGGAGACTGACGCGCAGCAGTTCATTTCGATTTTTGGTTTTGAAATGCTGACAATGTATTTTTTCAATTATTTTTTTTATCAAATGAAAGTTCATGGTTGACAGCTCAACATTAAGAAATAATATTAAGTCTTAGGTTCTCATTTAAATTGTATTCGTTTTAAACAGGGAGATGTGTCAAGTTTTCCTGAGTTCTAGACATATTCATGTGTTGAACCCCCCGCCCCCCACACCCCCTCCCCCGCACCCATGCTACATGCCAAGGACATATGAATGTTGACTCAGTGCATCATCAGAAGTGCTGACAGCCTTGTTAAACTGTTGAGTGAATGGTTCATTTATTTTTGTATGAAGCCTGTGACTGCTGATTGCATCATCGCTGAGGGCACAGCTGTGCCGTTGATGCAGTGACCCCTGCAGGTTAGAGCAGGATTTCGTTCAGGGTGCCGGAAGTAGCTCGCCTACTCTTCATGAAGGACACCGTGTGGTCTTTGACATCCACCAACTAATTCCGGCAGACGTGACGCCCAGTTTAACATCCATCTGAGGGACACCACTCACATCGATACCTGCCCTGCCTGCGAAACACCTGGATGACAGTTTATAGCCTGAGAAACACCGGGACGTCTGGCCGGGATTCAAACTTAAAAGGTAGTTTGCGTACCTCTCGGGCATCCCACCAGCCCTTGAGTAAATGATCATCTGCAGTTGTAGATCGGGCCATTCCTCACTGATTTGGTGTAGTCAATTATCGTTTAATGCCAGATATATTTTATTGCAATCGGGATAATGGAAGAATATTGGCAATACGACCTCGCTGGCGTCCCCATTTTAAAGCGAGCAGATGGGATTGCCAGCTCAGCGTCCCTCCGAAGCACAGCGTCCTCTGGGACACTGCACAGTTGTATATAAATTATGGGTTTATTGGAAAGATGAAACTCTTTTGCAGTAAAAAAAAACATTGGAAATATTTTTTTTTTTAGCAAAACAGAGGCAACACGTTTACTTTGGGGTGCTTGCCCCACCACCCTCGTCACCGCAATTTTAGCATTGTGGAAAAAGCACATGCTTTCTCTGATCTTGCATTGAGTGTGGTCACCTTCGTTTAAAAGCAGCCAATTCTGATGGCAATTGACATTTTAAATTGTTTACGGCAGGTTTAACTCTCGTTTTTACCAAATGTGATATTTGGGGTACTTTGCCTGTTTGTATGCAGTAAAAACATGAAATCGATTTTCAGTACTTTTGCTCAAGTTGGCCTCAATCGCCAGGAAAGTTTTGTGCAATTGGTTGGATTTAAGCGAATTCTATTGGTCGTTATGTGCAAGTGAAGAAGCGGGTTCGTTAATTTTGTTATATTTTCAGGAAAGTTCCAAAAAAAACACAAGAAAAAAATTGTACTATTGGGATCATTTGTAAAATATTTTAAACGGAAGGCTATAATAGTTGTGCTTTTGAACTCGCCTATGTGTCATAGCAATGTATTATAAAAGGGCAACCGTGCTTGGTGACCTTTGACCTGCGATTGGCATGACACGCGGCCCAATGGCGATTCCTCCGGGATCCGAGGGCTGCCTGGAGACTGAGCGGGACAACTGTGTACAGAGTTTTTCAACTGCAACACGACCCTTGTAACTGAAAGTAAAAAGAATATCCACCATGTATTTGTTTAAAAGTGCAATACATTTGTGAAAAAATATAGGTATATTTTTGCATTGCTCATCGTGCATATTTGAAACGACAGATGGAATAAACATTTCATCTTTTTGGCCTAAATTTTGATTGCTTATCACAGCTGCTCTAACCATTGTTTTTAAATCACAATTTACAGGATTCCCTCGCACCGTGAAAGGGAACCTTAATTTGTGTAAACATCCTGTGCCTTGGCGAACTACCTTGTGATGTCCTGAAAACTTGTTTTTTTTCTTATTATTATTCTATCAACAAAATGTCGATAGTTTTAAAGATACTTGTACTTTTCAATTGAATTGCTCATTTAATTTCGCTGCATAAAAATATTTCTGTGAAGTTGGTCCATCGTTCACATTGAAATCGAATTGAAATGCATTGTAGGAGTTTACATTTCATTGCACTTTGCTGTAAATGTGTTCTTTTAAAATGTAGACTTCATTATTTGTTACTGCTTTGATATTACCTTGCGTTTCATTTCGATAAACAATTACGTGCTGTGCCCTGAAAGTGTCTTCAGTTGCATATACATTATTTGGGGATTGTTTCATTTATTACCTCCGCCACCAAAGGTGGATGGAGGTTATGTTTTCACCCCTGTTTGTCCGTTTGTTTGTGAAGAAGATATCTCAAAAAGTTGTGGACGGATTCGGACGAAATTTGGCGGAGATGTAGCGTATGTGACAAAGACTAACTTATTAGATTTTGGTGAAGATCCGGATTCGGATCCGGCTCGTATAATTTTAAAAGTGATTCTTCACCATTAGGAGATAGGGCCAAAAACAATACATAGCAGGATATCTCAAAAAGTTGTGGACGGATTTGGACGAAACTTGGTGAACAGGTTGTGTGTGTGTGTGTGTGTGTGTGTGTGTGTGTGTGTGTGTGTGTGTGTGTGAGTGACAAGGAAGAATCGATTCGATTTTGGTGATCTGAATATGGATTCAGATATGAGAATTATTTAATTTTTAAGTGATTCTTCATCATTGAGTGATCGGGCTAAAACCAACATAGAGCAGAATACCTCAAAAAGTTATGGACGGATTTGGACGAAACTTGATGGACAGGTTGTGTGTGTGTGACAAGAAAGAATTGATTCAATTTTGGTGAAGATCCGGTTCCGGATCCAGCTAGTATATATATTTTTAAGTGATTCTTCACCATTGGGAGATAGAGCCAACAACGATATCAAGCAGGATATCTCAAAAAGTGGTGGACGGATGATTTTGATTAAATGTGATTTTCTGGTCTACACTGGGATAAAAAACGCAAACTGTTCACCTGGCAGGGAGGTATGCTCTCTACTGAGTGCCGTTCTAGTTTATTATTATTACTAGAAGCCAGGACTGGGAGGAGGGTAACATGACGGAGGCCATGTTATCTTTATGATTATTAATACCATAGCAGAGTACCCGCCCTATGAGTGATCTTCTTCCAAGTGTGCAACACTTTCTTCTGACACATCCCTTTATTTGGACGGTGTCATAGAAGGGTGTACACTAAATAGAATGTCTACACCTCAAGAACAATGTCAAGATTTAATTAAATGGAGAAGCCTCACTCAAATACAATAAGGATTACAACACAGTTAAACAGTACTATGCCGGCGTACTCAAACAGGACTCCAGATGACATATCGAGCAGGTCTGCTGCCCAATTTGGTCTGCATCTTCTCTTTTATAGTGTTTTGTTGAGACAAAAGAAATTCTTCTGGGCTTTGGGGTGTCCGGCTTGAGCGATGAGGGTTCAAACAAGAGGTCAGGGATTCAGACAAGCAAGCGCATAAAAGCATCTGGTTTCCATTTCAGCATAAGCCATAAAGATAAACATTTTAGGACAAAGACTCCAGACATTCCATTTCGTCTGGAAAAGCAGTTTCATGGTGTCTTTAAAGTAATATTGTATAACATTATTGCACAGATTAATCAATGTAAGCTTTATCCCTTTAGGTATATCTAAGCACAGCACATCATTTTTATAATTCATAATGCAGATTACTCAAGGAGTTATCACCAAGTATGTTTTTTCACTTTATTAGCATTCCATATTCCAAAGATTATATAATACTGCTGTGCATCACAATTAGTATTACAAAACAACACCCATGTTTCTGTGCGTTCCTGCAATGAGAAGAGTACGAACAGATTAGAACAGGATGCATTTGATAACTCACTTACTTAATAAAAGAGGAACATTTCAATAAACTCAGAAGTCCATGCGGACTTCTACAGCGGTGTATAGGCAATGGAGTGCTGCCTCGATTGCTCCTGAAAAGGAAAAAAAAAATAACCCAGGTTACGTATATGAAGCAAAAACTTATCTTTAAAAAAAACAAAGCATGCTGCTTAAGTGCTTGTATCATACATTGTGGTTACATATCTCGGATAATTCCAATTGCACTCGCCCTCTCCCCAAAGGAAGAAAATGCCAAGATGGGTGAATCTTCTTTTTTTTTTTTTCTTTTCAAAACTTCATTGAATCAAATGAAACTTGCACTTTAGGGTGTCCTCATTAATCCCTGAAAGTTTCAGCTTCCTCGGTCAAATCGTCTTGAAGTCGATGATACATACAAAATACATATTTACAACATAGTTTCTCTCCATCATTTATAGATATAGATTGTCATTTGAAGATTAGGACTGGATTCTCTGAATTTTCCTTGTAGAAATTGTTTTTTATGCCCCAGCCATGAAGTCGCTGGAGGCATTGTGTTTTTAGCTCACCTGGAAAGTCCCAGGGAGTTTATGCGATGGTGTGTTGTCAGTACGTAAACACTTGCAACCTCTTCTCTGAAACCGCTGATGGGATTGTGACCAAACTTGGTACAATTGATGCTTGGTACGTGATGACTGAAGTTTGTTCATTGACTTTTAAAATATCGGAGTCTAAGGGGGTGGTTCCAGGTTTGGACCCCCACCTTCCCCTACCCACTACCCCCCCCCACCCCCCCCAACATAATAGGAATTTGCTTCCTTCTCAGAAACTACACGTGCAATTCTGATTAAACTTGACCACAACCTTAATCACCCGTGATGTACCGAAGTTTGTTCACAGCATTAAAAAAAATATCTGCCCCTATGGGGTTCTACGGTTGTAGGAGAGGTGGTTGCCCCCCAAAATAGGTTTTGTTTGTTTGTTTAAAGTCTTATGATTACCTTAGTATGATTATACATGCTGCCCTGTCTTCAAGCAACCATTGAAATTGGTTTAAAATACCTTTAGTCAGTGTAGTATACTGCTTTCTTCTACCAGGTGAGCACCCAGGGGTATTGCACATTTTTTGTAGTCTAAAATTTGATGATGGTTCAATGACATGGATGTCAGGTCAGCATTTATTTAATCAATTAAGATGCACACTTTTCCTACTGTTGAATGTAGAGTGCATTTGGTTATGGACAAACGTGCCATTTGATAACATCGCGCAGTCATGGAAAGTTAGTTCCTGTCTCTGTCCAAGTACTTGTTGATTAAGATTTCCATTGAATTATCTGATGGATACAAAATAAGAATGTGCCAAGTTGTATCGCATTTGACAACTGAGACATGGACCGATTGAGAAGGCCTCTGGTGTGCCTCTCCATCCTTTGTCTCTGGAGTCTTGTTTCTCTCCCTTGACTCTTATCTTGTATGGTATCTCATTTCGTGTGTGCCTTCCTTTTATTTTCATGCTGGGCGGAATCTCACGTTGCCTGAGATGGCGAAATTTCCTTTGCACAAAAAACTATTACCACCCATAATACCCTTTATGATCCCTTAGTCCCTTTAAGATCTCTTACTCCCTTTCAGACCCCCAGGACTCTTTAGGACCCCTTAGATTAGACTTTAGAAACCTAACATCCTTTTAGACCCATTAGACACTTTAATCCCGTGATGAACCTGTGGACCGCTAAAACCCATTAATACGACTAAGACCCTTTAGAACCTTTAAGACCCTAAGACGCCTTTCTACCCTTTTTGACCTTTAGAGCTTCAGACCTTTTAATACCCTGTAGACCCATTTGACCTTTAGACCCTTATAGACGTTTTAAGACCATTTAGACCACTTCGGACAATTCTGACCGTTTAGACAATTTCAACCATTTTGGCCGTTTCTGACAATTTGATCTTTACAACCTTTCAGACCTTTGACATATACACATTTACAACGACCATTTCGACCTTTCATTTACAATCAACGACCTTTCATTGAGTAAATCCTTCCATTTATTCATTACATAAACATACAGCACACAAAACAAGTCCTCACGAGGGTCTGACACTGACGACGATGCAGTCCATTTCTACCTGCTGCACCTTGAGCATGTGGAGGCATCTTTGTGGATGGGCTGGCTATAGGCCTCAGCTCATCAAACTCATGACAAATAATCAACATAATCGGACTGGCTGAACAGGTCGGGCAACATGCATGTTATGCCTTACCAAGTCTCCATGCCTTTACCAGCTGTGATTTTACAGTAACTTTCATGTGTAAAGACAAAGTGAGGCCTTATCAGGTGATTGTAAAACACGGTGACTACTCATACACACTAGCTTTTGGAAAACTTGTTGAATCAAGCTCAGTAACTGCTGATGTCACTTTCCAATTGACAGAGACAAATAGCATGACGAGCAGAAGTATCCGGCGTTGGCGGGGGAGGGGAGGGGAACGGGGAGGGGAGGGGAACGGGGAGGGGAGGGGGAGGGGAACGGGGAGGAGAGGAGAGGGGAACGGGGGGAGGGGAGAAGAGGGGAACGGGCGGAGGGGAGGGGGGGAAGGGGAGCAGTCAGAAGTGGAGCTCTTTTATGGAGAATGTATATCTTAAAGGGGAGGGTGAGGGAAGGGTGGGGAGAGGGGGAAGGGGAGCAGTCAGAAGTGGAAGCTCTTTTACAGAGAATTTATATCACGTTCTGAGTTAAGTGTGATGCCGATCAGGAAGAAGAAGCCATACGATGACACATGAACTCAAAAGCACAGGGCTTGGGCCCAGAAACATGAGGGCTGAGGAGAGAACCGAAATTAAATAATACTAAAGCTTGACATTGAAACCACATAATACTTTGTTCCATAGATGCCCGACATCTTTATGCACCGAATTATAATGAAAGAATACCTTGTTGCCTCTTTATGCTGGGCTTTAAAGACGAGTTGCCGTCCTTGGAGTTGGATTAATACGGCCATTCTCCCGTTCAAAGACGTATGGAGAATGAATAAAAGGCGTTAGGCCTACTTTCGAACATAGTCTAAATAATCACACACGTACATTATAAAGTATTCCAAGACATAACTCTGGGCTTGACAAACACGTATTGTGGTAACAAAGTGTTCAAACTAAAGTATATCGATACAAATCAGGGGTAATATACAGCACTATTTCCTGATTATGTATGTACACAAACTTGTGAGTTGCGATGCGGTCCTCGACCAGAACGACCGGAAATGCGTCATAAATAAATCAAGATACCAGTTGATTAGATTTAACATTACCAGTTGCAATACAAGGAAAATGAAAATATATCATATAATGAGGCTATATTTCACAACCACTAACGGCAAATATAATTATGTGATGAGGTCATTTACACGTATTACATGACACGTAGTTGGGTCCGCTTCCGGTCCCTCGAGCGACGGGGCTTGCTTTGATCTCTCCACGGCATCAAAGTTTGTGTTTTCCCGTTCGTTTCTTTGTCAAATTTCCGCTGCGTATTTTGTTGTGTATGTGTTATTGTGTGTTTCTATTTGGTTTTGGTTTTGTAGTTGTTGCAAATTTGTGTGTAATTAGTCGTTTCTTTGTCCGCGCCTCGTGCGGCCTCCTCGTCTCGACTTGTGCCCCGCCCCCTATATTCTCGTTTGTTCTTTCACCTCTGCCCCTGCTTTCTCAAATCCACGTTCTCACTTAGAGACTTTTCCCAGATTGTTTTCATGGTTTTGTTTAAATATTTATTTAAATATGTTTAAACCGCAGCGGTGATCCCCCCCCCCCCCCCCCCCCCCCAGGATTTCCATGTTTTAAACGTTTCCCAGTGTGTACCCTGGATAAGAATAGGTACGCCGTATCCCTGCGTGTCGTAGGAGGCGACTAAGAGGGTTGGCGTCAGGAAGGGCATCCGGCTATAAAAAACATTGCCTCAAAAAGAGAACCATGACAATTACAACTACATGTGGGCAGGGTACAGCCCGAAGTGGAGATCGGTTTCTGAGGTTTGGGACATGGAATGTAGGGACAATGACAGGGAGATCAGGAGAAGTGGTGGAAGTATTGGTCAGAAGAAGAGTGGACATATGTTGTGTGCAAGAGACGAGATGGAAGGGAAGTGGTGTGAGAATGGTGAAGGGTAGGCAGGGACAGAAATACTAGTTTGTGTGGCAAGGGTGCCTGGAGGGCGTGAATGGTGTTGGTGTCCTGTTTTCTGAGGAGTTTGTAGACAGTGTGGTGAGTGTGACTAGAGTGAGTGATAGGTTGATGATGGTGAAAATGATGATTGGAAAGCTCTTGGTGAATGTCATCTCGGGATATGCTCCGCAGGTTGGTCGGAGCGATGAAGAGAAGGATAAGTTCTGGTGTGCGATAGAGAAGCTGATGGAAAACGTGAAAGATGAGGAAGTTGTTGTGGTAGGAGGAGACCTAAATGGACATGTGGGAAGGAGTATGGATGGTTTTGACGGAGTTCATGGGGGTTACGGATATGGTGTGAGAAATGGAGAAGGTGAAAGGATCTTGGAGTTTGCTGATGGAGCTGATTTGTTGATTTGTAATACTCAGTTCCAGAAAGAGGATAATAAGCTTGTTACATACACGTCAGGTGGGTCGACGACAACCGTTGACTACCTGATGGTGCGCAGGCGAGATAGGGGGCACCTCCGAGACACAAAGGTGATCCCGGGGGACGAGGCTGTTTCACAGCACCACTTGGTTGTCTGCGACGTAAGGGTGAAAGGTGCGAGGAGAGCTCGGCGGGTGAAGTACCAACCGAGAATGAAGGTGTGGAGGTTGAAAGAGGGGACAGTAAGGGAGGCATTAAAAGAGAGGCTGAGTGGGGTCGAGGATGATGTGGTTGAGCTTGAAAGTGGTTGGATGTCAATGAAAGCTAGTCTGTTGGGAGCCGTTGGTGAGGTATGTGGATGGACAAAAGGACCACCGAGGCACTCGGAAACATGGTGGTGGGATGATGAAGTTGGAAAGAGGATTGACGAGAAGAGGAAGAAGTTCAAGGAGTGGCAGAAAGCGAAGGGTACGGGAGCAGAAACAGCAGAGCATGAAAGTTATAAGGCAGCCAGGAAGGCTGCAAAGAAAGAGGTAGCAAAGGCGCAGGAGGCATGTAGGAAAATGTTCGGAGAACGCTTGGATTCGGAAGAGGGTCAGAGAGCGGTATTCAGGATTGCAAAGCAGATAGCGAAAGAGAGGTGTGATGTGATGGGGGTGAGCTGCTTGAAGGATGAAGTGGGACAAATCGTTGTCGACCCAGATGGAATTAAAGGAAGATGGAAAAGATATATGGAAATGCTGTTGAATACAGAGAATGAATGGGATGGCAACATAGAGAGTAACCCAGTTTTAGGACCGGCAGAGAAGATAACTGAGAAGGAAGTTGAGGAAGCGATAAAAGCAATGAAGGGTAGAAAAGCGGGAGGGCCGATGGGAGTTGTGGGAGATATGTTGAAGGCAGCAGGAAGTTGGGGTGTGAAGAGAATGACAGAGATCTGTAATCTGGTGGTGAAAGAAGGCCGCATTCCAGTGGATTGAGAACTGAGTACCCTCGTCCCTCTATACAAGGGGAAAGGTGACCCTCTGGAGTGTGGCTTGTACCGAGCGATAAAGTTATTGGAGCATGGAATGAAGGTATTGGAAAGGGTGTTGGAGAGGAGGATAAGGAAGAAAGTGAAGATCGACGAAATGCAGTTTGGATTTATGCCAGGAAGAGGAACGACAGACGCGCTTTTCATTGTGAGGCAGTTGCAGGAGAAGTACATGGAGAAGAGGAAGAAGTTGTTTCTTGGGTTTGTTGATCTGGAGAAAGCATTCGATCGGGTTCCACGCAAAGTATTGACATGGGCATTGAGGAAGTTAGGAGTGGAGGAATGGTTGATCAGAGTAGTGATGGCAATGTACAAAAGAGCACGCACAGCTGTAAGGACGAAGGACGGGAACAGTGGTGAGTTTGAGGTGAAGGTGGGAGTGCATCAGGGGTCGGTACTAAGTCCACTACTATTTGTAGCTGTGATGGAGGTGCTGGCTCAGAACGTAAAGGAGGGTTTACCGTGGGAGTTGTTGTATGCAGATGATCTGGTGTTGATTGCGGAAAGTATGGATGGACTGAAGGAAAAGATGAACACGTGGAAGGAATGTATGGAGACAAAAGGTCTGAAGGTGAATATCGGAAAGACGAAGGTGATGGCAAGTGGTAAAGCATGTGGTGAGGTGGAAAGAACTGGGAAGTGGCCCTGTGCTGTGTGTAGGAAGGGTGTCGGAGTGAACTCCATTCAGTGTACAATGTGCGCTGAGTGGGTTCATCAAAAATGTAGTGGTCTGAGAGGGTCATTAACCAGTGTGGCAGCTACATTCAAATGTAAGGTGTGCACAGAGGGAGCTGCAGATGGAGGAAATGTTGAGTTGGATCTTGGAGACGGTGTGAAGCTGGAAGGTGTGAAAACATTTTGCTACCTCGGAGACATGCTGAATGGAGAAGGTGGATCAGACTCGGCAACGGTTGCTCGAGTGAGATGTGCATGGAAGAAGTTTCGGGAATTGAGTGGCGTGCTGATGATGAGGGGAGTGTCGTTGAAGCTGAAGGGAAAGGTGTATGCTGCATGTGTGAGAAGTGTTATGATTTATGGGAGCGAGACATGGGTAATGAACGTAGAGCAGCAACGAAGGTTGGAAAGGGTGGAAATGCGAATGGTTCGACGGATGTGCGGAGTATCGTTGAGAGAGAGGAAGACAAATGATGAATTGCGAAAGATGATGGGAATAGAGCCTGTGATTGATGCTGTGAAGAGGAACAGGTTGAGATGGTTTGGTCATGTGTTGAGGAAGGATGAAAGTGACTGGTTGAGAAGAGTGATGGAAATGAATGTAGAAGGAAGTAGAAGACGGGGAAGACCGAGAAAGACTTGGCTAAAGATGGTGGAAGAAGAAATGCGGGCAAGGGGGTTAACAAGGAGAGATGCAGAAAATAGGGCAAAATGGAGAAGATTGTCATGGGGACCGCAAGGCTAACCCCCGCTCTAGCATGGAAAATGGCCTTTTAAAATGCATGTTGTGTTGTTGTTGTTGTCATTTACACGTACTAGGGCATGCCCGTACGTGGGTGCCCGTTCCTTGCCAAAAAAAAAAAAAAACGCTACCCGTACGCTCTACCCCGCCCGTACGCCCGTAAACAAAAAAAACAACGCTCTTCGCTTCCGCCCTTCGCTCTGACTGAATTGGGAGAAATAATGCGCATAAGAAATCGAGAAATTATTATTTTCTCCGGAAGAAATCGAATTACGAACCGTAATGGCGCACGCGCTCGGCTCGGCTCGCTCTCACATCGGCCACGCCTACGCAATAACGCGTTCTGTGATTGGCTGCCGGAAGTGCAGTCTTCACTGTCCGGAAGGTCGCAAATCGCAGTTACGATGAATCGCAAATTAGTTTTAATTAGTTTTAAAACATAGTTTAACGGCAACATAGTTTTCCAACGTGAAATAAATGAATACGCTCTCAAATGTGCCGTCCGAGGCAGAGTCTGTTCGCCACGTTCGGCACACGTGATAGCTCGCTGCTCTCTGATTGGTTGAATCGTTTTTTGGACATAGTTCGGTAACTACTTCTCCGATTAATATGAAACCTTGAAAAGGCACATCCTCGGGTCCCCAGCAATATACCTGGCAAGTTTCAAGTATATCGGACCCGTGGTTGTCGAGAAACAGCGGTCACAGACAAACAAACACACACACAGACACACAGACACACACACACACACACACACACACACACACACACACACACACACACACACACACACACACACACACACACACACACACACACACACACACACAGAGATTACTGGAATTATAGATAGATGTACGTTTGATTGAAACCCATTCAGCTGTTCTCAAGTTATTGGTTCACGAGTTATCAAACAGAGTGACCACTATATTCGTCATGTTTGTGCGTTTGTCTGTCCGATGTCTGTCTGTCTGTCTGTCCGTCATAACTACCCGATGATATCATCCGATCTTGATGAAACTTGGGTGGGAGGTTGATATGATCTAGTTGTGTCCTGCCGAGAGTGGGCGTATTGCGCCCATTGTGGGCAGAGCCATACCCGAAAAAGATGTCTTTTTAGGGGTAATCGATTTCAAGCCACATCTTCTCCGAGGGAGTTGGTGGAATCTGACAGGGGTTTCGATATTTGGTTAGGCTAATGTCATGTGTCTAGCCCCACGGAGCTCGATTTTTCATTTTTGCCCCAAGGTCAAGGTCACAAGGTCACGAAATTTAGAAAAGTCGATTTTGATGGTTTTAATACATTGTTCGCTTCCTGATAGGGCAGTGGATCTTAACCTTTCTAAAGGCGCCGAACCCTAACGAAACCCACTGAACACTCGCGGAACCCCTCAAATTTGACCAAAAAATTAAGAAGAATTGCATCTTAATGCGTTTTCTGTTCTTCTTTTCAGGAGGCTATCTGGGAAATGCGTGGTTTTGTTTTTGCAAGGGCCACTCTCAAATCATTTTCGCATGCAAGCCTGTTCCTTTTCTTTGTTTTAATGTTCACCAGTTTCGAAAACGCATGCTCGCAGAGATACGTTGTAACGAACGGCGTGAGGATCTCAAGGGCAATTTTAGCGATGTGAGGATACCCTTCCATTTGGCAGCACCAAGACGTTGAGAGCGTTGTTGTGCCGAAGAGTTGTTGTTGAGTCTGACTCTGCTGAAGTTCGATGAGGTCGTCGAGGTATTGATCGTTGACATCTGCCATTGCAACGTCGAAAGTAAACGGCTGCCGCACCCATGCTGGGTATTGCTCTTGGTCGGGGAAGTAGCCGTCGAATGACTTTCCCAGCTCTTCCGAGTGCGTGGCAATCGCTTGCTTCAGCTCCCCCGGTACAGCAGTGCCTCCAACTTCAGACTCATCTTCGATCCCGCTCATGCACTCGTCCAGTAGCGACAATTTCGCGAAGTTGTCGTTCTCTGTTCGCCGCCTCCACAATGGTAACTTCTTTCGGAAAGCGCTCAGCTTTTCTTCAGATTCGATGACATTCACTCCACCACCCTGCATCTGGCAATTGAGATGATTGAGTGCGTCGAATATGTCAGCCAGGTACGCCAAGGCGAGGATGAACTCTGACTCTTGGAAGTGCGTTGCATGGCAATGCTTGTGTTCTTGCAAAAACAGGGCTGATTCTACACGCAAGGCAAAAACACGGCTTGCTACCTTCCCTCGTGATAACCATCGAACGTTAGAGTGGTAGAGAAGGACTTCGAATTCAGAGCCGATTTCATTGCACAGCTCTTTGAAGATGCGATGATTCCGAGCACGGCTTCGCACGTAATTCACAGTTTCAACGACGATTTTCAGAACATTGGCCAGTTTTGGAGGCAGGGTTTTTGATGCCAGCGCGTGTCTGTGCAGGACACAGTGCGTGACGATGATGTGTGGTGCATCGGCCTTCACCAACGCTCCAAAACCGGAGTTGCATCCCAGCATGGCTGGAGCTCCGTCCGAGCAAACTGCAGACACCATGTTCCACGAGAGGCCGTTGCTTCTAAAGAAGTCGTCCACAAGCTTCTTCACGTCAGCTGCCTTCGTCGTTGTTGTGAGAGGCTTGCAGAATAGAAAGTCTTCCTTGATCTCGTCTCCTTTGACATAATGCACAAATAAGACGAGCTGGCTCAAATTCGAAACGTCGGTGGTCTCGTCGAGTTGAAGGCTGAATTTCGTCGGGCTTGTGACGAAATGTGCAACTACCTGGGCGAGGATGTTGTCGCTCATGTCGTCGATTCTGCATCTGATGGTGTCATTTGAAAGTGGAACGAGAGACTTGTTTTCAGCAGCTTTGCCCAGCATGATGTTGGCCATCTTCAACGCGGCCGGTTTGATGAGTGTCTCGCCAACGGTGTGCGGTTTGCCCTGCTTTGCAATCAGGTACGCAACTTCATACGACGCGGTGAGGATGGGTTTGTCAATTGGAACGAAGCCGAGAGTGGGCAAGGTAGCACCTGCGTCGAATCGGACTCTCTTCAATTTGAATTCATCCAGCGTTGCGTCTTTGTACTGCCCCTCGCCGTGCAGTTTTTTTGAAGTGTTCCTGTAGTGTTGCTGGTTCTAGGCTGGAGTTGCTCAACTTGACATTGCAAAGCATGCATTGAGGACGCTGACTTCCGATCCCATCGGTTCCATCAAACACGTGAACCCGTACCGCACGTAATCCTCCGACCACTTCCTTTTTTTTGCTCAACATATTGCAAAAAAAAAAAAAAAAAAAAAAGTAACAAACTGATCTTAATTGAGTTCGGGCAAATAATTATATGACAAAAATTTAAAAAGGAACATGCTTAAATATAATCAGTACCCCTCTGAAAACTGAGAAATTTTAATGAAGAAAACATAACTTATAGTTACGATGATGGGATTTATTATCTACTCAACTCTATGTCACCTGAAATCCCATTATAATATGACATAGAAAACTGCGAATTGTTAGTTTTGAATTGTGACCAAAGGAGTTATATCACCTCCACCTAATTTTCTGAGTAATTCAATCATATTTTATAATCACCATCCACTTTTGACTTCAATATAACTCTGAACCCGCCCTGCATATCCACACACATTTCCAACTTACTTTTCAATTAATCAGTAACTCCAAAGTAACGCACGGCACACGGCAAGATAATTGAGGCTATTGACTGGAATTTCCGAACACCTGCAAAGTCCAAAATCCAGTAAGTAAGTAAGCAAGTAAGCACCATCAACAGAATAATTAGCAAGTTGCCCATTGATTCAACTTACTACAGTCAGTGTGAAACAACTTATCTTAAACACAGACCAGAGAAGCCATGAATGGGATGGAAATACAATTACAAATAACATTTCCATTCGTTCATAACATACATAGCAAAATAATAATAATATTAATAATAAGCGTAATTACACATAGATTCAAAATTGATACAAAACTTTAAAAAAACAAAAACATTGCAATGCGTTTCGGAGGACCTCCGCTGAACCACAGAACTGAATCTGTGCATCTCTCATGCACAGATTTATCCCATCTCGTCTTCAGTTGTCATACCCTTCCTCCCATCCATGGTACGTGGAATCTTGTGGTGAGGCTGTTGCCCTGAAACAACTTGCTTTCGTCTCCTGGAAAGCAAATCCAACGGAAGGAAATCTCATTTCCTTTCACAAAGCCCGAAACAAGTGTGTGTCCACCCTCAGGAGAGCCAGGAAACAATATCTCACCGTGCTCAAGACCGAACTCTCTTATCTGTCTCCCTCTTCCAAATCCTGGTGGCGTCTGGTCAAATCTGTTTCTGGTGTTTGTTCCCCCTCCATCCCCTCCCTCACCTCAAACGGCTTAACGGCTGACTCCGCATGTGAAAAAGCTGAATGCCTCAACTCTGTGTTTGCCTCTAAATCTTGTGTCCCAAACCCATCCCTCTCTGTACCCACCATACCCAGTCGTACCCAGCTGCTCCTGGACTCTGTGTCCTTTCCTCCTGACAAGGTGGAAAAGTTTCTGTCAACCCTCGACTCTGATTCTGCAACTGGTCCTGACGGCATCAGCCCACGGGTCCTAAAATCATGTGCTTCCACTCTTTCACTCCCTCTTTCTGTTCTCTTCACCTTCTCTTTTGCTCAAGGTAATCTGCCATCTGCTTGGAAATCAGCCAACATCACCGCTTTGTACAAAAAAGGTGCAAAAACAGATCCCAGCAACTACAGACCAATCAGCCTTCTCCCAATTATCAGCAAAGTCATGGAATCCATCATTGCTTCAGATATGAAATCTTTCCTTTTCTCCAATGGCTTGATCTCTGATCATCAATTTGGTTTCAGACCTGGTCACTCTACTCTGGACATGCTGCTTCTGCTTTCTCAACAATGGATGGAGGTCCTCAATGCCAAACAGGAAATTAGAGCTGTCTCCCTTGACATTTCACGTGCCTTCGATACGGTCTGGCACCCTGCTCTGCTCACCAAACTCTCCTCCTTTGGTATCCATGGAAATCTCCACGCATGGCTGGCGGACGTCCTCTCTGGTCGTAGTCAACGTGTGGCCCTGAATGGGTTTCTCTCATCTCCTCTGCCTGTTCAGGCTGGAGTTTCCCAAGGTAGTGTTCTGGGCCCTGTGCTTTTTCTGGTCTTCATCAATGATCTCTCTGACTCTCTTGAAAATCCTCTCTATCTCTTTGCTGACGACTCTACTCTCTGTCGCTCCATTCCTCATCCCTCAGATCGGCAGTCTGCAGCCTCCTCACTCTCTGCAGACCTGGACAAAATCACAGACTGGGCAAACAAATGGAACATGTCTTTCAATCCTGATAAATCTCACACTCTTACGATGTCTCTCCGAAAAGACCGACTGGAAAACCCTCCCATCCACTTTCTGAATAATCCTCTCCAAGAACTTCTGTCACTCAAGCTTTTGGGTCTCACTATTTGCCATGATCTTTCCTGGGAAAACCACATTTCAAATCTGGCCTCCAAAGCCAGTCGCCGACTGGGCATCCTCCGTCGTGCGAAGTCCTTCCTTGGCACACCTGAGCTCCTCACCACATACAAGGCTTTCATCCGCAGCTCGATGGAATACTGCTCTCCCCTCTGGTCTGGTGCTCCTGCCTCACACCTAGCCCGTCTTCACGCTGTTGAAACCAAAGCGTTCAGAATCATTGGAATCTCCCGCGATGAAGCTAACTCCAAGGGCCTTTCACTCACTCACCGCAGGCAGGTTGGTGGTCTTTCCGTCTTCTACCGACTCCTCTCTGGCCTTGCCCCCCCAGCCCTCTCTGGGCTCTCCCCCAAATATTCCTACAGGTCACACAAGATCTGCCTGCAACCCTCTTATGGTTAAACTGCCAAAATCAAGACTTTCTGCTCACCTTCACTCCTTCATTCCTCTTTTTTCCCGCCTCTGGAACAAACTCCCTCACTCTCTTCAATCCCACTCCACCCTCCAGGTCTTTAAAACAGCTGTTCACCACCATCTCTTATCCTCCCCCATCCAAAACCTTGATCTTTTCTACCCCCGATAATTTCGGTCCCCTTGTGTTTTATACCTCTCCCCCACCCTCCCCTCCCCTTCCCACGCCTCCTGCCCCCAAGCCCTCTCCCTCCCACACTTCTCCCTGCTCTCAAATGTTGTGGTTGTGTGCTTCCCCTTCTCTCTCCATCTTGTCTTCCGCTCCCTCTTTTTGTATATTTTGTTTGTCTGGTTGATTTGTTTGTGAAATAAATGTTAGCTCTTTCACGAGCCTCAATTCAGTATACAAAAAAAAAAAAAAAAAAAACCCCTGAGACTGGCTCACTGAACCCCTGGGGTTCGGTCGAACCCAGGTTAAGAACCACGGTGATAGGGTGAAATGTCGTACATGATCTTATATTATCACATACATCATGAAATACAACAAATTTCCAACAAATTTCAGAATCTTCGACCTTTGACCTTTGAAGGTCACAAAGGTCAAATTTTCAAAGTTGTCGGAATCAAACCGAATTTTCGGTATTGTGTAGCTAACTAACCTCATAACTGATTATACATTATTTTCTATCTCATTTCAAGGTCAGTAACCTTCGTTTTGACATTTCCAGGCCAGCACCACACACAATTACGTAGAGCTGGCTCTTAAAGGCCTGTGCACGCAGCGCATTGGGGCCCTTTGTAAATAGGCATGTACACCGCATGTCGGGGGGCGACACCTGCCACGTGGGCCCCCGACCCCCCAGTCCGGGCCTGTTTCAGTTATAGTCCGTCTTTTGTCATTGAATACCGCTTGCTCGTGAACCATCGTCGTCTCCTGCCTTGTCACATTTTTAACGGACATGACCTCTCACCTTTGATCTGTTCATGCCATAATCCAAACAGTTCAACTTTGCATCATATGTACTTATAGTTGTACCAAGTTTGCTCAAACTCCCATCACTTGTTCACAAGTTGGCGTGGCAACATACATTTTACTTAACATGACCATTTACCTCGTGACCCCAAGGTCTAATCAGTTCATCTTTACCTCATTGTACATACCTGCACCAACTTTGATTAAGATCCCTTCAGGCGTTCTTAAGTTATCGCGGTAACGAAGTAAATGTAACTTAACATGACCTCTGATCTTTGCCATATGGTTTCTGAGAAAAACGAGGTTTAGCCCGTAGGGACGGACGGACGTATGGAAGGACGGACGGACGGAAAACCCGAAAACATAATGCCTATAGCGACTTTGTCGGCGGACGCATAAAAATAAATTATATTGGATTTTGGCTTTTGGTCGGCGATGCCACATCCCAATAATCATGAAGCTCTAGCACTCCAGTCCACCACTGTGGAACCTTAAGACGAGGAGTTTAGAATACCCCGAGGGTCGGTCCATTCGGAAATATCAACCAAACGTGACAGTGACGTCATTACGTGCACTCATTAGGCTGGAAAACTGAAATTATTATCTGATATATATTGTTACAGCCCGCGGATAAGGATGTTGGTTTGCCGAGCGGATGGCACCGCGGCCTAACAGTTACCCCGATTAACCCGATCCCCGAACGTTGGCCGGATCGCGCCACAGCTATTCAATATGGAAAAGACAAAAGCGACACGGATGTGAAGAAGAAGAAGAAGACGAAAAAAAAAGGTTGAAAATACTACTAAATTTATTCCTACTATATACAGGCTCAAAATAACCAAGGAAGAAGGAAAGATAATAAAATAATATACAGAAGATTTTAGAGACACAGTGCAACGCTAGCTTATACGAGCTTAATTAAATACCCAGGGACAAAACAAACAGAACAAACTCACGTACACCAAAAAAGGATGGAAGGCAGGAGGTGGATGGCTGGAGGGAGAGGAAAGTCCACTGGTACTGCAGCACGACCGACGCGTTTGGCAGCCGCCGTTCCTTCGCGGCCCTGCTCAAAACCGCCGTCCAGGCCCCAAGCGGCTGTTGAGTGTTGTTGCTGCTGTGGCCGCCGCTGCTGCTGCTGCTGTGGACGTCGCGTGCTTTGCCAGGACTACAACAGGCTTTGTGCTTCCCTGGATGATGATCTCCTTAATGTTCTCTCGCAGTTGGTTCTCTCTGTTCTCCTGGATCATCTTACGCAGTACCTTGCGCGCGCGCTTTTATAACGCCTCCGGCGATCAAGCCGCCGGCCTTCAGGACACGCCCATCGGTGTGCTCACCTCGGCCCTGGTTGGTCGCGCGACCCTCTGGCTCCGCCCTTGATGACGACGGGCGGGCACGCCTTTTTTCCCCGACCCGAGCACATGTTCAATGGTGGTTTTGGAGCGAAAACAACCCGCAGCTGTAACAAACTGGCAAACTGCCCAGTGCAGTTGGCAATGGAGACTTGGAGGGGATGTAGCTGGAAATTGAGGCTTGGCAATGGAAGTTTTGGGAGTGGGAATGGGGAATGAAGGGACTCTATCTTATTTCACTTGGTGCAATGGAGTGTCATTTTAATGGAAGACAAAGCCTTAACCTAATACACAGAATAAGGAAATAAACTACTGAACAGGGATATTATAGTGTCCTTCATGTATGCTTTATGGAACTAACTACGGGAACGCCCTTTGACCTTTATACAACACTGGAGGCAGGAGGGTCCAGACTAAAGCAATATTCACAACAATTGGTATACAATACAACACAATCAAAAAAAACTCAATCCTCATATCCGCAACACTATATATATATATACACAGTATAATATACCAGTAAAAGCGGAGAAACCAATTTCCAGGCCTCATGTTAAAGTTGCCGACAGAAAAACCGTCCCAAAAAAAGGAAGGGGCGGCTTGCGCCTCATCCCTTGATTTCCAAACAATAAGCAATTTGATATGGTACAATACTCATAATGACGCTGAAATTCAGATTTAAGAATAGTTACGTTTTCAATACGAACAAAATGCATTTTCTCATTGTACAAGATGTTTATTTGTTCTTTATTAACCCTTTGAGTACGGATGACGTCCAGTGCCGCAACCCGCGAAAAAGTTTTGTGTACGGATGACGTTACAACACGTCATCGACTATACCTATAAATAGATCGTCAGTACGTGGTTGCATTGCTGTACCAAAATGCCAAATTAATCCCGTACCTGGGGTATTTTTATCAATATAAAATCCCGTACTCAAAGGGTTAAAGACGATATAAAAGACTTCAAAAAGTAAGGGGTAAAAATATTCAACACAGATGGGATTTGAACCCACAATCCACAGCTTGGGAGTCCGGTGCTTGATCCATTAGGCTCTTGGGACAGCACATTAGTTTTGTGTAATCATATTTTGAAAAGTTATAGTGTGTATATATTTTTATATATTTATTTATGTATATATATTTATATATATTTAATTTTAAAGCAAAAACGATCGCACTTAGGTGGAATTTGTTTCGAAAGCCATTAACTAGACATATTGACCGATGAATATTCCAAGTTTCAGCTAGTTTCAATATATAGTCCGTGAGGTATGAGCGCCAACACGTTTTTGGCAGACGGACGGACGGACGGACAGACACCAACGTGATTTCGAGGGTTTTCTAAATAAAACTCAAAATGGGGATACAGAGCATTTACTTCTGAAATTAGCAGCCGATTTCGTCCAGTCGAAGCTGAGACCGTATTTTCAGTCACCATGTTAAAGCTGCATACAGAGAAACGATCCCTTATAAAGGGAGGCGCGCTTTGTACCTTCTTTTGATAGCATTTTGCTCATACCTGCATAATTTAATTTTTGTTGTCTTTAATTTTCCTGGCATGATAACAGGGGCCAAGGACATCGGAGAAGGTTGCAGTATTTCACCGAAATGACATGGATGTTTTTATTTTCATTCCAGATGGTTTCTAGTCATTTAGAATTTCCTTGGTGCCAGTTTCACAAATTGTGCTTCATTTGATGTCAGTCTGAGTAAACCCCAAAAACCAGCAGAGCAGTGAATGATTCCACTACACCTGCGATTTATAGTGGTTCAACCTTGCTACTTGTCTTATCACCTGATAGATAACTCGTACAGTGCGACAGGTGGTGACGCTGTTTATCGATGCCTCCTCATACTTTGTTCGCCGCTCATGCTTCCCCACAACCAGCGCATGCCTGGGTGTGGAAGCTCTTCTAAAAGCCTCTGGCTTACCTCGACCAATCGAGCATTGAATGTCAGTATCTGGAACAGGAAAATCAGGTGTAGAGAAACAGGTATTCCCGGATAGGTTGTGACAATTCAGCTTTATGTGGCATTTGGGAAAATCAATTCCCATCGAGTGGAGCTCGAGGAACCTGAAGGAGCTTTTTGGGGCCGAGAAGGTCTTTCACCAAGAAACATCTGCTCTCGTTTCAGGATGCCCAGCATCGTCGCATACGAGAGCTCGTCCATCGACTGGTGTGAAGAGAACTTCAAATACTCTCCTGTGATTGCAGAATATTATAACACGGTGAGCTCTTTCATCAGAGATACTTTTTACTGTCGTTGTACTTTACATTTTCAACATTCGCATGAGTAATATACATATATATATATATATATATATATATATATATATATATATATATATATATATATATATATATATATATATATACATATATACAGTATATATATATATATGTATGTATGCATATATATATATATATAATATAGACATATATATATAGAGACGTATATATTATATATATACAGTATATATATATATATGTGTATATATATATATATATATATATATATATATATATATATATATATATGTTTATATATATATCTATATATATATGTTTATATATATATATCTATATATATGTTTATATATATATCTATATATATATACTGTGTATATATATATACTGTATATATATGTATGTATATGTATGTATATATATATATATATATATATATATATATATATATATATATATATATATATATATATATATATATATATATATATAGATATTATATATACTGTATATATATATATACCCTACAAAAAAAGAAACGCAAAAGTAGTAAAATCGTAAATATCTGACAAGAGTGTTGCCGATATCCATACAAAATTAATACCAAAAATGAATTGGTCATTTCTGCATGGATTGGGATTGATTTGTGTGGAAAGAATGAGGTACTGCAGAAATTTGGCGAAAAGATGGAACAATCGCAAAAACACAACCACGTGAGAGCCTGGTGCCGAAACACACCAACATGACATGCATGTGCAACATCACTTGTTGGGCTATAAAAACGTTGGGTTTTCATTTGCATGCCATCACAATCTTACAGCAAGTGAACAGCCAAAACATGCCACGACTCACGGATGAGATTATTCGGCCACACGTCCTGCCCATTATGCAACAAGCGAACGTCATTTTCCAACAAGACAACGCCCGACCTCACACGGCAAGACTGACAAAAGCCTTTTTGAGGAATCACAACATCCAGGTCCTGCCATGGCCCTCCAGGTCTCCAGATTTAAACCGAATCGAACATTTATGGGATGCACTGGATCAACGACTGCGAGCACGTCAGCAACAACCACAGAACCCCGCCAGTTGGCACAAGCACTGCAGGCAGAGTGGGTGAACATTCACCAGGCCACAATTCGGGATCTGATTGCTGCCATGGGACGACAATGCCAGTCAGTTTTGGACTCTAATGGTAGCCGTACAAGATATTGAGCACAGATGACCTTCACCTTGAAAATCTACTGTTCCATGTGTGCCATATGGAACCTGGGTCAATGAGAATGATGTGTGCCAATTTTGAACAATCGATTACCATCTGTTGATTATTTATATGATATATAAAATATACATCTAAAATTACTTTTGCGTTTCTTTTTTTGCAGGGTATATATATATATATATATATATATATATATATATATATATATATATATATATATGTCAGAATTTTGAACGAGGTACATTTGGGCCTCCCAGGGGTCAAATTTTTTTTTTTGGAATAGCTAAAAATCACCTTCATATCCTTAAAGCCCTAAGCCTGGGCTATCAAACGCAGCCAAACTGACACCAATCGGCCCAGAGGTTCCGTTTTTATTCATGGTCAAAGTTTCCCTTCCTTGTTAGCATAACGTAAGAGACCAAAATAAGATATATGAATTCCTTCCTCTTCTTCCCGAAGATGCTGTTTCGGCTAGTTTTGCGTACTTAACGCACCAGGAGCGTCCCGATCTTTTGAAATGGCATTGAATTCAAGCTAATGTGATGGTCTGATGGTATATTTCACTTCGATATGCACTTACCTGGCTTACAGGGAGCATGACCGGTGCGTAACGTAAGAGACCGTTATGGTTTCTAAATTCACACTCAAGCTTGTTGTGTCTCAGAGAAACAAAGGAGGTCAATGATTTTTACAGAGTTAATACATACGTATAAGTGCTGTTTGTTGCGCCCTAAAGAAGAACTATGGAACACCCTGATATGTGTAAAACAGGGCTTATATAAATATCTCTTACGTTACGGTTCATCTGCTTCATCCTATATGAGGAGGAGCTGTGACTCAGGAACTGACATGAGTAACACAAAAACACATTCAGTAGAGTAGTTATATAGATCTACTTTTATTCCAGCTGTGAAAAGTATCTGAAGAAGGCTTTTATAATGAATGCATGGCTTTGAAGGGTAACGAAATACTAAAAAAATGCCCTTTTTCACCATTTTTTGAGGTTCAGAGGCTTATAACATGTAGATAATTGATAAAAAGTATATAAAACTATACATTTTCTGAAAGCCGTGATTGTTTTCTACAAGATGACACCTAAATGTACTAATTCGGAACATTTGGGACAAAGTTATATAGGTTTAAAGCAATCAATGTGTGTTTTTTGGGATTTGTTCCTCGTTCAAAATTCTGACACACATAT
Source organism: Myxine glutinosa (assembly GCF_964187855.1). NCBI lineage: Eukaryota > Metazoa > Chordata > Myxini > Myxiniformes > Myxinidae > Myxine > Myxine glutinosa. Next base: position 219,290,209 of record NC_136262.1, on the reverse strand, counting down.
ATATATATATATATATATATATATATATATATATATATATATATATATATATATATATATATATATATATATATATACATATATATATATATATATATATATATATATATATATATATATATATATATATATATATATATATATATATATATATATATGTACAGACTTAGCATTTAATATGGAATTTTTTTTTTGTGGGGGTGAACTTACTTTTCAAGATGTCTTAGAACCAATAGTTCATTGGAATTATGTTGAAATTATTCTAGATTTTGTTAATGTGACCTTTAAAAGAAACAAAAACCACATTTGACATTTCGAAACAAATAAATTGATCCTTGAAAGTGATGTAAACTGATATCGAACTCAATTCATGGACAGGACTGTGTTAAACTCCTGTACGTTTTCCAGAAGTATCTCTTTATTTTGCACATTAGCCAAATTTTTTTTCAACAAAAACAAAAGTTAAATTACGACTGGGATTACGGACAGTAAAATTACAGTTCAGTACTTCTTGTAACCCCCACGAGCATTCAGGAGAGCACGTACACGTTGAGGCATGCTGTTCACGAGATTTGCCAAGGTTTGGACAGGAATCGCTTGCCATGCAGTGACAATAGCCTGCTGCAATTCACGCACAGAGGTCGGCTACTGGTCCAAGTGGTCGATTTGACGCGTTAATTCTGCCCACAGGTTCTCTATCGGATTCATATCCGGGGACATGGCAGGCCACTCCATATGCTCTACACCACGGTCAGCAAGAAAGTGTTGGATCATGCGAGCACGATGAGGCCGTGCATTGTCATCTTGGAAGACAAAGTTTCCTCGAAAGGCTGCACGAGCAAATGGTAGCAATGTTTCTTCCAGAATGGCCCTGTACTTGAACTGGTTCAGGTTTCCATTCAGAACAACCAGGTCAGTTTTGCCCCCTGCATGAAAAGCAGCCCAAACGGTCACCCCACCACCTCCAGCTTGGACTCTTGACACTATAAAATCTTTGTTGTAGGCTTCATGCACTTGTCTGCGCACTCGGACGCGGCCATCTTGACGATAGACCAGAAATCTTGATTCGTCACTGAAGATCACGTGATTCCAGTGTCCTGGCTGCCATTGACGGTGCTCTCTGGCCCACTGCAATCGGCGCTGGCGGTGTTGTCTGGTCAGGCATGGCTTTCTCAGGGGACGCCTGGCACGATAGCCTGCTTGAACCAGTCGTTGGTTGACTAGCCTTCTGGATACAGGCACATTTGTCAGTTGCTGCCACTCAGCCCTAAGCCGATTAGCTGACTTGGTACGGCCATTGCGGACTAACCGGTGCAGCTGGCGATCATCCCTCCTTGTGGTTCTGCGGGGACGTCCTGGCCTCGGTATTGGAGTAGGGACACCCCTCTGAGCATTTCGTTTCAGGATCTTTGACACCTGACCTTGAGTGATGCCATACTGCCGAGCAATAGCACACTGTGTCATGCTGTAATTTCATAAAGCCACCACTCCATGACAAACAGCATTGTCGAGTTGACGGACCATCTCCAGAGGAAGCGGCAATAACTTTTGGAGACGTGCAGCAGTTGGTTTCCACTAATACAGAACCAACAACCCTTATATAACCGATTGTGAAGCCAATCGTCAAATGTACCTGTCCGTACATTTTGCCACGCCACCTGTGATATAATCCTGTTGTTGACTTCTTGCTGCGACAGACAATCAGTGACATGGTTCTTTTAACAAAGAAATCACCAAATTGTAAAATAAACTCACCAGATTGATATCCTGTGTTAAGAAATTAAACCCGTCAAGAAAAAAAAAATATTCCATATTAAATGGCAAGTCTGTATATATATATATATATATATATATATATATATATATATATATATATATATATATATATATATATATATATATATATATATATATATATATATATATATATATATATATATATATATATATATATATATATATATATATATATATATATTAAAAATGTCGCGCGAATACCCTCCGGTTAATACCAGGGCTCGCGGATTGCTCAAACGGCTTTAATGGAGGCGACGATCAAACACAGATTCGGCTATAAAAGCACGGGTGAAAGAATGAAGGAGAAGAGGCGGCAAGCGCTTACCTATCGTGAACCGACGGCAGCTCCAATCCTGCAGGGGATTAACTCAAACGAACACAAGATTTGAAGGGAAAAGAAAATAATACAAGTGTTTATTTGAAATAAAGGTCGGGACAGGGAAACGCGATGATGAATAAAGGTCCTAAATCGGGATCCCGCACACCTCACTTCAGAAACGAACAAAGGAATGAATTAATAAAATAAATGTCTCGTCGTGTATTGTGAAATGTGGTGCGGGCTTATCTGTCTGTAGTCTGTGTGTCCATCTTCCAACGCGGCTCCCTCAGTCCGCCTCGCTCGCTCTGCCAGGCCCCGAGCGACCCGCCCCGCTCACAGCACCGAGCCTCGCTCCCACCACCAAAACTCTCTCCCAGCACCGTGAAGGGCCGAGCACCGCTCCAAGCTTCGAAGATGACGAACCAACAACCACCAGTGCAGAGGCAAAAAGAACGAGCAAGAGCTTCAAGCACAGAGAGAGAGATCTCCAATACGAAGGGGTCCAGCGCGAAGAGAGACAAAATGTCGTCCAGCGAGCCCTTTTGTCACCTCGCGTGTGACGTCAACCCTTGCTCTGCCCCAACCAGCGCCTCGTCTCTCGACCTCTCAAAGGTTCTGCTGCGCTGGTGCCCTGTCATTGGCCGAGTGCTTCCCGTCCTGTGGTGTTTCTCGCCCCTCCCCCTGGCCAATCAACAGTCCTCCTGGGCGTGGCTCCCAGCCTTGCTCGAGGCTCGTTGCTAGCCCAGCTGGTGGTGTGGCTGGCTGCGGCCCATGCGGCGGTGCCCCGATCTGGCCTCCTGCCTGTTTCCCAAGGTCATTGAAAGGGAAGGGAATTTAATTACTGTTACGCACTGAGGACCTATCTAAGTGTTTATATGAGAATGCTTTGCCATAATGGACACAGGTTTGGCGACAGAGGGGACGACGAACAAAGGAATCTTATCCATAATCCCTGTACAACTTAGCACGCCCCGCTCCCTCGTGGTGGGGACAGCAATACAGCTTATACCGACATCCGGACGATCCATATAACTTATTACAAGGTAGATTCCCTATCGCGACAGACGAAGCATGATACCTATTCAGATCTACCTGGCTCTATATATCACTCTACCCCCCTGACATAACAATATACAGACTTGGCATTTAATATGGATTTTTTTTTTTTCTTGACTTGGGTTTACTTTCTTAACTCAGTATATCAATCTGGTGAGTTTCTTTTACACTTTGGTGATTTATTTGTTAAAAGAACCATGTCACTGATTGTCTGTCGCAGCAAGAAGTCAACAACAGGATTATATCACAGGTGGCGTGGCAAAATGTACGGACAGGTGCATTTGACGATTGGCTTCACAGTCGGGTATACAAGGGTTGTTCGGTTCTGTATTAGTGGAAAACAACTGCTGCACGTCTCCAAAAGTTATTGCCGCTTCCTTTGGAGATGGTCCGTCAACTCGACAATGCTGTTTGTCATGGAGTGGTGGCTTTACGAAATTACGGCATGAAGGAGCGTGCTATTGCTTGGCAGTATGTCATCACTCAAGGTCAGGTGTCAAAGATCCTGAAACGAAATGCTCAGAGGGGTGTCCCTACTCCAATACCGAGGCCAGGACGTCCCCGCAGAACCACAAGGAGGGATGATCACCAGCTGCACCGGTTAGCCCGAAATGGCCGTACCAAGTCAGCTAATCGGCTTAGGGCTGAGTGGCAGCAACTGACAAATGTGCCTGTATCCAGAAAGCTAGTCAACCAACGACTGGTTCAAACAGGCTATCGTGCCAGGTGTCCCCTGAGAAAGCCACGCCTGACCAGACAACACCACCAGCGCCGATTGCAGTGGGCCAGAGAGCACCGTCAATGGCAGCCAAGACACTGGAATCACGTGATCTTCAGTGACGAGTCTAGATTTCTGGTCTATCGTCAAGATGGCCGCGTCCGAGTGCGCAGACAAGTGCATGAAGCCTACAACAAAGATTGTATAGTGCCAAGAGTCCAAGCTGGAGGTGGTGGGGTGACCGTTTGGGCTGCTTTTCATGCAGGGGGCTAAACTGACCTGGTTGTTCTGAATGGAAACCTGAACCAGTTCAAGTACAGGGCCATTCTGGAAGAAACATTGCTTCCATTTGTCGTGCAGCCTTTCGAGGAAACTTTGTCTTCCAAGATGACAATGCACGGCGTCATTGTGCTCGCATGATCCAACACTTTCTTGCTGACCGTGGTGTAGAGCATATGGAGTGGCCTGCGATGTCCCCGGATATGAATCCGATAGAGAACTTGTGGGCAGAATTAACGCGTCAAATCGACCACTTGGACCAGCAGCCGACCTCTGTGCATGAATTGCAGCAGGCTATTGTCACTGCATGGCAAGCAATTCCTGTCCAAACCTTGGCAAATCTCGTGAACAGCATGCCTCAACGTGTACGTGCTCTCCTGAATGCTCGTGGGGTTACACGAAGTACTGAACTGTAATTTTACTGTCTGTAATCCCAGTCGTAATTTAACTTTTGTTTTTGTTAAAAAAACATTTGGCTAATGTGCAAAATAAAGAGTTACTTCTGGAAAACGTACACAACTTTAACACAGTACTGTCCATGAATTGAGTTCGATATCAGTTTACATCACTTTCAAGGATCAATTTATTTGTTTTGAAATGTCAAATGTGGTTTTTGTTTCTTTTAAAGGTCACATTAACAAAATCTAGAATAATTTCAACATAATTCCAATGAACTTTTGGTTCTAAGACATCTTGAAAAGTAAGTTCACCCCCACAAAAAAATATATTCCATATTAAATGCCAAGTCTGTATATACAGTCACTTGAAAAAGTAAGTACACCCCATGTAAAGTTTTGACTTTTTCAACATATTTCAGCATACAGCTATTTGATCTTCATTTCAACAATATTGATAGATAAAGGTGATATAATATAACAAACATGATGAAACATTTACATTTTGTACTCCATTGTATAATTTAAATAAACATAAATGCAAATTTCGCATGTGGAAAAAGTAAGTACAACCTTGGCTCTAATAGGTGGTATTGCCCCCTTTGGCAGAAACAACCACAAGTAGGCATTTGTTATAACTGTCTACCAGTCTCTGACATCGACTGGGAGAAATTTTTGCCCACTCCTCCATGCAGAATTATTTCAGCTGTGCGATGTTTGAGGGGTTTCTTGCATGCACAGCTCGTTTCAAATCCCCCCACAACATCTCGATGGGATTTCGATCCGGGCTTTGACTTGGCCACTCCAGAACCCTCCATTTCTTTCTTTTCAGCCATTCATTGGTGGATTTCCTGGTATGTTTAGGGTCATTGTCATGTTGCAAGGTCCACCTTCGGTTGAGCTTCACCTCTCCGACAGATGGCCTCACATTATCCTCAAGCACCCTCTGGTACAATGAATAATTCATAGTGGATTCTATGATGGTGAGCTGCCCAGGCCCTGATGCAGCAAACCTGCCCCAAAGCATAATATTTCCACCACCATGCTTTACAGTTGGTATCACGTTCTTGGGGTCAAATGCTGTCTTTGGTTTTCGCCAAACATGTCTTCTAGTACTGTGGCCAAATAGCTCTACCTTTGACTCATTCGTCCAGAGCACAGAAGTGCTGGTCTTTGCCAAGGTGTTCATTGGCAAACTTTAGTCTTGCCCTGATGTTCTTTCTGGACAGCAAAGGTTTCCTCCTGGCACACCTCCCATGTAGATCAAATTTGTGCAGCCTCTTTCTAATGGTGGATACGTGCACTTTGACATCAACAGTGGCAAGAGCTACCTGTAGGTCCCGTGATGACGTTCTGGGGTTCTTAGAGACTTCTTTCAGCATCTTACGATCTGCTCTCGGGCTGAACTTGCTGGGGCGGCCTGGCCTGAACAAGTTGGCAGTTGTTTGGAATCTTCTCCACTTGTAGATGATCTTTTGGACAGTCGAATGATTGATTTCAAATTGTTTGGAGATCTTTTAAAATCCCTTCCCAGACTCGTAGGCATCTATAACCTTCTTTCTGAAGGCCTCAGAGAGCTCTTTTGATCTAGGCATGGTGACGTCGCACACTTCAACAACAAAGAGCAAACCAAACTAAATGTCTGAGGTTTAAATAAGACAGGTTCCTCCAAGATCCTCTCTAACGATGTTCTAATCATTTGCACCTGAGCTGGTGCACCTGATTCTAATTTTAGGTATTTGAAGTAGTGATAAATGTAGGGGTGTACTTACTTTTTCCACATGTGAAATTTGCATTTATGTGAATTTAAATTACTAGGGCATGCCCGTACTATATATATATCTAAAATTATATCCCCCCCCTCTATTTACATGAAATGGTTTGGTCCAAAGCGAACGGCTTGCGAGTACGGTGACAATCCCCCCCCTCTATTTACATGAAATGGTTTGATCCAAAGCGAACGGCTTGCGAGTACGGTGACAATCCCCCCCCCCCCCCTCTATTTACATGAAATGGTTTGGTCCAAAGCGAACGGCTTGCGAGTACGGTGACAATCCCCCCCCCTCTATTTACATGAAATGGTTTGGTCCAAAGCGAACGGCTTGTGGAGTTTGGTAAAGAAATCGCCATAGCTCGGTAACTACTTGTCCGATTAATATGAAACCTTGAAAAGGCACATCCTCAGGTCCCCAGCAATATACCTGGCAAGTTTCAAGTATATCGGACCCGTGGTTGTCGAGAAACAGCGGTCACAGACAAACATACAAACATACAAACATACAAACATACAAACATACACACAGAGATTACTGGAATTATAGATAGATACAATGCACTACAAAATGTAAATGTTTCATGATATTTGTTATATTATCTCACCATTATCTATCAATATTGTTGAAATGAAGATCAAATATGATGGAATCTCCCGCGATGAAGCTAACTCCAAGGGCCTCTCACTCACTCACCGCAGGCTTTCCGTCTTCTACCGACTCCTCTCTGGCCTTGCCACCCCCAGCTCTCTCTGGGCTCTGTCCCGCAAATATTCCTACAGGTCGCACAAGATCTGCCTGCAACCCTCTTATGGGTAAACTGCCAAAATCAAGACTCTCTGCTCACCTTCACTCCTTCATTCCTCTTTTTTCCCGCCTCTGGAACAAACTCCCTCACTCTTTTCAATCCCACTCCACCCTCCAGGTCTTTAAAACAGCTGTTCACCACCATCTCTTATCTTTCCACATCCAAAACCTTGATATTTTCTACCCCTGCTAATTTCACCCCAATTCCACTTTTTTGAAATACCAACTTCTCTCCTGGAAGTCCTTGGTGTCCTTGTGTTCTATACTTCTCCCACCCCCCCCCCCCTTCCCACACCTCCTCCCCTCAAGCCCTCTCCCTCCCACACATCTCCCTGCTCTCAAATTTTGTGTGCTCTCAAGTGTTTGTGTGCTTCCCCTTCTCTCCCCATCTTGTCTTCCGCTCCCTCTTTTTATATATTTTGTTTGTCTGGTTGATTTGTTTGTGAAGTAAATGTTAGCTCTTTCACGAGCCTCGATTCAGTATACATTAAAAAAAAAAAAGAAAAAAAAAGCTGTATGTTGAAATATGTTGGAAAGGTCAAAACTTTACATGGGGTGTAATTACCTCTAATCATTCACTCACTCATTCACTCACCCATCTTTCACTTACTGATTCGCCCCCCTCCCACATCTTTCACTTACTTATTCGCCCCCCTCCCCATCTTTCACTTACTGATTCGCCCCCCTCCCCATCTTTCACTTACTTATTCGCCCCCCTCCCCATCTTTCACTTACTGATTCGCCCCCCTCCCCATCTTTCACTTACTGCTTCGCCCCTCCTCCCTCCTCCCCTCCCCATCTTTCACTTACTGATTCGCCCCCCCTCCCTCCTCCCCATCTTTCACTTACTGATTCGCCCCCCCTCCCCTCCCCATCTTTCACTTACTGATTCGCCCCCTCCCCATCTTTCACTTACTGATTCCCTCCCCCTCCCCATCTTTCACTTCCTGATTCGCCCCCTCCCCATCTTTCACTTACTGATTCGCCCCTCCTCCCTCCTCCCCATCTTTCACTTACTGATTCGCCCCCCTCCTCCCTCCTCCCTCCTCCCCCGCCTCCCTCCTCCCCATCTTTCACTTACTGATTCGCCCCCCTCCTTTCTCCTCCCCCCCCGCCTCCCTCCTCCCCATCTTTCACTTACTGATTCGCCCCCTCCCCCCTCCCCCCGCCTCACCCCCCTCCCCCCCTCCTCCCTCCCCCCGCCTCACCCCCTCCCCCCTCCTCCTCCTCCTCCTCCCCCCCCCTGTCTCCTCCTCCCCGTCCCCCTCCCCCTCCTCCTCCCCCGCCCCCTCCTCCCCCTCCCGCAATTGATTGATGCCTGTGCTAACGATGGATCCATTGATAGCGCAGCGCGATCGGTCGATAGCGCAAATCCATCGATGGCGCATAACACATATACTTTGTACCAGGTAAAAATCCGATTTTCTTCACAAATCGTAACTTTACGTGTTGTCAATTTGTTTTATTGAAAATGACACCAAAACGAACGTTCTTGACACACACCACACGTGTTTGTGCGTTTTGATTTAAAAACTTTAGATAAACAATTGCTCCATGACCCTTCACCCCTACAGGTGAGCAATGTGGTGTTTTTCCTGCTTCCCCCGCTCATGGTGTACCTTTCGCGCTCTTTCGCCTCCAATTCCTCGTGGCACATCCACCTCTTGTGGCTCTCCATGACGGTCGTGGGTGAGTGTGATTAAAGACGTCATCGATATCGGGTTAATCGAATAAAACGGATTAAACAATATCAAATGAATAAACAATGGCTACAGGCGCAGGTGGGTGTTTTGGACTAGAGGTGCATTTTGGATTTCCTGGGAAGGCAAAGATGTCCTTGTGGGAGGATGGAAAGGGGCAAGATGGAGTGGTAGGGAATGAGGAGCAACACCCACCTGTACCTGATAGGTAGAGGATGGGTAACTGTTTGAAGACAAGATCACTGAGAGCGATTATTAAGAAATTCCTGGATCTTTTTGTGATCCACAACATAGTGGACGAGACAACTTACATTCACAAAAAACTCATGATCATAATGATGTATCACACACGTGTCACAAGACAAACAATTTGATTAGCGCGTCCCCTGCGCAGCGGACACGGGGTTTTGCCATCACTTCTGTCCGTCTGTCCGAGCCGTAACTTTTTCGACCATTTGAGTTTTGTCATCAAATTTTCAACAAAGCTTTATTATGAGAATATGGAGAAGACAAATTAATAATTTGGTTAAAAGGTCAAAGGGCAGCGTCACATAAAATCGTCAATTTTCATCCGAATGATCTGCCATTTTAAGAATTTTGCATATTGGGTCACTGAATTGGTTCACAAATCAAAAGCTATAAGCTGATTGTTTTTTGTTTTTTTTTAGATCAAAAGGTCAAAGGTCAAGGTTGCGTAAAGTCATCCATTTTCATCCGATTGATCTGACATTTTAAGAATTTTGCATATTGGGTCAATGAATTGGTTCACAAATCAAAAGCTATAAGCTGACTTCTTCTTTTAGATCAAAAGGTCAAAGGTCAAGGTTGTGTAAAATCGTCAATTTTCATCCGATTCACCTGAAATCTTTAGAATTAGCATATTGGGTCAATGAATTGGTTCACAAATCAAAAGCTATAAGCTGATTGTTTTTTTTTTTTTTTAGATCAAAAGGTCAAAGGTCAAGGTTGTGTAAAGTCATCAATTTTCATCCGATTGATCTGACATTTTAAGAATTTTGCATATTGGGTCAATGAATTGGTTCACAAATCAAAAGCTATAAGCTGACTTGTTCTTTTAGATCAAAAGGTCAAAGGTCAAGGTTGCGTAAAATCGTCAATTTGCATCCGATTCACCTGAAATCTTTAGAATTAGCATATTGAGTCAATGAATTGGTTCACAAATCAAAAGCTATAAGCTGACTTGTTCTTTTAGATCAAGAGGTCAAGGTCAAGGTTGCGTAAAATCATAAATTTTCATCCGATTACCCTGAAATCTGTAGAATTAGCATATTGGGTCAATCAATTGGCTCACACATCAAAAGCTATAAGCTGACTTGTTCTTTTAGATCAAAAGGTCAAGGTCAAGGTTGCGTAAAATCATCAATTTTCATCTGATTGATTTGACATTTTAAGAATTTGCATATTGGGGCAATGAATTGGTTCACAAATCAAAACCTATAAGCTGACTTGGTTTTTTTTACATCAAAAGGTCAAAGGTCAAGGTTGCATAAAATCTTCAATTTGCATCCGATTCACCTGAAATCTTTAGAATTTGCATATTGGGGCAATTAATTGGTTTACAAATCAAAAGCTATAAGCTGACTTTATTTTTTTTAGATCAAAAGGTCAAAGGTCAAAGTTGCGTAAAATCATCAATTTTCATCCGATTGACTTGAAATTTGAACAGTGTTTGCATATTGGGTCACTGAGGCCTATTGCTTTTGATTTCAAAACGTCAAGGTCGCCTAAAATCGTCAATTGTTTCGTATTTGTTTTTAGCTGTTTTCATCATGTTTAGCATACGGAAGAAGAAGTCTGTCTACAAAGCAGACATAGACGGGTTTTGCAATTTCAGATGCTTTCTAGTTGTAATTGTCACCAACAGCGAAAAATTAAGTGGCGGACAAAGAAAACAAATGAAAGTTTGTGATGACACCTAATAGTGTTGAGTGCTAACCTGGTATTTTGCTCTTCCCAGGCGGCTTCTCTGCATATTTCCACATGACATTGAGCTTCTTGGGACAAATGCTGGATGAGCTTTCCATCTTATGGATCCTGAGTGGCGCTTGTATTTTGTGGTTCCCAAAGGATTCCATGCCCTTGGCTTTCAGAGGAGACAGGTTTGTTTGTTGTCGTTTGTCTGCATTACGTGGCTGCGGGTTGGCATCAGTTCTTGAAGGGACGTGGTAGTTCCGCTAATGCGGTGCTCCCTGTAGGTTCAGGCTGGAATTTTGAATTTGGGATATTTGACGTCCACCAATAGGTTTGTTGAAGGACGATCTTACCATGGCAAAGGTATGTGTGAATATTTCTTTAACAACTATGATTAGCAGTCAACTAAGGGAAAAGGCCGTCAAAATGACGGGTGAACAACACTCAACACAAAACAGAGCATTACAATAGTTACAAAGTTATGGATTATGTCTGATGAATTATCTATATATAATGGAGCAAGTGTTTGTATGTATGTATGTATGTCCGCACTTCACCCATTGGTTGGACAGCTGACCTAACTCCACCCACAAATGTAACCTGAAATACTTAACCTAAAGTACCCAGAGGACCCAAAAGACCTCTCTGCCCCCCCCCCCCCACTCTACACCCCGAGGACCTTCAAGACCGAGAAGACCCCAAGGACCCCAGAAGACCCTAAATACCCCAATGACCCAAAATACCCCGAGGACCCAAAGGACCCAGAGGAACCAAAAGGCTAAAAAGACTGAAAAGACCTCGAAGACCCAAAGGACCCCGAAGACCTAAAAGACCCTGAAGACCTAAAAGTCCCTGAAGACCGAAAAGACCCAATGGACCCCAAAGACCTAAAATACCCCAAAGACAGACAATATTCCAAAGACCCTTAATGACCCAGAAGACCTAAAATACACCGAAGACCCTTAAAGATCCCGAAGACCCAAGAGAACCAAAAGACACTGAAGACCTTAAAGATCCCAAAGACCATTAAAGACCCCGAAGACCCAAAAAACCCAGAGGACCCAAAATACCCTGAAGACCCAAAATACTCCAAAGACCCTTAAAGATCCAAAACACCCCAAAGACCCTTAAAGACCCCGAAGACCCAGAGGACCCAAAATACCCTGAAGACCCAAACATCCCAAAGATCCTTGAAGACCCAAAATACCAAAAAGACAAAAAGACCCTGAAGACCCTTAAATACTCAAATGGTCAAAAAGACCCAAAGGCCCAATGGACCCCAAAGACCCAAAATACCCTGAAGTCCCAAAATAACCCAAAGACCCTTAAATACCCCAAATACCAAAATAACAAAAAGACCCCAAAGATCCAAAAGACTGAAAAGACCCCAAATATCCAAAAGCCCCCAAAGATCCTTTAAGTCCCAAAAGCTCCAAAGAATAAAAAGACCACCAAAGAATGAAAAGACTCCAAAGACTGAAAAGACCCTGAAGACACAAAAGACCATCAAGACCCAAAAGACTGAAGAGACACTGAAGACCCAAAATACCCTTAAAAGGGAACCCAAACGCAATTTTATTTTCTGAAAAACCATTGGCAATCATTAATCACGGTCTAATTTGAAGGGAATTCTTTTTATTCACCAACCACAAAATGCCAGAAAAAACGAGAGACTGTCGATTTTCGAGATTGCCAGTGACGTCACATTGTGAACTCGCCGTGATCCTGCCGGCGACGGTACATAGAGAAACTGTGCATTGCGAGCTCGGATTCCGATACTGATTGGGGACAAGGGGATGATGAAGGGGGTGGGGGCTTGCCGGGTGGTCTTGGGTATTGTTAGACCCCGAAGTGACGGTTGACGGGGGATTGTGAAGGGATGGTGGAGGGGGGGGGGGAGGGTGGAGTCGTGGGTATTGTTAGCTAAGGTGATGGGTGATAGGGGATTGTGAGGGGATGGTGGGGTGAGGGGTGTGGGGTGGCCGTGGGTTAGCAAGGGTGATTGTTAACGGGGAAATGTGAGGGGCTGGGGGAAGGGGGTAAGGTGGTCATGGGTATGTTGTTAGCGAGGGTGATGGTTGAAGGGGGATTGTGGGGGGATGGTGGAGTGGGTTAAGGGGTGTGGGGTGGTCATGGGTATATTGTTAGCGAGGGTGATGGTTGAAGGGGGATTGTGGGAGAATGGTGTAGTGGATTAAGGGGTGTGGGGTGGTCATGGGTATATTGTTAGCAAGGGTGATGGTTGAAGGGGGATTGTGGGGGGATGGTGGAGTGGGTTAAAGGGTGTGGGGTGGTCGTGGGTATTGTTAGCTCGGGTGATGGTTGATAGGGAATTGTGAGGGGTTGGGGTGTGGGTGGGGTTTGGTTAAGGGTATTGTTAGCTAGGGTGATGCTTGATGGGGGATTGTGAGGGGATGGTGGAGGGGAGGGGAAGAGGGGGTGTGGTTGGTTGTGGGTATTGTTAGCTAGGGTGATGTTTGATGTTTGTTTGTTTTCTGGAAAATTGAGATTCCTCAAAAACCAAGAACAACTAAGTTGAACAGAAATCAGCAAGAGCAATATTACCAAAGGAAATCAGCAAGAAATTCAAGTCAAAGCAGTTGTCAGCAGAAAATATCCGATGGCAGAAAAATGTGTTGCACGCTTGGAACAAGATCGCCCGTAGGGCGGGTACTCTGCTCGTTTGTAATAAATAATACTAGTCAAGAAATGAGACTTTCCCTGGGGAGGATTAGCAGTGAGGGGAGCAATTTGTCAGCAGATTTGTCAAAACATTGCATATTGGAATGAGAGCATTGCAACATAAAACACCAACTTGCAACACTGGCTATCCCCACACAGAGGGCAGGTTCTCCCAGGAATCCTTTTTTGTTCTTGCTCCATAGATTAGCCATCACAACTATGCCAAGGAAATGGAAAGCCCCGTTTTTTAAAGCATTTACGCAAAGGCAAAGCTGAGGAGACATGTTGTACACATAGTTGAGACTCCTGGAAGAGCTAGCACACTAAATGGATCAGGACATAACAGACAAAAACAGGACACCAAACACGCATGTATGGAGAAGGAAACTCCAAGGTGGAAAAATTGGAAAATTATCAGGGATTTGGGTGGGTTTAACGAGGGTAGAAAATATCATGGTTTTGGATTGGGGAGGATCTGAGATGGTGCTGAACAGCTGTGTTGAAGACCTGGATGATAGAATGACATCGAAGAGGATGCGGAAGTTGATTCCACATGCAGGATAGTACAGGTGAGCAGTGATCCGGGATTTAGGTCGTTTTACCAGAAGGGGGTTGATGGTGGATCATGTGAGCCCTGAATAAACTTTGGTGAGGCGGGGGGTGGGGGGAGGAGGTAAAGCACGGAAAGATTAGGGGGCGCAAGACCACAAAGGAGGCGGTAGAAGACACAGAGAGACCACCAACCTGTCTGTGATGGATCAGTGTTAAGACCATAGACCCAGCTTTGGCGCTGGAAATTCCAATGATCTTGAAAGCCTTGGTATCCACAGTGACAAGCTGAGCAAGTTGTGATGCAGGGGAGCCAGACCAAGGGGGAAAGCAGTACTACATCAAGCTGGGGATGAAGGCCTTGTACAGCCCGTCATATATTTATTTATTAAGGTCTTATTTATTTATTGTCCGATTTATTTTTTGTTTCATTTATTTATTGCTGTATATTTACTCCTATTATTAATTTATTTACTGCTTTCAGTATTACTGCTTTATTTATTAATTATTTTATTGGCCTGCACAGCCATATTTTGAGGAACACATTGTGTACTGAAAAGCTCAGTTGATATTGATAAGTTGGCTTTTTGCAGCGTATGCTGCAGATGCAGTTGGTTGGAATTTTAAATAAGCTTTCACAGTGAATGTATGTATGTAAGCAAATAAATCAACAATTGCTTATTGTTTCTTCTTGTGATACAACGTTTGCGTTGACAACTAGAAAGACAATCCGTCGAGTGCATACCTCCGTACCTCTGCCAGGCTGAACAGTTTACGTTTTGCATCCCACTGATAGGCCGGATCTGAATCCAGACCTGAATCCAAATTGAATTGGATTGTTCTCGTCACCAAACCAACGAATCCCCCAAGTTTTCTCGCTCTCCTCAAGAACCTCATCACCCACCTGTGGACACGCACATCTTCCCCAACCACAAATCGTGCATTCAATGATCCCTCCTACAGCTGCCATTCATTTTACCTACACCATGGCCTGCATACAGGAGTGGTATGCTATAGGATGTGTCACTACCTGCCATGGCCTGCATACATGCAACTCAATCCAATGCAAAATCAACACAATCACCATTGAAAATTGTTTTATTCAAAGCAAATATCACACTATAACCCATTCCACTCGGTGGTGGAACCCATTCCACTCGGTCCACATGCTTGACTCTCATGGCCACTCTCGCCCGTCACCCATACCAAGTCCCCAACTCATCGGTATACTAGTGGTGGGTGCAATCGATTCACAAGTACTCAATTCTTAATTCCAGCCATGGAATCAAAAGGAATTGAATGGTGAACTGGAATCGACGTCAATAAAAAGTACTTCCTATTTCCTAGAAAGAAGTGCTTTCTAGAGAAATTTATTCCTTGCACCTCTCGATTGGCATATAAAGGCACACTGATGAATGACGTATCAAATGGACTAATAAGCATGTATATTTCTTGACATGTTCAAGAGGTGTAGAAGTGTAGTTTGGAACTATTTCAGGAAAGATAAGGAAGACAGTCCAAGAGTTAGATGTTTTCTTTGTTCAACAGATATTACTCAACACAGCAATACATCCAACATTCTGAAGCATGTGAAAACCGAGCACCAGACTCAGTAGCAATTACTGACGGTTGAAATGCAGAATCGAAGAAACTAAAGTCTGCAGCGGCAACAAGTTCGCAATCGATCATTCGAAGGATGTTCCACATAAGCTTGAACTGCTCCGAGCACGGCGGCGAAGACAAAATCACATTATCCAGATATTGATAGATATGATTGTGAGGGACACACATCCTGTATCTGTTGTTGAAGACTCTGGCTTCAGAGGCTTTGTGGGAGATTTGGACCAAAACATGACCTCCCAAGTCATCACTCAATCCTGCAAGATATAGTCCATGAGCTACTTGGACAAATTGTGACAATTGCTACCATGAGAGGGCACCAGACTTTTTTGTTACTTTCTGTTAGCTATATGTATCTGTAACACAAAACAACATGATGGACATTTCTGGAGAGCAGCTTAATGTCTGTGGAGCTAAAAACGTGAGATAGGGGTCGCAAAACAGGAAAAAATCTTCAAACGAGCATGTTTAAAGGTACAACTTTATCAAACCGATCTAAATTGTTTCCGAGACTCGTGGTACATCGTGATGTAAGGTTACACTAACTAAAAAAAATCCTGATCAAAAATCCTGATCGAGGACATACTATTTCATCAATGTCAAGGGCCTTCGTGATTTGGATGACGTTATTGAGGATCTCATGGACGGTCGATAACTTCGTGGCTAGTGCGTTTATGGTAGGGAGATATCCTATAGTGTCCTTCCGTACTGTGATGTTATCTCGTATCATGATATTAAACCCAGTCCATGAGCTCACCAATTGTTCTGCTGTATCACTCATTCTTGCTAATAACCAGATGATGTTTTTCTCCTGTGCGCTTTTCAGTTCTGGAGCATGGTTGATTGCAACAGGCCTAGTTGATGGTGGACCTTCTCTTAGCCTTGCATTATATTCGGGTAAATGAAGTACTACTGGAGTTATGCTCCGGCCTTTCTTGCTGACAACAGGCACTTCTTTCTCAGGCAATCTGGCAGTGGAAACCTGTGGTTGAACAATGATGCCGTTCACCCTGTGGGATGTTCCTCCACCACTCAGTGTTTCCTCTAGTCGATCAATATTGTCGAATGCCAAAGCAGTAGGGACACAGGGGTGACTGGTTGATGGCAAGATCACTCCCTTGTCAGCTTCCTGTGCCTGTTTTTGGAGACAAAGAGCAGTATCCAGCTCTTCGAGCTTTGAATATGATATACTGTGTCCCAATGGGTTCAAAACTCGGATAAGTTCCACGTTCCCAGTCAGCGATTTGACTCCCCATGGCAACAGTATGTGCTTGGCAGGAATTGTCGCCCCTCCACTTACAGCATACACACAATCTTGGCCAAGAGAGTGTATCTCCCTCTGGAATCGTGGTGTTCCTTCTGCCGAGTCGCCCATGAGAAGGTTTTTTTAGAAACAAGAGTAACGATTCAGGCAGCTTTACATAATCTGCATTCAGTTCATCAGGTTTTGGGGGCCATGGCATCTTTGGCATGGATTTGATTTGGCCTCTGATGTGGACTGCCGATTGGTTAATGATATGTTTAATGTCGTGTGTGGACTCCAGTTCCTGAACCTTATCCTTGAGTATGGCAGTGTCTCTTACAGTCATTGGCACAGATATTAAGGATGGCATCAAAGTCTTGTTCTGCTGTATCACTCATTCTTGCTAATAACCAGATGATGATAACCTGGCATCATTCTGTAGCGCTTCTATGGACTGCAGATTCTTTGGTTTGGTGAGTTCACCGAGTGGCGCTTTCACTGAACAAATGATGCAGGTCCTCTCCTCAAGATGAGGCCTCTTGGCTGGCTTCCGAGTTTCATCCATTATCTGTTCACCTGTAAAGATACAGTATACAGCATTTTAATTACCAATTTGAGAAACTAGGGCATGCCCGTACTATATATATATCTAAAATTATATCCCCCCCCTCTATTTACATGAAATGGTTTGGTCCATTCGCAAAGCCAAAGCGAACGGCTTGCGAGTACGGTGGCAATCCCCCCCCTCTATTTACATGAAATGGTTTGGTCCATTCGCAAAGCCAAAGCGAACGGCTTGCGAGTACGGTGACAATCCCCCCCCTCTATTTACATGAAATGGTTTGGTCCAAAGCGAACGGCTTGCGAGTACGGTGACAATCCCCCCCCTCTATTTACATGAAATGGTTTGGTCCAAAGCGAACGGCTTGCGGAGTTTGGTAAAGAAATCGCCATAGCTCGGTAACTACTTGTCCGATTAATATGAAACCTTGAAAAGGCACATCCTCGGGTCCCCAGCAATATACCTGGCAAGTTTCAAGTATATCGGACCCGTGGTTGTCGAGAAACAGCGGTCACAGACAAACAAACACACAGACACACAGACACACACACATGCACACAGAGATTACTGGAATTATAGATAGATAACCATGATAACAATTCATGCAAATATTGGTACATTCAGTGTCAGTTATAGTAGTGCTGTCTGCTTTCGAAGTCAATCACTATGGCAAATTGAAATATATTAAAATCTTAAGTAATCTGGTGTAATCTAATAGCCTGGTGTTGGCTTAGCGGTTAGGGTGCCGGCTTGGGATCCTAGGATCCTGAGTTCGAATCCCGGTCGATCGCTGAATTAACACCAGGGGGGTTGACTCAGCCTGTCATCCTTCCGAGGTCGGCAAATTGAGTACCAGCTTGCTGGGATGAATGATCCCGGTGTGTACCCCGATTTAGAATAGGTACACCGTATCCCTGCACATCATAAGAGGCGACCAAGGGTTGGCGTCAGGAAGGGCATCTGGCCATAAAAACATTGCCTCAAACAGGGAACCATGATTGTCATGGGGCCCGCAAGGCTAACCCCCGCTCTAGCGGGGAAAATGGCCTTAAAACGATCATTCATTCATTCATTCATTCATTCAATCAGAGAAATACATTTATCAAATTGAACTTAAATAGTGTAAAGGGAATAAAGAAATTAATCATACCCAGCGTCATCAAACATGAGAAGTGTTGTGAATCTGAGCTCCCTCCCGTCATCTTGTCACTCTCGGAAGACAGCATGTCAGTAAACACCACATGTATTGATGAATAATGCTGTATGGATAAAAATGAGTAATGCCTTAAATAATGTAAATACCACTTAATTAACATGTAAATACCACTTAATTAACATGTAAATACCACTTAATTAACATGTAAATACCACTTAATTAATTAACATGTAAATACCACTTCATTAACATGTAAATACCACTTAATTAACATTTAATTTGATTCCAGCCATGGAATGTTCATATTGTTAACAATTGGATCACTCTGATAATTATCATCATCCTTACATCCTATCACAATTTTATTCAAAGTTGACCTCCGTCAATGCCTATCCAACGCCTTCGGGACTGTATTAAGTGCTTTTAAAATGATCAACATTGTGAGAGAGAAACAGTTTGATCAACCAATCATACATTGATTACATCCACATCATGAAAAACAACTCGTATTGCCATTTTTTGATTTTTTGATTGAAAACATATTCTAAGAAATTAGGCACCGCTTGGCCAAAAATCGTGAAATCTTCAAAGTCCAATAAAAAACTTGAGCTGCCCTTCTGAGAAGTCCATCATGCTGTTTTGTTATGTCGATGGGTATATAAATAAGATAAAACAACCAAAGTTTGGTGCCCTCTCATGGTAGCAATTTTTGGACGGGCTCATGGTCTAATATGCTCATGGAAGTATAAATCAAGAACCCAGGTGAAAGCCTGCTTGGATGATTCATGCTGCTACTTCAATTGCCCTCACAACACACATCTGGACATATTATCAAACCCAGGCATATATTACTCTCACGGCACACTTCCTTGACAGTGATTGGAATTTGCATGCTGTTGTGCTTGGCATGTTGCATATGAAATTCAAATCCCCCATCCCCTAAAACCAAAAAAAGAAATCGAAATAAAAAAAAGTATTCGGCATTGAATCAATTCCAAAATTCTTGGAATTGCTCATCCCTACTGCATACCCCAAAAGCAAAGCATGGCCAATAGTTGCAATGGGTAGGGTAAATTTAGTCTTTTGAGTTCCCATTGGGGAGCTCGTTCAATCCCCGCAGTGCTTCCTGCAGTCATTCTTCTCATTTTCACCAAAATGCCAATTAAAACCAAGGGCTCTCTTCCCAATTTGAGAGCCCATTAAATCGCAGCAGCTATCTGTTGAAGGTTAGGTAGGCCTCTCGGGGCCTGTCCCAATAATTTCCATTTAACTCCATAACTTTCCACAGATGCTCCAGTTGGTTGTCCTGTGGAATATACTCGTACCTGGGTCCAGGCAGTTTGACCAGCGTCCATATACCAGCCAGCATAGCAGGTCGCCACATTCTGGCTGTTCCAGAGTCTCAGGGAGAGGCTGCTAGACCACATGCCGGGGTGGTCACCTCCTTAGACCCTTACTAGCTCTCGGTAGTGCCACCAAGGTGTCGCTGACAAGTCACGGCACACCATGACATGGCGCACCATGGCAGGTCCCCACGAGTCACCACCTCGGTCCCCCATGACATGTCCTCATGGCGCACCATGACAGTTGCTCAGGAGGCACTACCTTGGTCCCACATTGGTCTCAACCCCCAAAACGGTCCGGTGAACCCACCGGCCTGAGACACTTGCTCGGACGGCAACCTCATGGACAAGAGAAGCCCCATATCACCACCAGACCCCCCACTCCCCTCACACCCTCCCAGGGGCCCGGGTAGTACCGCATATGTGGTCAGACCCCACGTCCAAATCCTCCCAAGTCAGCGCTCACACTCTCTGGTGCTTCTCATTTTACCTATGGGAGGCATTTTCCACAAGACCGGCCACACTGGCAACCTCTGCCCCTAACCCTACCCCCCCCCCCACCCCCTCCCTCCCCCTGTCTGAATTATCCAGCTTGGGATCCAAGTCCCGCCAAGGCTGTTTTAAAATAAGTTTCACTCCATTGTTCTCAGTTCTTGCTCCTTTCTTGTAGCTGCTGATGGCCTTCAGCATCGAGCAGTCTAGCTCATCCAATTCTCCATTTTCACGAGAGGCCAGCTGCTTGTGACTCACAGCTGCTATTTTCATCCCAAAAATATTTAAAAACCAAACCGTGCTCAGTCTGGCTTTTCTCTATTATGGCTGCCTTGACCTCCTTTTCTCGTCTTTCTCTTTCTAACTGCAATTTTCCCTTTCCTTCTCCCCTGCCCTGCTGCAACTACCACACACCCGTGTGTGGTGGTTCAACAACTCTGGGCATTGCCTGACTGCCTTGCCTGGTTTTACAGGAGGACACTATGAATTACACTTTACTAACTAATCCCTATGTCAACTATGCCACCTCTGACATCATACATAAAAGCAGGACAACTTCACTCTGACGGGTCCCTGGTTACATTAAATGTTCTAACCTACATGAACACATGGACCATGCAAACTTAACATTCTACCTAATTTGTACCCCTTCCGATATAACAGTATTTTATGATTGATTATTTTTTTAAGTGAAAGATTTAGGATCTCTTTGTGATTAACTATGTTATTCAATTGAAGACTTTTGATTATTTACGTGTAATCATTCCATTGATATGAATTGCAAATACATTTGCCGTAAATAATTAAAGTAGATTTCGGTGACAATTGACAGAGCTCATGACTCGGCTACGCCTTGTGATTGAATCGTAGTGAAAATGCCATTCGGACCATTGGGACTGCTGTACAAAATTCCTTGGGATAGTTAATTGGATCACCGGGTGGTGCTGAGGCCTGAGACCCTGACGTTGCTGTGGTGCGTGTGCGCACTATGTGCAATGGTATTGTTAGTTTGCCATTGGTAGCTGAAGACAGCCATTCACATGTGATGTGAACACCTGGGTGCATGAATTTGTTTGTAGTGTAGGAGCTACAGCCGGCCTGGGATAGTACGCAGTGTAACCTGGTGTCAAACAATATATATCCAAGACAACCAGGCAACCTGCGACTCACGGTATTGGTAAGTAAATTGTTTTGCATGCCAATGATAACTCACCGACTCTTCATGAAATACACAAATGGAATCCTTCACATCCACCAACTAATGGAATGGGACACCTGGCCGAATATACATCCGAGGGACGGAGCACTTTGTGATGCAACTCCCTACCTGTAAAACACCAAGATGACAATTTCCTTCCTGTGTTCCTGCCTATTCCTTCAAGGATGCAGCTCACTGTCACTTCCTTCTGCATTTAAATATTTTTTTTTGTGGATTAGGCCCCGCTAACCCTTTGCCATACCTCATCTTTTCTTAACCCATGTCATAGTAGTATGTATGCCTGTTGTTTTTCACTTTTTGGTTTCTATTTTAGTTAAAATCCTATATCCACCTCTGCCATTTTGCTGCTCCATGACCCTTGACTTGGTATAAGAAACTGTAGGTTGAGACCCTATGGCCATGGGAAGTGAAATAAAGCAGAAAAGGTCCATAATTTACTAGAATTTACGATAATTTACTGTAATTTACTATCATTCACTTCACTCTAATTAGGTACTGTATTTATTTGGAAGTAGATGTAATGCTTGAAAAATGGTCGCAGTACTCCTATTATAAACGTGTGCACGAGAGACTGTTGAGAGTTAATTTTGGAGATTGAATCCAGCATTTGTTAATTTAGTAGATAATCTATATATAATGGAGCAAGTGTATGTATCTGTGTAAGTATCATCCACTCCTCCGAGAGGATTTGACCGAGGAAGCTGAAACTTTCAGGGATTAATGAGGGTACCCTGAAGTTGTGCATGTTCAAGTTTCGTTTGATTCAATCAAGTTTTGATTGGTTTTTTTTGTCAATCTTTGCATTTTTTCTCGTGAGGGGGAGGGTGGGTGCAATTGGCATTATCTGAGCAAAATAACCACGATGCACTCACTATATATGCACATAAGCAGTATACATGTTTTTGCTTCATACACATAACCCGGGTTAATTTTATTTTCGGGGGCGATCGAGGCAGCAGACTGTTGCCTATACACTGCCTAAATAAAGAAATGTGTCGGAGGAACGTGTTGCACGCTTAGAACAAGATTGTCCGGAGAGTGGGCACTCTGGTGGAGTATATTAGAAATCATAAAGATAACATGACCCTCCCTCCCCTGACAGCTCCCATAAGGAGTGGGTGATTCTCATACTATACAATGTCCGTTGCTCCTTTAACACATTAGTAACATTCTTATGTGCTAAAAGCATGTTCTAGTTGTTTTATATTTTTAAGCCTCCGTTGACGAAGTCGCCGGAGGCATGATGTTTTCAGGTTGTCCGTCCGTCCGTCCGTGATAGGTGTTCGTCCACGCGATAACTTGAGAATGGCTGAAGGGTTCTTGGTCAAACTTGGTGCAGGTATGTATAATGAGGTAAAGATGAACTGATTCGATTTTGGGGTCACAAGGTCAAAGGCCAAAGGTCAGAGGTCATGTTGGGTAAAAATCCTGTTACCGTGATAACTTGCGAACCAGTGATGGGATTCTGACCAAAGTTGGTACACTTATGTAGAATGATGTAAAGATTAAATGGTTAGAATTTGGGGGCAAGAGGTCAAAGGTCAACGTCTGTAATAGGTCTATAACTTGAGAACGGCTGAAATGATCTACTTCAAACTTGGCAGGTATGTATAATGATGTAAAGATTAACTGATTAGATTTTGGGGTCAAGAGATCAAAGGCCAAAGGTCAAAGTCTGTAATAGGTCTATCACTTGAGAATGGCTAAAGGGATCTAATTCAAACTGGGAAAAGATACGTATAATGATGTAAAAATTAACTCATTAGATTTTGGGGTTCCGAGGTCGAAGGTCAAAAGTCAGAGGTCATGTCAGGTAAAAATGTGATATCTTGAGAACAGCTGAATGGATTTAAATCAAACTTGGTACAAGTATTATAATGATGTAATAATGTGGGCGGAGGCATATCGGTCGACGTTGTGATGTCGAAGAGTGTTCTTCTAGTTAAAAATGGGGTCAGATGGATGTCACTGTGAGGAAATACAATCAGATATCCATGGTAGAAGTGACAGACCTAATGGTATTGTGGTTATAGTGTCCGCTCTGAGCCTGGGGGTTCTGCGGTTCAATTCTAAACCTAACTGTCATACCAAAGACTTTAAAAATGGTATGTCATTGATGCTCAGCAGTTAAAGGATAGTGCACATAGAAAACCCGTGGGTTGGCGATTCACTGACTCCCTGCATGTTCTGTGATGTTATTTCCCAAGGTCAATGGCTGTACGTTTGTCTCATGTTTAAAAAAAAATCAAGTCCTGTGTTGTGTGGTGTCTGTCTGCATGTATCTTCATGATTTGTATGTGGAAGCTCTTCTATGAGTCGTAGACTCTGAAGAATAAAAAATATATCAAACCCCCCAATAATACATACTTATGTTTACTCCAGAGTATTAAAAACGATTGTGCTAACTCGTCTAGCTTTCTTGATTGCCTGTCCAGCATCTAAAATAACTAACCATTGCAATCGATTTTAACAAACACACAGGTCTGCTTCCCCCATCATATTCCCTTTCTGTGAGCAGGTGGAGGTTTGGATGGTTTGTCACGGCACTGAGTACCTGCTGTACAGTTCTTGCATTTTTGAAGCCAAACATAAATGCATATGCTCTCAACAGCATAGGCATTTATGTCCTTTACGTCATGTACACATCTCTCAGATGGTGAGAAACACATGGCAAGACAACATAAGTGATGTCATCATAGTATTTATGTCAATATCTTTGTGAACTAGAATGGAACTCGGTAGAGCACGTACCCCCTGCCAGGTTGAACAGTTTACGTTTTGTATCCCACTGATAGGCCTGATGATCCGGACCTGAACCGAAATCTAATCGGCTTGTTTTTGTCACCTATCCAACTTATCCACCCAGTTTTGTCATTACTCGTCTATAACTTTTTGAAATATCATGATAATATTTATATATATTGTTACGGCCCAGAGTTCGGGTTGTCCGCCCCACAAGCTCCCCCGAAGTTTCTCAGGCCCTGATTGGTGCATATCCCAATGGTCTTTGGTCTGTCTTCTGTCCTTCAAGACTTTAAATCAATCTGTGGATGCAATCTTTGTGCATCTGCCTGGTAAATGGTCCCTTATGAGTGGAGGGCCTGTCTTTCCCTTCCCCAACGCATAAAGACACACTAACCCGAAATAAGGGGAAAGGCTAAGATAATGGTCTACTATGAAATAACTATTCTAATGGACCTGTATGGTGATTGCTGTTACTTTTTAGTGGTTTCCCAAAACCGCAACAATATATATATATATATTAGTGCTGGGTGATAATCGTGTTTAGATTTAAAGTAGTCATTCATATATGACTTTCTTCACAAAGTGTGTGTTCTGTTAGTGAACCGCATGCTTGGTGTATTCCGTTAGCAAGCAGCTTGCTTTGTGTGTTCCATTAGTGAGCCGTGTGCTTGGTGTGTTCCGTTAGTGAACCGCGTGCGTGCTTGGTGTGTTCCATTATCAAGCAGCTTGCTTGGTGTGTTCCATTAGCAAGCAGCTTGCTTGGTGTGTTCTGTTAGCGAGCCGCTTGCTTGGTGTGTTCTGTTAGCGAGCCGCTTGCTTGGTGTGTTCCGTTAGCAGGCAGCTTGCTTGGTGTGTTCCGTTTGCGAGCAGCTTGCTTGGTGTGCTCCACTTGCAGGCAGCTTACTTGGGGTGTTCCATTAGCAAGCAGCTTGCTTGGTGTGTTCCTCTTGCATGCAGCTTGCTTGGTGTGTTCCGCTTGCATGTAGCTTACTTGGTGTGTTCCGTTAGCATGCAGCTTACTTGGTGTGTTCCGTTAGCAAGCCGCTTGCTTAGTGTGTTCCATTAGTGAGCCACTTGCTGTGTGTTCCGTTAGCGAGCCGCTTGCTTGGTGTATTCC
Source organism: Myxine glutinosa (assembly GCF_964187855.1). Classification (NCBI taxonomy): domain Eukaryota; kingdom Metazoa; phylum Chordata; class Myxini; order Myxiniformes; family Myxinidae; genus Myxine; species Myxine glutinosa. The sequence goes on along the minus strand of NC_136262.1, from coordinate 219,264,706 downwards.
ACTTGCATGCAGCTTACTTGGTGTGTTCCGTTAGCAAGCGGCTTGCTTGGTGTGTTCCATTAGTGAGCCGCTTGCTTGGTGTGTTCCGTTAGCAAGCAGCTTGCTTGGTATATTCCGTTAGAGAGCCGCTTGCTGTGTGTTCCGTTAGCAAGAATCTTGCTTGGTGTGTCCCGCTTTCATGCAGCTTGCTTGGTGTGTTCCGCTTGCATGCAGCTTACTTGGTGTGTTTCGTTAGTAATCAGCTTGCTTGGTGTGTTCTGTTAGGGAGCCGCTTGCTTGGTGTGTTCCATTAATCAGCCGCTTGCTGTGTGTTCCGTTAGGAAGCAGCTTCCTTGGTGTGTTCCTTTAGTGAGCCGCTTGCTGTGTGTTTCGTTAGCCAGCAGCTTACTTGGTGTGGTCCGTTAGCAAGCAGCTTGCTTGGTGTGTTCCGCTTGCATGCAGCTTGCTTGGTGTGTTCCGCTTGCATGCAGCTTGCTTGGTGTGTTCCGTTAGCAAGCAGCTTGCTTGGTTTGTTCCGTTAACGAGCCGCTTGCTTGGTGTGTTCCGTTAGTGAGCCGCTTGCTGTGTTGTCCGTTAGCAAGCAGCTTGCTTGGTTTGTTCCGTTAGCGAGCCGCTTGCTTGGTGTGTTCCATTAGCAAGCCGCTTGCTGTGTTCCGTTAGCAAGCAGCTTACTTGGTGTGTTCCGCTTGCATCTATTAGTGAGCTGCTTGCGTGGTTTGTTCTGGTAAGCTTGCTATCGCTTGCCAAGCCAGATGTTCTGTATCAACCGCTTTGCAAACTGGTCGTCCAGTCACTCGGCAAAGGAGCAAAGTGATTTCGTCCAGGTAAAATGAGGTTTGACTTTAAACACATTGCAACAAAATTATGAAATGAAGAGTACGAACACAGGTAACTCTATGGCTATTCAGTTTATTTTTATGTGGATTGTTATTGTATGCTACATGGTTATCAAGGCATTAATTACATTATTAGCCCCCATTGGACTTAGCCTGAAATGGGTCTCATGGATTTGGTCTCGTGCATCCGTGTGTCTGAAACCATATCACGGAGATCGTGTATGGACCGATATTGTTCATACTTGGCACACAGATAATACATGATGGTATACATATGCACATCATTTTGTTTCGTGATGCGATCAAAGATGGCCGACTGGCGACCATTTTAGTTCTAAAAAATTCAATGTTGAATACGTCCTCAACCATTTCTCGGAAATGCATTTACCGATGTTGTTCAAATTTACCGATGGGACGGGGAGGGGGAAGGGGAAGGGGTAGGGGGGAAAGGAAGGGGTAGGGGGGAAAGGGAGGGGTATGGGGGAAAGGGGAGGGGAAAGGGGAGGGCGAGGGGGGAAGGGGAGAGGGTAGGGTGGAGGGGGAAGGGAGGGGGAAGGGGAGGGGGGGAAGGGAGGGGGAGTGGGAGGGAGGGGGAGGAGGGAAGGGGAGGGGGAGGGGGAAAAGGGAGGGGCAGCGGGAGGGAGGGGGAGGAGGGAAGGGGAGGGGAGGGATATAGATGGTTACTGGCAGTTGATCACATCCACAAATGATGTAATCCACACAATTTATGTACTTTACATAACGTTAATAGGAATACATGGCCGTGTAGATGGGAAATACAGTTTGTTTGAAATAAATCACAAATATCAGATGAAAGTGAAAAAAAACATATGTGGTGTGAATGGCAATGTTCCTCGCTGAAATGTGAAAAAACTGAATTACGTGCGAACGCATAATTGTGAGATTATGGCGGCAAGGTTGGAACATCACGTGATCGCTCTGAGCGAATCAGCGCGCTGCTCTGCCACCGGCTGAGATTCTGTGTATAATGTTCCTCGCTGAAATGCGCTGAGGTAAATATGAATAAAAAATTCGATATATTTTCACTTTTACGTTTTGGCTAACTCGCTCGCGAACCTAACGAAGATCCTGAGCGAGGATCGCTACGCTACGTTACGTTATGCTAATGCTACGTTAGCTACGCTACGTTCGCTACATTATGGCTAAAAATATGGATCTAAAGATGAAAGAAAAAAAAACCTATGTGGTGGCAATGGCAATGTTCCTCGCTGAAATGTGAAAAAACTGAATTACGTGCGAACGCATAACTGTGAGGTTATGGTGGCAAGGTTGGAACGTCACGTGATCGCTCTGGGCGAATCAGCGAGCTGCTCTGCCACCGGCTGAGATTCCGTGTATAATGTTCCTCGCTGAAATGCGCTGAGGTAAATATGAATAAAAAATATGGATCTCGTCAAATATTTTTAGGTCGGCCATGTTCTTCCCAGGCTCAATTTTTTTTTTTTTTTTTTGTATACAAGATCGAGGCTCGTGAAAGAGCGAACATTAATCACACAGAAAGACAAACAGACACATAAAACAAATAACATCGGGAGCGGTAGACAAGATGGGGAGAGAGGGGGAAGGACACAAACACAACATTTGAGAGCAGGGACCGAGAGACATGGAGACATCGAGAGAACTGTGGGAGGGAGAGGGCTTTGGGGGTGAGGCATGGGAAGGGGGGGGGGGGTGGGAGAGGTATAAAACATATGGACACTGCCAGGCCTTCCAGGAAAGAAGCTCGAATTTCAAACAAGGTGGATCTGGGGTGAATTAGTGGGGGTAGAAAAGATCAAGGTTTTGGATGGGGGAAGATAAGAGATGGTGGTGAACAGCTGTTTTAAAGACCTGGAGGGAGGAGTGTGATTGAAGTGAGTGTGGGAGTTTGTTCCAGAGGCGGGAGAAAAGAGGAATGAAAGAGTGAAGGTGAGCAGAGAGCCGAGATTTCGGCAGTTTAACCATCAGAGGGTGGCTGGCAGATCTTGTGCGACCTGTAAGAATATTTGGGGGACAGAGCACAGAGAGAGCTGGGGGAGCAAGGCCGGAGAGGAGTCGGTAGAAGACAGAAAGTCCACCTACCTGCCTGTGGTGAGTGAGTGAAAGGCCCTCAGAGATAGCTTCATCGCGGGAGATTCCAATGATTCTGAAAGCTTTGGATTCAACAGCGTGAAGCCGAGGCAGGTGTGAGGCAGGAGCACCAGCCCATAGGGGAGAACAGTATTCCATTGAGCTGCGGATGAAAGCCTTGTATGTGGTGAGGAGCTCAGGTGTGCCTAGGAAGGACTTCGCACGACGGAGGATGCCCAGTCGGCGACTGGCTTTGGAGGCCAGCTTGGAAATGTGGTTTTCCCAAGAAAGATCATGGCAGATAGTGAGACCCAAAAGCTTGAGCGACAGAACTTCTTGGAGAGGATTGTTGAGAAAGTAGATGGGAGGGTTGTCCAGTCGATCTTTTCGGAGAGACATAGTAAGAGTGTGAGATTTGTCAGGATTGAAAGACATGTTCCACTTGTTTGACCAGTCTGTGATTTTGTCCAGGTCTTCAGAGAGTGAGGAGGCTGCAGACTGCCGATCTGAGGGAAGAGGAATGGAGCGGCAGAGAGTGGAGTCATCAGCAAAGAGATAGAGAGGATTTTCCAGAGAGTCGGAGAGATCATTGATAAAGACCAGAAAAAGCACAGGGCCCAGCACACTGCCTTGGGGAACTCCAGCCTGAACAGGAAGGGCAGATGAGAGAAATCCATTCAGGGCCACACGTTGACTACGACCAGAGAGGAAGTCTGCAAGCCATGCATGGAGATTTCCATGGATACCATAGGAGGAGAGTTTGGTGAGCAGAGCTGGGTGCCAGACCGTATCGAAGGCACGTGATATGTCAAGGGAGACAGCTCTGATTTCCTGTTTGGCATTGAGGACCTCCATCCATTGTTGAGACAGCAGAAGCAGCATGTCCAGAGTAGAGTGACCTGGTCTGAAACCAAATTGATGATCAGAGATCAAGCCATTGGAGAAGAGGAAAGATTTCATATCCGAAGCAATGATGGATTCCATGACTTTGCTGATAATTGGGAGCAGGCTGATTGGTCTGTAGTTGCAAGGATCTGTTTTTGCACCTTTTTGTGTAAAGCGGTAATGTTTGCTGATTTCCAGGATGCTGGCAGATGACCTTGAGCAAAAGATAGGGTGAAAAGAACAGAGAGAGGGTGAGATAGAGCGGCAGAGCAGGATTTTAGGACCCGTGGGCTGATGCCGTCTGGTCCAGTTGCAGAATCAGAGTCGAGGTTTGACAAAAACTCCTCCACCTTGTCAGGAGAGAAGGACACAGAGTCCAGGAGCAGTTGGGTTCGACTGGGAAAGGTGGGAACAGAGAGAGATGGGTTTGGGACTAAGGATTTTGAGGCAAACACAGAGTTGAGGCATTCGGCTTTGTCACGTGCAATGTCAACTGTGTGGCCATTTGAGGTAAGGGAGGGGATGGAGGGGGAACAAACACCAGAAACGGATTTGACCAGACGCCACCAGGATTTGGAGGAAGGAGACAGGTTTGAGAGTTCATTCTTGAGTGAGGAGAGATAGTGCTTCCTGGCACTCCTGAGGGTAGACACACACTTGTTCCGAGCTTGGTGGAAGGAACTGAGATTGCCTTCAGTTGGATTAGCCTTCCAAGAGGCAAAGGCAAGTTGTTTCAGGGCAACTGCCTCACCACAAGATTCAGTGTACCATGGACGGGAGGAAGGGTAAGACAACTGAAGGCGAGATGGGATAAATCTGTGCATGAGAGAGATCAGTTTGCTTTGGAAGAATTCCCAGGAAGAATTGATGTCAGAGGCAGTGGAGATGGGAGACCAATCCAGACGATTGATGGCTGCTTGGAGACCGTCCCAGTCGGCCTGAGTGAAATGCCAGACTTGTCGACGCTGAGGAGGCTCTCTGAGAATGGCCAGAGAGATGTCCACTTTGACAAGCACATGATCAGAAGAACCGATTGGAGCAGAAGAAGAGCAGCAGACATTAGCAGGGAAGTTTGTCATAACCAAGTCTAGAAGAGAAGATACTCCATTGGCTGAGATCCGGGTCGGGAAATTGACAGATTGTGTCAATCCCAGTGAGTCACATAAGTCCTTTGCTGAGGTGCCATGACTGGTGAGAGAGGAACCCACACCCAACCAGGTGGCATGATGACAGTTGAAGTCACCACATATGAGGAAGAGAGAGTTGGGATGAGTGGATAGAAGTTGGTCCATGTTGTCAGACAGTGAAATGTAGATGGAGTCATCACTGTTTGGGGGACGGTACAGAACACATATGAACAAAAGGTGGGAGCGGAGAGGAAGCCGTAGCCAGAGGTACTCCTGGGGGTGAGGAGGAGAGAGGGCAGTGCAAGGAGAGTGAGGAAGAGAGTTTTTGATAAAGATAGCCACCCCACCACCAGGCCGAGGCTCAGGTCTATCATACCGGAGGAGGGAGTAACCAGGAAGAGATATTAAGGAATCAGAGACATCTTGAAGGAGGAAAGTCTCTGTTAAGCAGATCAAGTCTGGATTGTCAGAAGCAACCTGTATGGAGAGATCAGTCAGGTTTGAGCGAAGGCCCCGGATGTTTGAGGTCCATACCGTTAATGAAGAGAGAGGGGGAGCATCGGGTGCAGGGGAGGGGAGGGGAGGAGTAGGGTAAGATGAAGGATGAGAGGGGGAGGTAGGGAGAGCAGTTGATAGTGTGTCAGAGATTGCAGAAGAGTTCCAAGAAAGGGAAGGATGAGGAGGATGAAAGGTTTGATGGTGAAGGGATGAGGCACAGTGAGGGGTTGTTTGAGGGGGGGCAGAGGAAAGTAGAAGGTTGGGGGGGGGGTGGAGGTACGAGATAGAAGGGAGACGAAGTGGGGAGGAGGCAGCTTTGAGGAGGAGGGGGGAGGAGGGAGAATTGGAGAGGAATGGTATGGGGGGAGATTTGAATGGGAGGGGTTGGGGGGGAGTTTTGAAGGGGAGGAGTGAGGAGGGAGTTTAGGAGGGGAGGGGCAAGGGGGGAGTTTAGAAGTGGAGGGGCAAGGGGGGAGTTTAGGAGTGTAGGGGCGAGGGGGGGGATTTGGAGGGGAGGGGCAAGGGGGGAGTTTAGGAGGGGAAGGGCAAGGGGGGAGTTCAGGAGTGGAGGGGCAAGGGGGGGATTTGGAGGGGAGTGGCAAGGGGGGAGTTTAGGAGGGGAAGGGCAAGGGGGGAGTTCAGGAGTGGAGGGGCAAGGGGGGGATTTGGAGGGGAGTGGCAAGGGGGGAGTTTAGGAGGGGAAGGGCAAGGGGGGAGTTCAGTAGTGGAGGGGCAAGGGGGGAGTTTAAGAGTGGAGGGGCAAGGGGGGAGTTTAGGAGTGTAGGTGCAAGGGGGGGGATTTGGATGGGAGGGGCAAGAGGGGAGTTTAGAAAGTGGATGATTAATGAAAGACGAACATTGAAAACAAATTGGGTTTGTTGTGATTTTCAAGTTAGCAATCCGATTCAGAACGATGGAGGAGGGATGGAATGAATGTGAATTTAGACCATGTAGTGAGGGAGACGTATAAGATATTGAATTTCTTTTTTTTGAAGTGGAATGAGTTGGAGAGGAAATTGAGAAAAGCCTTTTAAATAGGAAGAAAAACAGCGTGTTGTAAAATACCACTGAGTAAAACACTGAAGGGGAAAGGTTAAACATATTTAAATAATATTTAAACAGAACCGTGAACAATCTTATATGCACAAAATACCAACGGGGGGAGAGCCGAGAGGGACCACCACGAGTCACGTGAACAGGGCAAACGGTGGATGGCAAGGAGATAATGGGGGCGGGGCGAACAGCACACCTGGACAGAAAATACAGGATGAGACAACAGTACACGTGGAGAAAGGAAAATAAATGTTTTTTTTTTTTTTTGTTTGTTTTTTGGGGGGGGGTGGGGGGGAGTGGGGATTTAGAACGTTAGACAGAGTATTATGTTCGGGGTAGAAGGGAAAAAACTAAGAGCTAAGCAAAACACGCTTAAGTTAACAAACACCGACGGGGGTACAACTACAAGGCCGCACACGAGGAGCAGAACACGATTAATTAATCACGAGTTACAGGAAATTCAAACCAAAACTAACTATAATCAAACAATAACGCATGGACGATAAAATAACGAGTTGAAATTTGACAATCTATCTGGGGAAATGGGGGAGAAACACGTGGTCGAAGAACGAATGAACGAATAAGAATGAATAAACGAATGAGAACAGAGAAGGAAATGTTATTTTTTTTTTTTTTGAGTTGAGATTTACATAAGGAAGTAGGCTCTGGGGTGAAAAGACTGAGAAAACAGAGAACGAAAGTTATTGGATCACAAACTACGGACCGCTGAGAGAAAAACAAAGCCTCAAGGTTGTACAGTGTACACTGTACAAGGCCTCAAGACACGACACGAATTAACACGATTTTCAATACAGGTATGAAAGATTTACACCGAAAATCTTCGTCGGGAGACAATATATACACCATAAAATAAATACAGTTATAACGAAAATACAAATTGAAACAATTACTTAACTTCGATTTCGATGGAGAGCGTGGAGAGCTGAGAATAAACGAACCCTCGCCAGCAAGACCGGAAACGGAAGTCCATGTCAATGGCCATGTCTATGCCAAATATCAAGCACGTGAGCCTCTCCGTTTAGGAGTCTATCGGTAACATTACACACACACACACACACACACACACACACACACACACACACACACACACACACACACACACACACACACACAAACTGTGTTTTGTATATATAGATATATATGTATACGTGTATATATATATATATATATATGTATGTATATATATATATATATATATATATATATATATATATACAGTGGTACCTCGGCTTACGAGTTTAATCCGTTCCGTGACGGAGCTCGTAAGCCAAATCGCTCGTAAGTCAAAGCAAATTTTCCCATTCAAATGCATTGAAATGCTATTAATCCGTTCCAGCCTCAAAAAAAAAACACCAATTTTTTTTGTTAGGTGCTTTTAAATAACAAAAATGTACTTTATAAATAACAAATAATGTATAAACAAGCACGACCTCGTATATACTGTACATAATACAAGAGAATGTAAAGAAATAAACTGGACCTCTATCCATGAAGATATGGAGAAGTTGTTGTTTGTGTGGTTGAAGGAGAAGCAGCTCGCAGGAGATACCGTGACCGAGAGCATCATGTGTTTGAAAAGATTGAAACTCGGATATCGAGCACAGACCACGAGGTGTTTTTTCTTTTTTCTTAATCTCGGTTTCAGTGAACTTTTGCTCTGTGCTCACGTGTACTGTACCTGTACCTGTAATGGTACGTCAGAGGATGGCACCTGTTGTCATCATATTAAGTGCAAGATGTTCTGCATCGTAAGTTGGTACACCGTGGTCTTTCGGCGGTGTTTAAGCCGGCCGTCTTGGCTTCTGTCACCATTGGCATTGAGTCTTTCGATGTAGGTAGGTCGTTGTGTGCCGGTGCCTTGGCCGAATTCCTTCATTGCTGCATTGTTAGCTCACCTGGTTTTTTATACCACATCTTTGGTTATCGGACCAGCGAATGACGTCATCTCCAAAGTATGGCTTATTCTCACTTGTCTTGGACGATCTTCTACTTCTAGCCTTCCACCGTGCATTTGGTGTCCACTGTACTTACTGTACAGTGCCTGGTAAAATTGATGTAATGGGTTTTTGACCGTCAACGCCATGAACCGCTAACACTCAAAAGCCCATTTATCGCGCCTTATAAAGCAAAACGCAAACCGAAAGCCATGCCTCTCAAGCGAGGCGTGCTTCCGTGGTCACGTGATCCACAGGTGTAGCTCATTATACCCGCACGCGCGACACGCTTTGGCGGTCACGTGACCAGCCACTCTGGACCTGGAGGCGGGGATCCCCGCCGATGACGTCACCGGCTGGAGCAAGGAGATTCCTCGCTAATGTATTTCGACGATTGCGTGTTTTATATCCAAGCAGAGATGCTTTCACGGCAAGATAACCACGTGACCGGAACCGGAAGCCACAACCGGAAAATTCAAAAAAATAAATTTTTTGAGCTCGTACATCGGATCTCGGCTCGTATCCCAAAGCAACAAACCGCCCGAGCGACGGCTCGTATCCCGAAAAACTCGTACGTTGGGGCACTCGTAAGCCGAGGTACCACTGTATATATATATATATATATATATATATATATATATATATATATATATATATACACACACACACACACACAGAGTAGTCCAGAAACCCTGGGCACCTTTTGAGGAACGATACCTGCAACAAACAATTAAGTTTATTATTGTTCTTTGGTGCAAAACAAAATATGATTACTCATTAAACAGTCTAATCAGTCTAATATACGTGAATCAAATCAGTTCAAATGTTCAAACTGCTTTCCTTCATTGTCTATGCACAGCTGTAACTGTGACGAAACACTCTGACACACTGCATGTTTCAGTCGTTAAGGCAGCAGTCTCATTACGGATGAATTGTTTCAAGTCTCTAAGGGTCGTAGGATTCCTCGCATACACTTTGTGTTTGAGGAAACTCCAAAGGAAGAAATCACAGGATGTTAAATCACAAGACCGTGGCGGCCATTCATTCGGACCATGAAGGCCAATCCATTTGTCTGTAAAGTTCAAATCAAGGGCCTGGCGTACAATGGCAGCATAATGAGCAGGCGCACCATCATGCATGAACCACATTTGGCCATCATTGAGTGGAAATACATGCTGCTCCAACATTAGAAGGCAATTTGCAGCATTCACATTTTCTTCGAAAAATATTGGTTCAACAATTCCTCCAGAAGAAATGCCTGGCCAGACGGACACACAAGCTTGATACGGGATGTTGTGCTCAACAGTAAATCGTGGGTTGTCTCCTGCCCATATCACGCTGTTATGACGATTCACAGAACCAGATAAAGTAAACTTAGATTCATCTGACCACAAGATCCTGTTCTGCAAATCATTGTCCATGTCCATTAACCCAAGCAATGTCTGACCTGCCTCAAAGCGCATGTCAAAATAATCCTCAGATAGTTGGTGAATTAATCTGGGCATGTATGGTTTCGCATTAAGGTCTTTTAGTATTCTTCAAATCGATGATTGGCTTATGTTGGTGACGTTTGATAAATGACGAGTTGATAATGATGTGTTACTGTTGAGTTGTTGTTGAATGACCGCTCTGCTTTCCTCAGTTCGAACATTACGAGGCCTACCTGGTGACTGTTTTGGAAGAATGCTGCTGGTTTCATCAAACTGCTTGTTTATTCTGCCGATGGTTCTTCTGTCAATTGTGTCGGCGCCACATTGTTTGACAAGTTGTCTGTGAACTTCAGCCGAATTTCCAGATACAGAATACAAGCGTACAGCGCGAATTTTCTGTCTCACGATATCCTCCATCATATTAGGGCGTCTAATTCACAATGCAAAGACAAACACGTGCAGCACAGCGAGTGAAGCTCACCCCGATCCATATCACGTGGTGCACCTCACCCTATTGCATATTACTTGATGCCTGTGCATGTGTGGTGAAGCAGTCACATCCATTTACGAGTAATCATCATGTTTTGTTTTGCACCAAAGAACAATAATAAACTTCGTTGTTTGTTGCAGATATCGTTCTTCAAAATGTGCCCAGGGTTTCTGGACCATCCTGTGTGTGTGTGTGTGTGTGTGTGTATATATATATATATATATATATATATATATATATATATATATATATATATATATATATATATATATATATATATATATATATCTATCTATCTATCTATCTATCTATATATATATATATCTATATATATATATATCTATATATATATATATCTATATATATATATATCTATATATATATATATATATATATATATATATATATATATATATATATATATATATATATATATATATATATATATATATATATATATATATATATAATGGTATCTGTAATCTGGTTCTCCAACCTAATGAGCGGACAACATGACGTCATCGCCATGCACGTCCGCCTTGCCTGCAAAGTTCCAGAGGAACCATCTAGCAGTGCGTCATTACGGATTATAAATACAGATACTGTCACAAGTGCATGCAAAACTCACAAGTGATACTCACAAGATATATATATACTCACAAGGCAATATATATATATATATATATATATATATATATATATATATATATTTTAGGCCCATCTCTTTATAGTGAAGAATCCCTTCAAGATTTAAAAAAAACATTGTACCCGAATCTGGATTCGGATCTTCACCAAAATCAAATGAATAGTTCTTGTCACAAACTCAACCTGTCCACAAAGTTTTGTCTGAATCAGTCCACTGTGGCGGACACGAAAGCACTGACGTGGTGACATCACCCCGCACACCAAGTGGGGATGGGCCACGCCAGGGAGAGAGGCGTGGCCTCACGATATACACGGGGCGCGCAGCCCTGAGCAGCTTAGTGCTGCAGTTTGAGTACTTTCAATAAAGACTCTTTTATGAACCGCGTTGTCCGCTTGCTCCTTGCGTAAGCATTAGCGCGCGCAGCATCGCGCTTTACCACAACCTTTTGAGACATCCTGGGTGGACATACAGGGGTGAAAACATTACCTCCGTCCACCTTTTGGTGGTGTGTTCCTGTGTCCACCATACGCAATGTTGATTACATCCGTCCACCTTTTGGTGGACGGATGTAATTATGACTTGTACAGTAGATGGTGTCATTGCTTACACAGTGTGCAGTATACATTCATTGCCTGCATCATCTTATGACCGATGGACCTTGTAGTACCCATAACTTGTCCATGCATTCCAAATATTCACTCTTTTACCGTGAAGTCGAAGAAGTTTTAGTTGTTGACAATTATTAAGCCTCCTATGGAAGTCTAAATGGACTTCCTACTGTTAGTCTTCAATATATATGTGTATATATATATATATATATATATATATATATATATATATATATACAGTCGTGGCCAAAAATATTGGCACCCTTGCACCTTTTTCAAATAACTCACAATTTCCTCGAAAAATAAGTTGAAATTGAAAAAAGTATTTGGTCTCCACAATTCTTTATTTCACAGTTTATATTACAGAACCTTTGTTTTTGATTCAGAACTTAATATATCCTTTTCAATCAGAAAATAAAAAGAAATGGCATTGACAAAAGTATTGACACCCTGGACTTAATATTTGGTATCACAGCCTTTGGACAAAATAACTACAGTCAAGCACTTCCGATAACCATGAATGAGCTTCCTACACCTCTCTACTGGCAGTTTGGCCCACTCTTCTTGTGCAAATTGCTCCAGTTCTCCCAGATTTGAAGGGTACCTTCTCCCAACTGCTGTTTTCACATCTCCTCACAGGTGTTCAATGGGATTTAGATTTCAATGGATTCAGTGCCACTTCAGAACAGTCTAGGGGTTTGTCTTGAACCATTCCTGGGTGCTTTTTGAAGTGTGTTTGGGGTCATTGTCCTGCTGCAAGACCCATGACCTTCGAGGGAGACCCAGCTTTCTGACACTGGGTTGAACACTGCGCTCCAAAATGCCTTGGTAATCTCCTGATTTCATGTCATGCACACATTTAAGGCACCCAGTGCCAGAGGCAGCACAAAAACCCCAAAACATCACTAAACCTCCTCCATATTTAGCTGTCGGGAAGGTGTTCTTTTCATTGAAGGCTTCATTTTGTTTTCTGTAAACATAGAGATGATGTGCTGTACCAAAAAGATCTAATTTGGTCTCATCTGTCCACAGGACATTCTCTCAGAGGGATTTTGGCTTGTTCAGGTGTGTTTTGGCAAACTCTAGTCAGGCTTTCTTATGTCTCTCTCTCAGCAGTGGGGTCCTCCTGGGTCTCCTACCATAGAACCCCCTTTCATTGAGTTGGCGATGGATGGTGTGAGTTGAAACTGTCGTACCTTGTGTCTGAAGGTCAGCTTGAATCTGTTTGGCAGTTAATCGAGGTGCTTTGTCCACCATTTGAACAATCCTTCGCTGCAATCTTCAATCAAGATTTCTTTTGCGGCCATATCCAGGGAGATTGGCTACAGTGCCATGGGCCTTAAACGTCCTGATAACATTGCGTACGGTGGATAGAGGAACATCAAGGTCTCTGGAGATGGACTTTTAGCCTTGAGATTGTCCATGCTTGGCTACAATCTTGTGTCTGACCTCCTCAGACAATTCTCTGGTTTTCTTTCTTTTCTCCATGCTCATTGCGGTGCACACAGTGACACAAAACAGCAGAATGACTTCTTTTCTCTAATCAAACTGGTTGAATGAGTGATTTTTATATTGCAGGCACCTGCAACTCACCATAGGTGAGTTCAATTCCAAAGTAAAGGAGAATCACCTGCTTGAAATCTAATTATTTCTAACAACTTCTGAAAGGTGCCAATAATATTGTCTGGGCCATTTTAGGATTTCTGTGTGGAATAAGCGAAGATTTAGTAATGTTTTCAGCTTTTTTTTGTTTTGTTCCACTGTAAACCAAAGAAATACATATGTGGATACCAAAATATGTTTTAATTTCAACAATATTCTGGAAGAAGTGGTGCATTATTTGAAAAAAGTGCAAGGGTGCCAATATTTTTTGGCCACGACCGTATGTAGCCAATAAAAGTGAAGCTTATACTTTAATGATAAATATTTGATTAAATCTGCATAATGGATTATAGAAATTGAATGTTTGCTGTGCTTAGAAATAAGGGTAACATTGATCATCTCTGCAAGGAAAGAGATACAATATTTGAAGGGTATTGAAATGTACAAAAGGTGAATGGAGCTGTTTTCATCAGACAAGAACAGATAGAGTCTCTGGGAGGCTCCATGCTGGGGAAAACAACAAGCCTGCACTTTTCCATCTTAAGTTGCTTAATGTTAAACAGATGCTTCACTTAGTTCATACCGCCAGCATGTCTGCAGAACCTCTGACCGTTTCATTCCTCAGCCTGACTCCTGAGACAGCAGGAGATTCTTTTTGTCCCCAAACTTACTATAAAAAGGAACTGCATTCAACCACTCGCCAGAAGATTGGCTGGACACGTTGTGTTGAATCTGTAATTGTATATGTCGGTATAGTATTGTTAAACTTTGATGTAATCCTTGTTGTTTTCGAAGTGAATCTTCTACGGGGAATTAAATCTTCAAAATTGTTCTTGGTGTGTGGACATTAAAATCGATAAACCTTAAACACTCCTATTCATAGATACCATGGCAGAATCAATATGAAGTACAAACACACATGAATGGAGAATTCCTATTACATGTACGTCAGAAAGCTTTTTCCATTGAACAGCAAGATTTCATTTACTCTTTCTCAATGTGAGAGTCCCACTGTCTGTCCCCTACACTGTAAAATAAAATAAATCTGGTGGCACACCCACATATCTTGCGTAAGTACCATTCTGCACGTGACAAACCTAACAAAAAATTGCATGTAAATATTTTGCTATTATTCAACCCAATCACAGTGCAAAACTGTTCATAAAATGACATTTTGGGTCAATAAGTTACAAGCTTCACTGATTCTGGTTCTAAACTAACGAGGAGACACCTAACATGGTAATGGCATTCGTGTGACGGTGAAAAAATTGGGCATTCAATTGCAGGAGTACACATTCAAATCCATCAACAGTATCCCATAGATGCTCATTGCTGGCCAGGCTAGTAATATTGTGCACCTCAGGTTGAGATGCAACTTAACCTTTCTTCGACTTATCTGGCATCACAACAGCCAAAAGGTCATGCTTGGGACAAATGGCCAATGTGCCTGCGACAAACGGCCGACGTGCTTGTGACGAACAACCAACGTGGTTGCGATGAAATGAACGGCCGACGTGTTTCCACCAAACGGCCGACATGCTTGCGATGAAATGAATGGCCAACGTGCTTGCGCCGAGCGGCTGGTGAACTTGCAACGAACGATTGACGTGCTTGTGACAAATGGCCGACATGCTTGCGACAAATGGCCGACCTGCTTGCGACAAGCGGCTAGTGAACTTGCAATGAACGACCGACGTGCTTATGACAAATGGCCGACATGCTTGCGCCAAATGGCCGACATGCTTGTGACAAATGGCCGACATGCTTGCGACAAATGGCCAACTTGCTTGCGACAAATGGCCGACGTGCTTGTGACAAATGGCCGACATGCATGCAACAAATGGCCGACATGCTTTTGTGACAAATGGCCGACATGCTTGGGACAAATGGCCAACTTGCTTGCGACAAATGGCCAACTTGCTTGCAATGAGCGGCTGGCGAACTTGCAACGAACGGCCGACGTGCTTGTGACAAATGGCCGACATGCTTTCGATGAAATGAATGGCCAATGTGTTTGTGACAAATGGCTGACATGCTTGCGATGAAATGAATGGCCAATGTGTTTGCGACAAATGGCTGACATGCTTGTAATGAACAGGAGAAGTGCTTGCGACAAATGACCGACATGCTTTTGACGAACGGCAGAAGTGCTTGTGACAAATGGCCGACATGCTTGCAATGAACAGCCGACATGCTTGCAATGAACAGCCGACATGCTTGCGATGAACAGCCGACATGCTTGCAATGAACAACCGACATGCTTGCAAGGAACAGCCGACATGCTTGCAAGGAACAGCCGACATGCTTGCGATGAACAGCCGACATGCTTGCGATGAACAGCCGACATGCTTGCGATGAACAGCCGACATGCTTGCGATGAACAGCCGACATGCTTGCGATGAACAGACGACATGCTTGCGATGAACAGCCGACATGCTTGCGATGAACAGCCGACATGCTTGCGATGAACAGCCTACATGCTTGCTATGAACAGCCGACATGCTTGCGATGAACAGCCGACATGCTTGCGATGAACAGCCGACATGCTTGCGATGAACAGCCGACTTGCTTGCGATGAACAGCAGAAGTGCTTGCGATGAATAGCAGAAGTGCTTGCGATAAACAGCAGAAGTGCTTGCGATAAACAGCAGAAGTGCTTGCGATGAACAGCCGAAGTGCTTGCGATGAACAGCAGAAGTGCTTGCGATGAATAGCAGAAGTGCTTGCGATGAACAACCGACATGCTTGCGATGAACAGCCGACATGCTTGCGATGAACAGCAGAAGTGCTTGCGCCAAATGGCCAACGCACCCACGATGGATTCGAACGTGCTTGCGACAATCATGTGTTATACTGTAATTTACATCAATTATCCTATGACACTTAAACACTTACATCACATGCATGCAGCTTTGTGCAGCAATGAAATAGGCTTATAAATATGTATTCAAAATGTAATATATATATTTCCCAGTGGTTCTCTGTTCGTTTTGGTCAATGCCATGTTTTGTTTTTGCAATGGATATTATATGCTATCGATTGTACATTAGCAAAGGCAGATATTATGTACAACTCACTCAGGGAGTGTTTTGTGATTTAAATAGTTGATCTTTTTGCACCACAAAATGTGTACAATAAGAAGGGAATTCAGATACTGGATGTAAATGTATAAGCTCCGACATGAACAGCCGATGAACAATCAAGTTTTGATTGTGAAAGTAATGGCATACTGTCTTTAAGTATAAACTTTAATCTCAGACATATGGCTTATGACATAAGCAAGACAGTGTTAACTCAAATGATATTGCACAAGCAAACATATTTTTTGAGCACATTGATTGCTTAACAATTTGGTTTTAGTTTTGTCTACTCTAGGCAGCAGCATAGTGTTGGCTTAACGGTTGAGGTGGCTGGCTTAAGATCTTAGGGTATGATTTTGAGCCCTTGTCAAGCCGTTGAATTAACACCAGGTGGGTTGACTCTGCCTGTCATCCTTCTGAGATTGGCAAAATGAGTACCAGCTTACTGGGGGTAATAAACCATTCGAGTGGCCAAATGAAACTGCCTCGCAGCGTGAAAGGAATGGTTATTTATTTGCTTTGGGCAACACAAACAAGACTGACACATAGTAGCATTTACTTTTAATGTTTAATTGTATCATCAATCCAAACAATATCCCCTCACTTAGTCTTGCATCCCTGGCAGGAAATGCATCAATTGATGTATTCGTATGCAGCCTTTGGCTGCTTGGCTGCGTCATTATCTGGGGGCGGCTGTGCCGCTGATGCAGTGCCCCCTTGCCAGCAACCAGGTGCTCATTTCTCCGACCTCGGAAGGATGACAGGCTGAGACAACCCGCCTGGTGTTAATGCAATGATGCGACAGGGACAATAGGACCTTAGGTCAGCCACGTTAACTGTTAAGCCAAAACCACGCAGGAAATGCATGACATGTGTTTGTTACCAATATCTAAGGCTCAGGGAGGAATTTGTGTATGAATTCCTTTTGACAGATGGGGACATTTTATGTTAAGTAAAACAGTGTTTACCTTGCTTGTCTATCCAGGCCTTTATGTACTCTTTCTCTCAATCACAAGTTAATAATTAAACACCTCATTCTGAACCCTTTCACCATCAATGTGTCCTGCACCAGGTGCAAGACACCGACCGTACACAGGTTGGCCTGGCAAACGGTGTTGTGGTGGTTCCTAGCTGTTGGCTGCTGGCTGAGTGACCGGATGCAATGCCCTTTTTGGAGTGCCTTGGACTTTACATATCTTCACAGCATGTGGTACGAGTCAAAATGGCATCAACCGTGTGCTCTCGTTTTCTCATCTCCTCGTATTATTGTACGTTTGTACCTGAGTTAATGTATCGCTCCATTGTTCATACATTGTATAAAACGTTATTATTTAAATATCGCACATTTTAATTTCTTAATGCTGGGTTAAGATTCCCCGGCTTATCCCGCACGTGTTTAGCAGTCTTGCTTAAATATTGCACATTTTCAAACAATTACAGAAAGGCTTATTTATTTATTTAGATTTTTGCTTTATTTTATGACGTCACAAGTAAATTTCCATCTCCCCCAATCCCCCCTTGCAGGCACGTGTTCATTGCCATGGCCAGCTGCCACTGTTTAATCCTATTTGCCTACTTGAATGTCTTGCGAGAAGTTCCTGAAAAACGGCCGTTGCTAAAATACTGGCCCAGAAATAACTGGCAGATAGGCATTCCATATATTCTTTTAAACTCCAGAAGCATCAATGCGAAGATCTTCTAGAAGGAATGCTGACTAATGCAGAAGAGAGACATTTGCTGAAGATCTGGCATCTGATGCAAGTATCAAATGTTATTTTGCGAGTCAGGTAACACCATGTCATTAACAGTTTAAACATTTACAATGGCCTCCAAAGTTCACATTTTGATGCCACCTGAGCTTATTCATGATGCTTTCGAACCAAACTTAATATGTAGATTCTTAACAAACTACTCCGAAGTGAAAAAGATAAAAAATGCAGATAAAATATGAATAAGTTAGATTAACAATGAAAATCTGATTATTCTCAGTTGCAGAAGTATTCAAACCTTTTGCGTTATTAATCCTAAATCAGTTCAGGAGAAAATTATTTGTTTGAAAGGTTACAAAATAAGTGTAATAGGTTTCACCTGTATGTAATCAGTGGATTAACTTAAAAATATCAAGGTGTACGTTTTTTAAAGTTAAGCTCCCCCACTTATCTAAAAAGTTTTAAGGTGCAAAACACTTGGTTACCCAACAAGGCAAACATGAAGACCAAGGAGCTTTCCAAATATGTCAGACATGAAGTGGTGAAGAAGCACCGTTCAAGAGAGGGTTATAAGAAGATTTCGAAGTCCCTCATCATCCCTTTGAGTACGGTGAAATCCATCATTAAGAAGTAGAAGACGTATCATACCACCCAGACTCTACCCGGATCAGGTCGCCCATCCAAACTCAGCAGCTGGGCAAGCAGGAAACTGGTTCGGAATGTCACTGTAAATCCAACCATGACTTTGAAAGATCTGCAAGGCTCTATGTTCGAGATGGAGAACAGTGTTCATAAATCAACAATATCCCGTTCCCTTCACAAGGCTTGTCACTATGGACAGGTGGCAAGAAAGAAGCCATTACTGAAAAAGACACATCTAAAGCTCGTATGGAGTTTGTGAAAAAGCATCTTGATGATACAGCAGGGACGTCGAGAAAAGCTATGTGGTCAGACAAGACAAAAATTGAACTTTTTGGTTTAAATTCATTCAAAGCATTACATCTGGAGGAAGCCTAACATTGCACATCACCCAGTCAACACCATCCCTACGTCCAGCATGGTAGTAGTGGCAGCATCATATTATGGGGCTGCTTTTCATCAGCAGAGACTAGAAAGCTCGTCAGGATAGAAGGGACAATGGACAGTGCAAAGTACAGGAGAATCCTTGTAAACCGGCTTGAGTCAGACATGAATCTGAAACTGGGTAGGAGATTCGCACTTCAGCAGGACAATGATCTAAAGCACAAAGCTAAAGCCATGCTGGAGTGGCTGAATAAGAAGAAAATAAATGTTCTTGAATGGCCCAGCCAAAGTCCTGACTTGAACCCAATTGAACATTTATGGCGAGACTTGAAGATTGCAGTACCCCACCAAACTTGGCAGAACTAGAGAAATTTTCACGTGAAGAATGGGCAAACTTTTGTAGAGATCAAAGCTGGTAGAGACCTACCCAAAAAGACTTATAGCAGTCATTGCTGCAAAATATGCGTCCACCAAGTACTGACCGAAGGGGCTGAATACTTTTGCAACCATTGAATTTTGATTTGTACATGTTGTTTGAAGGTATTCCTGACATGTGACGTCCTTCACCTATAACAGTGGTTCATTTGATCTCTTCAGGTATGAATAAAAAAGTTCATTTGGAAACATTGTTTCATCTAAATGTGGCATTATTGGTAGGGGGTGAATACTTTTGCAGGTCACTGTATTTGGGCATTGTGCCTTTTGATATTTTTATTGGGCATGATTATCGACTTAGGAAACTATTAAATGTTTTTATTTAATTATCCATTTCTATGAGGATAAAGAAAAGGGTTATTTGCAATGTTTGTGGAGTAGAAACTTTATTTAATGCAGTTGAAGATGTTTGATATTTTTCATTTCATGTTCCCTGAAAACCCCCCAAATTGCACCATTTATCTTTTAAAACGTTTTCCCCATGCCCCTCTCCCTCTCCCCTGCTCTCTCCAGCTGCCCTTCCATTTCCTATCAACTGTGGCCTTTTAGATTTTTATTAACTCATTCAAATGACATCTTCCCTTAATACAGTATATCTGTCATCCAATAACGTCATTGTCCTTCAAGCGAAAAACTTTTGTATGGATAAGCTGCTTTATGCCAAATCTGTCTTGAAGAATTAAATTTTTCAAAATGGACGTTTTCCCACTTGTGTGATGTTACTGGACACTTTCACTGTCGCTTTCACTGACAAGGTGTCACCTTCACTCCTTCATTCCTCTTTTCTCCTGCCTCTGGAACAAACTCCCACACTCTCCTCAATCCCACTCCTCCCTCCAGGTCTTTAAAGCAGCTGTTCACCACCACCACTCTTATCTTCCCCCATCCAAAACCTCGATCTTTTCTACACCCGCTCATTTCACCCCAGATACACTTTTTTTGAAATACCGACTTCTTTCCTGGAAGTCCGTGCAGTGTCCTTGTGTTTTATACTTCTCCCACCCACCCCCACCCCCCCTTCCCACGCCTCCTCCCCCCAAGCCCTCTCCCTCCCACAGATCTCCCGATGTCCCTGCTCCCAAATGTTGTGTTTGTGTGCTTCCCCGTCTCTCCCCATCTTGTCCACCGCTACCCTTATTATATGTTTTGTGTGTCTGTTTGATTTTTTTGTGTGATAAATGTTAGCTCTTTCACGAGTCTCGATCCTGTATACAAAAAAAAAAAAAAAACGGTGCTGACGTGGGTTACAAACGCCACCTAGTGGTAGCCAGTAGTACACATCTTTTTCAACCGATACCTCTATAAATTATGTACATACAATTACAATGTGAGTACGTCTATAAAGTATGTACGATACAATAGAATGCGATTACGTCTATAAAATCCATGTCAGACCCCAACATTCGCGTGGGTACTTTCCTGGAAAATGCCGTGAATATCAAATCCGTGAATGTCGGAGCATTGTTTCAATGGAAAAAGGGGGGATAGGTTCCCAGTGGTTCCGAATTCATAGAGGAACATTTTAAGTCATTAAAAAAAAATTGACGACAAATGCACATGACTACATTTTAATAAAAAATACTTACACATAAAAAAAACCAACACCAGACACTGTTTCCAATGTTTATTGAAGGAAATGCGATTACAGTTTATTAAAAGTGCTTAGCCAGCCGTTCCGTGAAAGAAAAAAACAGCAAGTTCCCTTTCACGTTTTTATTTACCTAAACACACGCAACTTTTCTGATGACGATGATGATGAATATGAATTAAAATCCAATGAACTCAAAGAACAACTCTGAAGATGACGCAATGAGGATGCTGATGAGTTGTGCACCGAAAGGAATGCAGGTGAGGTCGCTAATGCTCCTGAGGTGGAGGGACCAGGGTGAAAAAGGGTGTGACCGAGAGCTGCCTGTCTGCACGATTTGAGCAGGGAACGTTTCAGCCGACTCCTGGTCTGCGGATGCACGCTTGCCTGACATATTGACATTGCAGACAGTACCGCTTGTTGAATTTGTCAAACATCCCCTGCTCGCTCGGAATAGACTGGGGCCTACTCGCAGCCGCACCCGCAAGAGGCAAACACAGGGCAAGGCAGCCGGAAGAGAAGAATGATTGAAACCCAAGACATGCTGCAAATAAGTACTCGTTTGGGAATTGTGGGTAGTTGCGGGAGGGGTGTGTAGTCTGCCCATTCTTGTTGGGGATGTTGGTGGGTGATAACGTTTTACGCAGCTGGTGGTGGATGTGGTGAAGCGTTTTAATTGTGTAACTCACGGGGAATGACATGTTATGCAGCTCTTGGTAGATACAGTGGAATGTCTAACACGAATGGTAGGACAGGCTGCGCAGCTCGCTTGTACCACAGTTATAAAATGTTTATGCCCCCGCAAAAACCATGAATATGTGAAGCACAGGGCCGCAAATGCAGAAGCAGGTCACATTTTATCAACCGCGAATACGCGGGGTCCGCGAATGTTGGTACCATGAATGTCGAGGTCTGGCAGTACTATAAAACCATACAAAACAAGTCCAGGTGAGGGTATGCAATCTTTGATTGCTTGTTCTAGTTAAGTACTGTAATTGGTAAGAAAATATAGTTATCACTTGAATTGGACATAATTATACTACTATCTCGTTAATGACCGCAATTATTCCCTTTTGGCACAAGTCTTTCACGAACCTGCTGGCCAGGCCTGACGTTTGACTGGAAGTGACAGGAAATTTAGGCAGGGTGCTGGTGATAGCTCACCTATTCTTCATGACACACCATGGGATCTTCAATGTCCAGCAACTAATGCTAGCAGACAAGACACATCCATCCGAGGTTGGGGTACACACATTGATGTAACACCAGGATGATCGTTTATAGCTGGGCTGAGGATCTAACCCAGGCTAAACAGCTAAGAGGTGAGTATGCTATCCTGCCAACCCATTGACAATTTAAAAAACTGCTTTATCTTGGGTTTTGAAAATGCCATTGGACTATCATCAGCATTTCAAATAGAAACACCTTCGTTGTTACACATGTTATTGCCACATGGATGCATATGCCACAAACCCTCTTCCTTTTTGTAGTTGACGCCACAGTATTTACAGTAATCCATCAACATTGACAGGTAGGCAGCAGATGCTTCACTTTATACTGGTCTTGTACATGCCAACGCCCCTTTCAACACTGGCAAATCTCAGTCTTACCACATTGTTCAGGAAGGATCATAAAATGAACGCAGCTATTTATTTCCATGTTCAGCCACTGGGAGGTTCAGGCTTTTTAAGTTGTAGGCCTCGCCATCAGCCACAACATCTCCTGGCCTGACGATACATCAAAGCTGGTCTCCAAAATCAGCTGCAAAATGGGATTTCCTCTGTTGTTCCAAATCATCTATCTATAATTCCAGCAATCTCTGTGTGTCTGTGTGTCTGTGTGTCTGTGTGTCTGTGTGTTTGTTTGTCTGTGACCGCTGTTTCTCGACAACCACGGGTCCGATATACTTGAAACTTGCCAGGTATATTGCTGGGGACCCGAGGATGTGCCTTTTCAAGGTTTCATATTAATCGGACAAGTACTTACCGAGCTATGGCGATTTAGCCGTTCGCCGTTCGCTTTGGCGTTGCGAATGGACCAAACCATTGCATGTAAATAGAGGGGGGGGTTCTGTGGTCGTTGCGAATGGACCAAACCATTCATGTAAATAGAGGGGGGGGGGGGGGGGTTCTGTGGTCGTTACTGCCACGTGGTTTCAAAGTTTTTTTTTGTTGTTGTTTGCACGCATGTTTTTTTGCACCCACGTACGGGCACGCCCTAGGATGTTTACACACACACACCCCTACACAAATTTTTTTTTTTTTTTTTTTTTGGCAAGGAACGGGCACCCACGTACGGGCACGTCCTAGCTTATATATAGTACGGGCATGCCCTAGTTCTTTTAAATCCTACATAACTCGATTCTCTTTCCTGCAGACGACTGTTTGCTTCCTTCCTTCCTCTCTCTCTCCTCTTTTCTCCTTCATTCATCTTCCTGCTTGGTGCATTGACCTGCGGCTCCACTGTCACTTTTCCCTCTATTACCTCTATTCCACCGGCCTACATTTTGTTCACAAAAACTCACTTTTTCCCTCTATTACCTCTTTATTCCACCGGCCTACATTTTGTGCACAAAAAACGCACCTTTTCCCTCCATTACCTCTTTATTCCACCGGGCTACATTTCGTGCACAAAAACGCACTTTTCCCCCTCCATTACCTCTTCATTCCACCGGCCTACATTTTCTGCACAAAAACGCACTTTTTCCCTCCATTACCTCTTTATTCCACCGGCCTACATTTTCTGCACAAAAACGCACTTTTTCCCCTCCATTACCTCTTTATTCCACCGGCCTACATTTTGTGCACAAAAACGCACTTTTTCCCCTCCATTACCTCTTTATTCCACCGGCCTACATATTGTGCACAAAAACGCACTTTTTCCCCTCCATTGCCTCTTTATTCCACCGGCCTACATTTTGTGCACAAAACGCACTTTTTCCCCTCCATTACTTCTTTATTCCACCGGCCTACATTTTCTGCACAAAAACGCACTTTTTCCCCTCCATTACCTCTTTATTCCACCAGGCTACATTTTCTGCACAAAAACGCACTTTTTCCCCTCCATTACCTCTTTATTCCACCGGCCTACATTTTGTGCACAAAAACGCACTTTTTCCCCTCCATTGCCTCTTTATTCCACCGGCCTACATTTTGTGCACAAAAACGCACTTTTTCTCTCCATTACCTCTTCATTCCACCGGCCTACATTTTCTGCACAAAAACGCACTTTTTCCCTCCATTACCTCTTCATTCCACCGGCCTACATTTCGTGCACAAAAACGCACTTTTCCCCTCAATTACCTCTTTGTTCCACCTGCCTACATTTTGTGTACAAAACCGCACTTTTCCCCCTCCATTACCTCTTTATTCCACCGGCCTACATTTCGTGCACAAAACGCACTTTTTCCATCCATTACCTCTTTATTCCACCGGCCTACATTTTGTGCACAAAAAACGCACTTTTCCCCTCTATTACCTCTTTATTCCACCGGCCTACATTTTGTGCACAAAAACGCACTTTTTCCCCCTCCCGTGCAAGCAAGTAATGATCAGTGCAGACATTTTCTATTTGTTATCTTAATTACCCCGCGCATGCGAAGTGAAAAGCAGGGTTAAGCAATTGGTTCACTTCTGTGTCTTTGCCTCTCTGTCTACAAATGTCAGTTTATGATTGAGGATCTACTTCATTTTAATTGAATGTTATATTTTGAACATGAATCGGAAAACGAACCTGTAGTTTAGCAGTACTGTACTTTGTGTCTGAATTCATTCCGATCTCACATGCGCAGAGAAGAGTGAGATAATTTTTTACTCTGTCTACCTGTCTTGCAGTCAGACAAAATTGAAAATCATTCCAAACAGGAAACGTCCTGTTTTTAAGGACATCATATAAGACACAAACAACAGGGACAAATAACTAATGTAAAGTGTTAATAAGGTGGTGTATAAGATGCTGTATCGGTAAACTTCCCCCAAAAAATTATCGGACCTTTAAAATCTTTATTTTATTTAAGTTTATTTATATACTTGAACACTGAAGAGCACAAATCGCCTTTTGGCACTCTCAAAACCTGTCTGTTTAGCAGTACTTGGACAAAATAATATGGCATTTTATGTCATCACGACAAATCAAATTTGTCGCTCGTCGACCGCACCCATCTCCTTGTTTCTCAAGACAGCACGGGGTAATGTACTCTTTGAACTCACGAGTTTTAATTTGCATCATTTGGATATTACATCTTAGCACTCTTTAAAAAAAAAAAAATGCTCTGTTAATCCACAAAAGCAACTTAAAGGTCCAACAAATTTATGATGAGGCAACCATGTTTTGCCTTTGTCAGTCTCTGATTGGCTGTGAAAACCATGTGATTTTAATTATGAAAGTTAGAGGGACTCTTTTTCTTTTGTTGGCAGTTATTGTAATATCTATAAAGAAAGGAGATTATTTATGAACACAGCAGTATTTAAACACCTCAGCATTTATTATCATATATATACATTCAATTCTACAGGAAAATGCATTTCATTTTGGTAAACCAGACCAAAATATACCAGATCAAGTAATTATGCCATCATAAAGCCTTTTTCTTTAACTGATAAGATTTTTTGTATACATTGTAGATGTGTTGTGTATGTCACATTGCACCAATTTTAACACTTCTGCTATTACAGTTTTGTACAAATATTATTTTCTTTCTCCTGTACCAACACTGGACAGTCCTGCAAAATACACCTCCTTGGCCTATCGGCTGCATACTGCAAAATCCTCGGACAAGGAAAAGTCAAAAATATAATTTGACATACTTATAGTAATAGGTCGTGGGACGTGTTCTACTGTACAGAGGGTTGTGTATTCTCTTTTTCAGCATGCTGGGTAAACCATTCATCTTTCATGATTCAGAGATTTCTGCATCTCATCCAATAAAGTCCATTTTATAAGATCATCAACAGAACATTGTCATTTCATCATGCATTCAAACTACATCAATATTTACTGTAAATGTACAGTGATTGAAAAAAAAACATCTAAATGTTCCCCCTTAAACAATGAAATTCTATAAATCGATGCAGGTTGTTGTGATTCATCGAGTCTAATTAAATGGGTAAAAGTTTATAATTGAAAAAGCTGGACTTACAAGTCGGTAGAGCCAACGTTTCAGCGAGAATCCACTCGCCTTGATCACGATAGATGTTGAAGTGAAGAAGAACCTTTAAAACCATCACCTGACCTCATCCACTTTTGAAGTATCAAGAAAAAGGTGGTTTGCTCGTGGTGTAAAGGAATCCATTTGGGAAAGAGTTGAATCACATCTCTCAACAAAAGGGGCGGCTTGCGATTTAATCTGTCACGGACGTGGGATCAGACTATTACATCTCTCCCACGTCGTTTACAATCGTCAGGGCACATCTGGATTGGTCAACAGACCAATATCACCATACCAACAGTCGAGGTCACGTGACGATTTCCAAGCTTCTTCACTTCAACATCTGCCGTGAACAGGGTGAGTGGATTCTCGACATAACTCAAACTTTTTCAATTATAAACTTATACTAATGAAATTGTATGGATAACAGTGAAATTATTGCACAAATTTACTTTGGAATATCACAGAAGGCATAGATATTGAGCGGAATTGCAAAGATAAATGTTGTATGTGAATGCATACAAGTTGATACTGGAGTGAAGACAGAGAGAAAGAAGGATGCAAAGAATGCAGCACAAGTGCCAAGAGGCTGTGGGGTGAGTGTGAAGTTTCAAGGATTTTCAGAATTTCCAACCAAAAATGTGTAAAATCACCTCGTATATGCATTTAAAACAATCCCCGGCATTACGTGGAATATAAAATGAAATGAGATCTAAGTAATGAGCAGAAACATTAAACAAACCACAGAAGACGCGTCTCCATAAAAAATAGACTTTTGTTTTTTTTTCTCTTTTGAAAAGCCAGCTTGTTCAAGCTGGCAAATCTATTTATCAGTTTTGTTAAATAAATGAGAATGGGGGTGATTGAACGTTGTGTACAGTGAAACGGCATAAAAGCCGGATAACCTGCCTGTAGTGCAGCTTGTATTAATTTAGATGTGCTTGTAATGCGCAACGCACTAAAACAAAGTTACATTCAAAACGGTCCGTGGCAGTGAAGCTACACAAGGGATGTGATGCCACTGGCAAATGGTAGCAAAACATGCGCATGCTTGCTGTGCATGCATACACACTGCACTTGAGCATTAAAAGTGACTTGTGTGCAGAGAGGTGCAAATAGGCGCAAAGAGGGAAGGGTGCTTCGGCGGTTTGCGACACGACAGCAATGATTTCAGCAGCATTGGGATCATTAGCAGCACGTATAGAGACTTTACAGTGGAGCTCACAATTCAGGTGAGGACGACTCACCGAGGCCGTTTTTTCCTACAACCGGAGCCGACGGCCATGGGCGTGCATAGGAGAAAACGTCGGATGAAAAGGTCTTGGAAGATGGTAGCACGCAGCCCTTTTGCAGAGGCGCACGTTTGCAAAGTGGCAATTGGAGATTCTTTTTTTTTTACAAGCCGTGATGTGTAGACTTGCTCTTCTGCCATGCTCGTGCAGCTCAAACCGACACAGGGCATTTGAGTATGCCCTGCTCAAGCAAGATACTCAGGACGAGAAACACGCTGTACAAGATGAACATGACAGCACCGAGAATCTTATTCATGCGCCAGCGGCACAATGCGATGGTGATGATCACGAACAGCAGCATCAGGAAAAGTAATATAGTGGCACAGAACAGACCATTACTGTGCACGCTGATTGGTGCAAACTTCGTTGTGGTTGAGAACAACAGCCACGGGATGGGCAGACTAGACACGAGGAAGGGAACATGTGTAAGAGAGGAGAGCAATGATAAAGTATTAATATTTTTACATTTTTCTGATAGTTCTGATATATCTGTAATATAAAACACTAGACTCTGTGGTGTATTGGTTCGAGCGTCTGTTCTGATTCTGGGATATCAGTGGTTGGAACCCAGGCCGAGTCATATCAAATACTTTAAAACTGGTTCGTGCTACTTCCTTGCTTGATGCTCAGCATTTAAAAGGATATGGAACAGACAAACAACACTGGGAAGGAAGGCATTGGAAAACCACTCAACATAATCATTGCTAAGAAACTGCTTCGGCAGCACCAATGCTCTGTAAAGAATATGGTACATCAAAATGTATTATCTACACGCAGAAGAAAATGGTGGGGGCGAAATCGAGAAAATTTCGATACGCAACTTTCGAAATGGCGTATGAATGTGAAATGAGGCTGTGTCCAACACATGAACATGGAAGTGTCTTAGATGGTCTACACATGAAAGCAATTCTGGACATGATTGACCATAAAATGAACAAAGAGAAACCTAAAGAAGTTAATTGTAGAAAAGACAATGAAATCATCAAAATTATGATTGATAAGGGGTATAAATGATCAACACAGAGAAAATACGACAACAGAAGGAAGTGAGGAATAAACTTGCAGAAACAGTACAACGCAGAGAGTCACCAAGGGTTGTGTACACTTTGCGAAATGCAATTAGGGGAAAAAAATCTTCCCACTTGGGGTTAGTGCTATCTCAATAAATTCCCACGTGGGGTTAGTGTGAAAAATTCCCGACTCAACCCAGGACACAAACCCAGTACCTCTTCACTACTGCGGAGGCAGCTCGCTAAGCTATCGAGTCTTTGGGATAACCTGCAAGCCAAACAGTCCACTGAGGATTTTTCCACAGTAGCCCCATGGAGGAATTTATTCCCATTTATTATATTCTATATCTGGATATTGATCTCTAACACACACACAAACATGTATATACAAAATTGGGGTCTACCCAGCAGGCACGCATGACGTCAGACATTGTAGCTTGCAGTGTTGGCGTGAGAAACTCCTGAGGCTATTCCGAAGACTCAATAGCTCAGTGGGCTGTCACCGCATTAGCAAAGAGACCCTGAGCTTGAGTTCCAGGTTGTCAGGTTTTTTCACATTAGCCTTATGTGGGAATTTATTCGTTTATTAAATTACATATACCGTACTGCATATACTTGTAAATAAATTAACACCATATTTCAATCCCAGAGTGAGCAATGTTACTATTAGCAGAAATCTGACTTCCGACTTGTATACATATTATGTAAGCAAATTTTTAAATTCAAATCCCCCACCGTCGCCCCCACGCCTCCTCCTCCCACCTCACAAGTGCATAACATGCTCATAGTGATGCACCCCCCTTCTTTTTTCTTTACTGTGTAACAATACAAATTAGCTGCTGGGCTTGTATTTGGTGGTGTCTTGAAATGTACATTGTAAACACTACATTATGGAGTAAGCCATACTTCAGTGCAAACCTTCTCCTCATCGAATAAAACGACATCCCTATTGACATCCCTACAATCCCTCCCTTCCACCATTTGTGTAACATACTCAGCAGTCCAATTTCCATATGTTTAGGAAATATACATAAATAAAATACCCATTATTATTCAGAGGAAACCACCAAAAAACCATTGGATCAAAATAATAAACGAATAGCACAAAAATCTACAATTATATCACGGTTCCTTACCCGACAGTGATGTCAAAAATATTGCTTCCTATTGAGCTGGAAACTGCCATGTCTCCCAAGCCTTTTCGAGCAACGATGACGCTTGTGATAAGATCTGGGATGGAGGTGCCAGCTGCCAAGATTGTTAGTCCCATGATCTCTTCTGTAATGCCAATGGTCTCTCCCACCTGGTGAAAAGGTAACACAGGTGCTATTGTAAATCAAATATTACCTTCTAAAACACACCGTATACACAATGATTGATACTATTTTGGAGACCTGTTGGTGGTCTACGAAGTTGCAATATACACATTTCTCTTCTTCAAGTATCCTGATTCTGATGTACCATACCCTGTTAGAGCGTCAATGCTGCCAAAGCAGTTTCTAGGCAGGCGTTACATTGGGTGGTTTGCTGTTGCCTTCGCAGCAGTAATTCGGACAGGAATTTGGGATCTGGCCATGGTGCCGGAGATAGCTTGCCGACTCTTTGTGAAGGAAAACGTTGGATGGATCTTTAATGTCGACCAATTCCGGCAGACTGGGCCCCCATTTAACGTCCATCCGAGGGACGGCACACACGATGATCACCCACCATGCCTGTAAAACATGGGGATGACAGTTTATAATCGGGTCGCAATTCGAGCCCAGACCAGACAGCTCAGAAGGGAGTGTGCATACGCGGTCTATCATTTTTGTCAAATTATAATGGCTGGTGCTTATTTTTTCCTTTTTACTCAAAGATAGACTTTTGGTTGTTTACTCTAAATGCACTCCAGTTTTCCTTGCAATTTCTTGAAAACTCCTCCAATAAGATCTTTGTCGGCGAGTCACGTCTTTTTGAAGCTGTCCACGCTCTCATGCTTTCGAAGGCAAGTAATTGTTCACAATTGTGTTTTTGTCGAAACTGTATTTATCTTTCGGTGTGTGTACCTATAGTGTGTCCTTAGGAAGATTCTCGGTGTTAATTTTTCATACCTGTATAGAAAATCGTCGGTTAATTCGTGTCGCGTCTTTTGAGGCCTTGTAGGCTACCGTGTCCTACCTTGAGGCTTTGTTTTTCTCTCAGCGGTCCATCGATTGTGCTCCAATAACTCTCGTTCTCTGTTTTTCCCAGTCTTTTCACCCCATAGCCTACGTCCTTGTTTAAAATCTCAACTCAAAAAAAATAAAAAAATATTTCCTTCTTTATTCTTATTCGTTGTTCTTATTCGTTTATTCGTTCTTCTCATTCGTTCGTTCGTTCTTCGATCACGTTTTTCACCTCCATTTCCCCAGATAGTTTTCACTGTTAAATTTAAAAATGTTTAAACTTTACCCTGAAGTACTGTATTCTGTCATATATTATAACACCTTTTTCTTCTTCTTCTTTAAGAGGGTGTTTTCGACTTGCTCACCAAATCTATTCATTCCAAAAAAAAATTCCATCTCTTACAGTTCCTCTTTCCTACATTCCCTAAACTCACCTGCACTCCATCCCCTCTCCAGCGTCCTCAAACGTATTTTTGACTCGAAGGTCACAAGAAACTCATTTTGCAATAAATGTTCGTTTCCCGTTAATCGTACACGTTCTAAAATCCAATCTCACCCCTCCCCTCCTAATCTTCCCCATCACCCCTCCCCTCCAAAACTTCCCCATCACCCCTCCCCTCCAAAGCTCCCCCCTTGCCCCTCCCCTCCAAATCTTCCCCATCACCCATCCCTTTCAAATCTTCCCCCTTGCCCCTCCCAAACTCCCCCCACACCCCTCCCCTCCTAGACTCCCCCTCACCCCTCCCCTCCTAGACTCACCCCTCACCCCTCCCCTCCAAATCTCCCCCATCTCCCATCCCTTTCAAATCCCCCCCTTGTCCCTTCCCTCCTAAACTCCCCCCTAGCCCCTCCCCTTCAAATCTCCCCACCCTAATTTCTTCTCCATTTCCCCCGTCTCACCCCTCCTCTTCAAAGCGTCCTCCCTGCTTCTTCCCCCTTCCAAATCTCACCTCCATCTCCCCCAACCTTCTGCGTCGCTCTTCCCCTCCTCAAATAACACCTCACTGTGCCTCACCCAATTCACCATCAAACCTTTTGTCCGCCCCATCCTTCCCTTTCTCCAAGCTATTCTGAAATCTCTGACACACCTTCAACAGCTCTCCCTACCTCTTCCACATCTTACCCTACCCTTCCCCTCCCCCCCTGTTCTGTATCCGATGCTCCCCCTTCCTCTTCATTAACGGTATGGACCTCAAACATCCGGGGCCTTCGCTCAAACTTGACTGATCTCTCCATACAGGTTGCTTCTGACAAACCAGATGTGATCTGCTTAACAGAAACTTTCCTCCTTCATGATGTCTCCGATTTCTTAGTATCTCTACCAGGTTACTCCCTCCTCCGGTATGACAGACCTGAGCCTCGTCCTGGAGGTGGGGTTGCTATCTTTATCAAAAACTCTCTTCCTCACTCGCCCTGCACTGCCCTCTCTCCACCTCACCCCCAGGAATACCTCTGGCTACGGCTTCCCCTTCGCTCCCACCTTTTGTTCATATGTGTGTTGCACCGTCCACCAAACAGTGATGACTCCATCTACATCTCGCTGTCTGATAATATGGACCAACTTCTATCTACTCATCCCAACTCTCTCTTCCTCATATGTGGTGATTTCAATTGTCACCATGCCAGTTGGCTGGGTGTGGGTACCTCTCTCACCAGCCATGGCTCCTCAGCAAAGGACTTCTGCGACTCACTGGGACTCACTGGGACCGACACAATCTGTCAATTTCCCGACACGGATCTCAGTCAATGGAGCATCTTCTCTTCTGGACTTGGTTATGTCTAACTTCCCTGAAAATGTCTGCTGCTCTTCTTCTGCTCCAATCGGCTCATCTGATCATGTGCTTGTTAAAGTGGACATCTCTCTGACCATTCTCAGAGAGCCTCCTCAGCGTCGACGAGTCTAGCATTCTACTCAGGCCAACTGGCACGGTCTTCAAGCAGCCATCAATCATCTGGACTGGTCTCCCATCTTGACCGCCTCTGACATCAACTCATCCTGGGAATTCTTCCAAAGTAAATTGCTCTCTCTCATGCACAGATTTATCCCATCTCGTCTTCAGTTGTCATACCCTTCCTCCCGTCCATGGTACACGGAATATTGTGGTGAGACTTTGCCTAGAAACAACTTGCCTTCGTCTCCTGGAAAGCAAATCCAACGGAAGGAAATCTCATTTCATTTCACAAAGCCCGAAACAAGTGTGTCCCCACCCTCAGGAGAGCCAGGAAACAATATCTCTTCGTTCTCAAGACCGAACTCTCTTTTCTGTCTCGCTCTTCCAAATCCTGGTGGCGTCTGGTCAAATCTGTTTCTGGTGTTTGTTCCCCCTCCATCCCCTCCCTTACCTCAAACGGCTATACAGCTGACTCCGAACGTGAAAAAGCTGAATGCATCAACTCTGTGTTTGCCTCTAAATCTTGTGTCCCAAACCCATCCCTCTCTGTACCCACCGTACCCAGTCATACCCAGCTGCTCCTGGACTCTGTGTCCTTTCCTCCTGACGAGGTGGAAAAGTTTCTGTCAACCCTCGACTCTGATTCTGCAAATGGACCTGACGGCATCACCCCACGGGTCCTAAAATCCTGCTCTGCCACTCTATCTCACCCTCTCTCTGTTCTTTTCACCCTCTCTTTTGCTCAAGGTCATCTGCCATCTGCTTGGAAATCAGCCAACATCACCGTTTTACACAAAAAGGTGCAAAAACAGATACTTGCAACTACAGACCAATCAGCCTTCTCCCAATTATCAGAAAAGTCATGGAATCCATCATTGCTTCGGATATGAAATCTTTCCTCTTCTCCAATGGCTTGATCTCTGATCATCAATTTGGTTTCAGACAAGGTAATTCTGCTCTGGACATGGTGCTTCTGCTGTCTCAACAATGGATGGAGGTTCTCAATGCCAAACAGGAAATTAGAGCCGTCTCCCTTGACATATCACGTGCCTTCGATACGGTCTGGCACCCCGCTCTGCTCACAAAACTCTCCTCCTTTGGTATCCATGGAAATCTCCATGCATGGCTGGCTGTACTCTCTAGTCGCAGTCAACGTGTGGCCCTGAATGCGTTTCTCTCATCTCCGCTTCCTGTTCATGTTCAGGCTGGAGTTCCCCAAGGCAGTGTTCTGGGCCCTGTGCTTTTTCTGGTCTTCATCAATGATCTCTCTGACTCTCTTGAAAATCCTCTCTATCTCTTTGCTGATGACTCCACTCTCTGCCGCTCCATTCCTCATCCCTCAGATCGGCAGTCTGCAGCCTCCTCACTCTCTGCAGACCTGGACAAAATCACAGACTGGGCAAACAAGTGGAACATGTCTTTCAATCCTGACAAATTTCACACTCTTACTATGTCTCTCCGAAAAGACCGACTGGACAACCCTCCCATCCACTTTCTGAAAAATCCTCTCCATGAAGTTCTGTCACTCAAGCTTTTGGGTCTCACTATCTGTCATGATCTTTCCTGGGAAAACCTCATTTCCAAGCTGGCCTCCAAAGCCAGTCGCCGACTAGGCATCCTCCGTCGTGTGAAGTCCTTCCTTGGCACACCTGAGCACCTCACCACATACAAGGCTTTCATCCGCAGCTCAATGGAGTACTGCTCTCCCCTCTGGGCTGGTGCTCCTGCCTCTCACCTAGCTCGTCTTCACGCTGTTGAAACCAAAGCGTTCAGAATCATTGGAATCTCCCGCGATGAAGCTATCTCCGAGGGCCTTTCACTTACTCACCACAGGCAGGTTGGTGGTCTTTCCATCTTCTACCGACTCCTCTCCGGCCTTCCTCCCCCAGCTCTCTCTCTGGGCTCTGTCCCCCAAATATTCCTACAGGTCGCACAAGAGCTGCCTGCAACCCTCTTATGGTTAAACTGCCAAAATCAAGACTCTCTGCTCACCTTCACTCCTTCATTCCTCTTTTCTCCCGCCTCTGGAACAAACTCCTTCACTCTCTTCAATCCCACTCCTCCCTCCAGGTCTTTAAAACAGCTGTTCACCACCATCTCTTATCTTCCGCCATCCAAAACCTTGATCTTTTCTATCCCCACTAATTTCACCCCAAATCCACTTTTTTGAAATACCAACTTCTTTCCTGGAAGTCCTTGGTGTCCTTGTGTTTTATACTTCTCCCACCCACCTCCCCCTTCCCACGCCTCCTCCCCCCAAGCCCTCTCCCTCCCACACATCTCCCGATGTCCCTGCTCTCAAATGTTGTGTTTGTGTGCTTCCCCTTCTCTCCCCATCTTGTCTACCGCTCCCTCTTTTTATATATTTTGTTTGTCTCTTTGATTTTTTTTTTGTGATATATGTTAGCTCTTTCACGAGCCTCGATTCTGTATACAAAAAAAAACAAAAAAACAAACAAAAAAAACCACAATTTCCCATTGTTGACAGTTCC
The DNA here is from genome assembly GCF_964187855.1 of Myxine glutinosa. Taxonomy (NCBI): domain Eukaryota; kingdom Metazoa; phylum Chordata; class Myxini; order Myxiniformes; family Myxinidae; genus Myxine; species Myxine glutinosa. Next base: position 219,229,695 of record NC_136262.1, on the reverse strand, counting down.
CTTCAACCCCCCTTCAAGCTTAAGTCTGGTATATACCTTTTTGAGGTTCACAAGCATTTACCAAGTAAAGTTTATCCAGGGTCTAATGCTCTTGGAAGAGCTGCAGCATATAACTTTATCTAAACAAACACATTTGGTGGCCAATCGATAAATGCCTTGAGCACTCTGGGTAGCAGCGATGCCAATTTTGTGACGTCGCATTTCTCTCTACAGTCAGTGGGGCAATTAAAGAAAACTCCCAACCCCCCTTCCAACAAACATGCAATGACAACCCATGAGGTTTATCCATGCTCTATCCTCTAAATGGTGAATGACGAGCAAGAAATCAGCATGGACCATTTTTTTTCCCCAGGTCTTTGATTTGACTTCGCCAGGGTCGGAAAAAAACTACCGACCTTAAAGACCCAGATCAGATGCTCTAACTGTACCAGCACCGGTCTGGTAAATTGTAATATAATGATTTTCATGCTCATGCTCCAGTATTTAATGTTTGAGCATCTACAGGAATTCTCCTGTTGCAACACTTTGATAAATTAACACAATGCGGAACGGAATTAGATCACTTCAGTTATTCAGACCAAATTCAGTATTTTAAAAAACTTTTCATTCAAGAACATTTCTGTATTTAATGAATAAATGCGATAAAATTCCAGATTTTTTTCCCACACCCACGTAAATGCATTGCAATCTTATGGAAGTAACAAACAGTTGATTTAAGAGTGGAAAACGAATTATGAATATTTGCTCTTCCAAAATGGCAATATAGAGTATATGAATCGTGCATGATTATACTCGTAGTAAATGAGATCAAAATGTAATGTTAGCCGACACGTACAGGAGGGTACAAAAGTCTGCGTCCACTCAAAGCAACGGCAAACTTTCTCATTTAACAATTTCAAACAGCAATTTCTCATGATATTGAATATATTTGTTCATATTCTTTCATTAATATAATTATTATTATCGACTGAAACGTTGTCTTAACAGAATAAACTCTATTAGGGTTCTCATTGAACACCTTACCCCAGGTAGTCTTGAGAAAAATGACATGGGAAGGGTCTTTAAAAGTCTCCCTTTGCATTTTAGAGCACAATCTACATTTCCTACGAGCCACGATTTTGTGCAAATCTCGATATTCCCCAACAATGAGAGCGCGAGGGGCAAATTTGATTGGTCGAGATAGTGTAATATTTTGTGCGAGTGCTGCTAAACTGGAGGTTTTTGGAAATGGGAAAAAGGCAATTTGTGTTCTACAGTGTTCAAGTATACAATTCATTTGAAAATAAAATAAAGATTTTAAAGGTTATAGTTTTTCATGGTTGTTGTTTGTTTCATTTATAACATTGCTAAAAACAGTAATTTTCCTGTTTGAAATGATATAAAATTTTGTTTGACTGCCCAACAAGCAGACAGATTGAAATAACAACCTTCTTCCTCTGAGAATGTGTGCTTGGGATGACATGCTATAAAAATTGCCAAATTCAGAGCGAAAGTACTGCTAAACTGCAGGTTTGTGTTCCGATTCATGTTCTACATTGTTCAAAATATATAATTCAATTTAAATCAAGTAGTTCCTCGATCAGAGACTGATGTCTGTAGACAGAGTGAACCAATTGCTTAACCCCGCTTTTTGCTTCGTGCACGGGGCAATAAAGGGTCGATGCATTTGCTAGAGAGATACAATTTATGTGAGCAGTCTGATTATGCTAGTTTCACCAGAAAAGGGTTGATGGTGGACCATGTGTACTCTGCATAAACCTGGGGCGGAAGGGAGGAGGAAAAGCATGGAAAGAACAGAGAGTGCAAGACAAGAAAGAAGGCGGAAGACAGAGAGACCACCGACCTATCTGCGATGGCGAAGTGATTGACCCACACACTCAGCTTCTTGAAGGCCTTGGTTTCCACGGCGTCAAGCTGAGCAAGGTCCAAGGCCGCGGAGCCAGCCCAGAGGGCAGAGCAGTAGTCCATCAATCTGCGGATGAAGGTCATGCAGGTGGAAAGGAGTTCAGGTGTGCCAAGGAAGACTTTGTATGATGGAGGATGTCCAGTCGGCGACTGGCTTTGGAGGTCAACTTTGAAATGTGGTTTGCCCAAGAATGATCATGGCTGGTAGTGAGACCCAGGAATTTGAATGACTGAATTCCTCCAGAGGGATGTTAAGAAAGTAGATCGGAAGGTTTGTCAGATGTTAGTTTTGGAGAGAGACAGAGAGAGAGAGACAGAGAGAGACAGAGAGACAGAGAGAGAGTGAGAGTGAGAGAGCAGGAGGTTTGTCAGAAAAGAAAGACATATTCCAAGTGTTTGACAAACTAGTGATTTTGTCAAGGTCTGAAGAGAGGGAAGAGGCTGCAGCCTGCCCTGTCTAAATGATGAGGGATGTCACGGCAGAGAGTGGAGTCATCAGCAAATAGATAAATGGGATAAATTGTTAATCTTATCATTTTTATAGGAAGGAGGCTGTTCTGAGTGTAACATATTTTCAATATATCAGTCCACATGATATACTGTATATGTTCATTATAATGAGACTACTGGATTCCCTTGATAGAAATAGGAACATTTTGACAAACATGAAGTTTAATAGTTTTGCCTTTGAACAGGGTGTACAGCACCTTCAGAAAGTATTCACATCCCTTGACTTTTTCACAATTTGTTGTGTTACAGCCTGAATGTAAAATGCAATAAATTGAGATTTTTTTGTCCATGAGAATATGGAACTGAGAATATGGAACTACACAGACTCTTCCTGGAGCTGGCCATCTGACCAAACTGAGCAACCAGACAAGAAGGACCATGGTCACTGGTCAGGGAGGTGAGCAAGAACCCAATGACCACTCTGACAGAACTACAGAGTTCCTTCGCCGAGTTGGGAGAACCTACCGGAATGACAACAATCTCTACAGCACTTCACAAATCAAGGCTTTATGGGAGAGTGGCCAGATGGAAACCACTCCTGAGAAAAAGGCACATGACAGCACACCTGGAGTTTGCAAAAAGGAATGTGAAAGACTCAGAGCATGAGGCAAAATATTGTTTCTGTAATTAATGAGAGGAAAATTGAACTCTTTGGCCTGAATGCAAAGCGCTACGTCTGGTGGAAACCGAGCACAGCTCATCACCCATCTAACTCAATCCCTACTGTGAAGCATGGTAGTGGAAGCATCATGCTATGGGGATGCTTTTCAGCAGCAGGAACTGGGTGGTTTGTAAGGATAGAGGGAGCAATGAATGGAGCTAAATACAGGCAAATCCTCGAGGAGAACCTGCTTCAGAGTGCAAAAGACCTTAGACTCTGGCAAAGATTTGTTCCAACAGGCCAATGACCCCAGGCCATGCAACCAAAGCAACACTGGAAGACTTCTGAACAAGAACATGAAAGTCCTTAAGTGGCCCAGCCAAAGGCCAGACTTGAATCCCTTTGAGAATCTGTGGAAAGACTTGAAGATTGCTGTTCACTGACACTCCCCATCCAACTTGACAGAGATAAAGCAAATCTGCAAGGAAGAATGGGAAAAACTCCCCAAATCCAGATGTGTAAAGCTAATACCGACATACCCAAGAAGACTCGAAGCTGTAATCACTGCCACAGCACTTCTACAAAGTATTGGCTCAGGGGGTTGAATACTAATGTAAATTAGATATTTCTGTATTTCATTTTCAATCGATTTGTAAAAAATTCTAAAAACATGTTTTCACTTTGGCATTAAATGGGGTATTTTGTGTAGATCAATGACAATATTGTTTTAAGTTCATCCATTTTAAATTCAAGCTGCAACACAATAAAATGTGAAAAGTGAACGGGAGTGAACGTTTTGAAGACGCTGTAAAAAAATTTCCACTGTGGATTTGCTCCAGTGCAAAACAGCGCAACGAACAATCGGAGGAGGGTACACAGATAGCCCAAGACTATCACAAGATGTGAGAAATCAGGGTAGCATAACACAGGGATCCTTAAAAATATAAATAGACCAAATCAAACTCGAGAATGTTTTGTTGGCTTCTATTTCTGTCACTTTATTGCATCAATCTAGTCATATTTCTGCACTTGGTATTCAATAAGTGCCCGTCAAAATGGCGAGCTAAAGTTAGCCACATAGCAGTGACGTCAGGTGATACTTCATAGGCGTGTGTCAGGTCAAGTGGGTGGAGCAAACGACAGAGCCAATGGTAGCTGCTCAAGTCAGACAGCCACCAAAATCCAACTCCCTCAAACGCCCAATTAACCATTCTGGTCAGAGGTATCGTGTGAAAACCGAAATTGAGCGAGGTCGGAAGTACCATAATTGAGTGAGACTGGCAGGTAGTGGCTTTCTCATGTTTATAATATGCGACAAGTTCATTTGATTTCCAGAAAATAAAATACATATGATATGGATGGACTTAAGTTAGGCAAAGAACAACATTGAATATATTTCGATAAGTGATCAACTGTTTATATCAGGATGTGCTTAGAAATTGTGTCTCCTTCTCAAAAGTACTCTGATTGAAAGTTCAAAATACGAGACCTCACCTGATGTGCCCACCACACCATGAGGTAAGAAAAGGTCCCAATCCAGAGGATCGAGCCCAAAAATGTCACAGCAACGAACTTTTTCAACTTCTGAAATGAAAATGTGGAAAAACATTGGTGACAAATGTGCAACGACCTTGTTCCAAATACAATCTTAATTGCTGCAAATTTTGCTCGGAGTTTGATAAAAAGTTTTGAAATCCATCACGTGTTGCAAAAAGCAACTTATTCCTTAAAATTCAATCACGAACATTAATGACTGCAGATGAGGTGGTGATGGTGTGTTATTACCGATAATGCTAATATTAACAATAGCAGTCGGATTAACATTTGTGCTGCGAAAAGTTTTTCTAAAGATTTTATACAGCTAGGTATTGAGGCTCATGAAAGTCCAATAATCACGTTTTTCTTTAATTAGAAGAATCACGTGATTGAAATGTACTCCTATTTCTGGTTTGGTGATCATCGCTCAAACCATTATAGCTTCTTCAGGATATGGTGTGAAATGAATAAAGTTAAATAATTTATAGACATGGTCTCAATGCCACGGTATAGAAAAACACCGCACAGTACATCACAGTACATCGCCATTCTATTCACAGTACATCGCTTATCAAAATAAAAATTATATTTCATAAAGCTATTTGTGGTTTAGCACCGACAAACTTATCTGTAAAAACCTCATCACTCTGTATAAACCTCCGCAATTGCTACCGTCACAAAACCAAATCCTGAAAAATCCTTCCGAGATTGTGAAATTGATTTCCTTTATTGTGTGTCAACCTCATAACTATAAAAACTGCTTTTTCTATCAATTTTCTTATTAAGTATCATCCCCACGCTTTAAAACCCCCCCAAAATAATGGAGTTATTGTAATTGGGTCCGTCTGTCTGTCCATCCATCACGCTATCTCCTAAACAGTTGGCAGAAATTCACCAAACTTATTCGTTATGATCACCACATGGCAGCAGTAGTGTGTGTGTATATGTGTGTGTAAGAGCAGTATCATTTTGTCCGCACCCCCCTGAGTCTCTGGGGTGGGGTCAAAAAACAAAAAAATGCAATTATGGGCACATTTTAAAACGTTAAAAAAAAAAGAAATTTAGTATATGCAGTCAACATTGGGGGACGCGTGAAATATGGAACGATTTTTTGGATTTGACCCCCGCTTCAGGCCCCAGAGGGTGTGGACTTGGGGTCACAGAGGTCAAAACAGAAGACTATTTTTATTAAAAATTTGATGTTGGGTCATTCCTGTTGGAACGTTTTTCCATCCTTCAACTTTGCTTTAGGTGGAAAGTGTGGGGACTTGCGACAAATGAACCAATTTACGATAACTCAAAATGTACCCTGGACACTCGCTGATCGATTCCAGGTGTTGCCAAAGCAGTCCAGAGTGAGGACGGCGATTTAGAATTTAGCCAGGGATATCTAGTCTGCACACGTTGTCCTACTCTTTTCAAAATTTACAGTAGGATATTTAAGATCAACAAATGAATATCAGTAGATGGGATACCCTGCATAACATCCCTTCCTAGGAATGGTCTCACTGATTGATTTAAAAAAAAACCCTGCCTGAAAAACACCAGGATAGTAGTTTATAGTCAGGCCAAAAATCAAATCCACACTCATCATCATAATCATGCACAATACTCCATATGCAGAGCATTGGTGCTGCCAAAGCAGTTACTAGGCTACAATCGTGGTTGAGTCCTCACTCAGACTCTAGGCCATCCTTCCAGCAAAACCCAGACTCGACATCTCAAAGCCACGTGATGTGCCCTCTGACCTATCCTCCGCATCCATAGATGGCCATGCAATGATGGAATTGAGAGTTGTTTTTTGTCTTCATGTTTGTCCATTTAAATAAAAGGCACAGTAAGATCTCCAAATGTGACATAACGAGTAGCTGTAATCCAAAGAGGAATTTGCAAATGTGCAAAGCACACAATAATTAGAGTGATTCAAAGTGGTTGCAATGTTAATTATCACGTGGCACAATGAGGCACTATATTTCCATAGCAAGATGTTCTGTTAAATTAATAACGCTAAGAAGCTATTACCTTTCCCCACGCACATGGAACCCTTCACACGTATGTCAGGAAAAGAGAGAAAATTAAAGACTAAAGACTACAACCGAGTGGGAAAACTCACGGGCTTCCTCATATCCGGCAACGTGAGCCACAGAGGCAAGATGATTGGCAGGATGAACAGGTAGGTGATGCGTTTTCGGCAGGTGTCCGGCCACTTTAAAGACAAGGGTTCCTCATCTTCTTCATTTTCGTCGGTCATGATCTCAACGTTACCATTTCCATTGCTTGCTACTCCATCCACAGTTCCACCACCATTCTGCACAATACACAACGACACTATTTAGCATTTGTTGTAGTAGAGACTTTTTTTTACATGAACATGTCTGTCAGCAAAATAGATTGTAAAGTTTATTAACCTTCCCAAATATGTGTTGATTCAAAGAACAACATCGAGCTTTGTTATTATCTTGGCCTTCAACTCTGCTGTTGGCGTTTTGCCCCTCTCTCAACTGTTCCTTTTGTCATGTAGTGTCCTGATCCAATCAGTGTACTCATACTTGCTCTTCCACAAGCCTCCACTATGTACACCAAAAAAAAGGAGAAAGAAAAAAAAGAAAAAGAAAAAAAAAGACGCATGGTAAGTGATAGACGATAGAGCATGGAAGCTTGCAGGAGCGTACACTCCAAATGGAGTAAAAATTAGACCACACATGAAATAAACAAGAAAAAGAGCAATCAGAGATTGCAAACCCTCAACAGGATGTATTTTCAGTGGTTTTTAAGGCTTTTGTGTTAAAACAAATATGGCGGCTGAACCACGTGGCCGATGACGTCATCATAATTTCGTTTTCCAAACTAATTTATTCCTAGATTATGCTCAAGAAATTTCATCTTGATCGGATTAAGTTTTGTACTTGTCGAATTATGATGTCATAATGAATGCACCTATGACATCAGCATTAACATGTTTTATTCCTCATGGAGAGTTCTTTACAATGAGCCATGTCAATTTTTTCTATTCAGCACTTTCCGAGATATAGAGGTGCAAAGTTTTTCGATTTTTCCAAGATGGCGGCCGAACCACATAACCTATGATGTTTTAATTGTCATTAAAAAATTCTACAGGTGGAGTTGCACCTATGTTGAAAATTTCCTGTCAATCGGACCAACGGTAGCAGAGAAAATCATATTTATTCTGTGCGGACAAACAAGCAGACAAACAAACAGACAAACAGACGGACTCAAATGCAATACCCTCTCCTCTGGCGAGGATAACTAGAACGGCACTCGTACTCGGTATCGGTGGAGCACACACATAACTCCGCCACGCCGAACAGTTTCGTTTTGTATCTCACTGAGGGGCCGGATCTGCATCCCTACCTGAACCAAAATCCAATTGGCTTTTTCTTGTCACCTACCCAAATCAACCACCGAGTTTTACCATAACCCATCCACATCTTTATGAAATGTCATACTATATATCGCTCCGCATGCCTCACCACACGTCATTCCAGAGGGATAGGCATATTTGACCATTTCGGTGTATTTTTGGGTCTTTTGGGTCCTCGGGGCCATTTGGGTCTTCGGGGCCATTTGGATCCTCTGGGCCATTAAGGGTATTTTGGGGTTTTGGTGTGTTTTGGGTCTTTGGGGTATTTGGGGTCTTCCGGATGTTTTGGGTCTTCCGAGTGTTTTGGGTCTTCGGGATATTTTGGAGTCACTTGGGTCTTCAGGGTCTTTAAATTTTGGGTGTTCAGGGGTCTTAAATGATTTAAAGGGTCGTCAAAAGTCTGAGGGGTCTCAGCAGTCTAGACGTAATTAAGAGTTCACGGACTGTTTTGGGTGTTAATTTTATTTGAAGAAGAAGAAAACGTTTGGATCGCATATAAACATATATAACCATATACGTTTGCTCTATTATAGCAAGATATGGAGAAGAGAAATAAATAATTTGATCAAAATATCAAAAGGTCAAAAGGTCAACATCACATAAAATCTTCAATTTTCATCCGATTGACCTGAAATTTTAAGGATTTGCATATTGGGTCACTGAATTAGTTCACCAATCAAAAGTTAGAAGCCGATTGTTTTTTTTGTTTTGTTTTTACGATCAAAAGGTCAAAGTTCAAGGTTGCATAATATCGTCAATTTTCATCCGATTGACCCGAAATTTAAAGAATTTGCATATTCGGTCACTGAATTGGTTCACCAACCAAAAGCTAGCAGTTTTTTTGATCAAAAGGTCAAAGGTTAAGGTTACATAAAATCATCAATTTTCATCCAATTGACTTGATATTTGTGCAAGTTTTGCATATTGGGTCACTCAAACATTCTTTGTTTTTCCATTGACCTTGTTTATTTAAGCCAATGTATAAATAAATTGCAAACATGTGATTGAACAAGCTTCAATTTAATTGAATAATTATGCTTCACTTACCAAATATAAACAAATAATATCAATTGTAATTTGTGTATCAGAAATTTAAATGACACATTTACCTGAAGCTCGTGATGTACAATCATTGTATTATTCTTCTCATTGGCGAAGAATAATTATCTTACTATAATTCACCAAATGTCCGTCGTCTGCCTGTCTGTCTGTCCGTCTGTCCGTCCGTTCGAAGGTACCGCAAAAACAGCTGAACCGATCGCAACGATATTTTGGGTGGGTAATCCTGGGATCCCCAGGAGTAAAATTGGCTATTTAATTCTTCCAATTTCAGCTTTGGTCTCCAGCATTTTCAGGTTTGGACTCCCGCATAACATTCGCGTTTGCATAACGTTCATTGTGACGATGTTTTCATTGTGACGATGTTGTGACGATGTTTGTGTTCACGGTAGTGTTTGACGTGACGGTGTGAACGTAATTTCGTAATGTTTTTCGTTTTTATTTTCGTAATCCTTTAATGAACGTTTAATGTTTAATGAACGTAAGAATGAACGTCATGAAATGTAAATCGTTTAAGTGACGATGTTTTCATTGTGACGATGTTTTCATTGTGACGATGTTTTCATTGTGACGATGTTTGTGTTCACGGTAGTGTTGACGTGACGGTGTGACGAACTCTTCCAATATAAACGTGCGGCTCCGAAGTAACATGGCAGCGTGTGCAAAGCGACCGAGAAAGACGTGTAGCGGCCGCTTCTGTGTTGCAGAATTCAATCTTTTTTCAAAATGGTCGCCATGTACTGTTTAGATTTTGATGATTTGCGTGTGATATGATTCAACTGATGTTTATATGAATCGTTTAAAATAAAAAAAGCCTTCAATTTCTGATATTTTACCTTTTCATTTAGGCTTCCCAATTGAAGCCCCGCCCATAGGGCGGGTACCGTTGCTAGTGAATAAAATGAGACAAAATGACTTCCTCGGTAGAGAAATTATACATACACAGCACACTCTTGCAGAAGAGAGAACACGTGAAACAAAAAACAACAACAATTTCCTGAAGTGCAAATCACTCGAGCTCCACCGACATGGAAAGGACAGTCTCACCGTTCTGACATCCAGAATACGGTATGCATTATTACTGCGTCATAACTGCATTTGTATATCGCAAGACTTCTGGTGTAATTCGTAGAATAATACAATTTTGAAAATCACTCGGTCTGGAAAGTTTGAAAATCATGGCTAAAGCAATAAAAAGCAATTTGTTCAGTGGCAATTTGCCCCTAGCGAGGCAAGTAATGTAATAATACCTGTTCTTTACTGCCAATGTGGGAAAAGGTGGACAGACTAAATTATGGAATGCATTACACAAGAAGTGTTCTTTTTATAGCGTTTCCATTGAACATGAACATACTTGTGTACCCAATAAATAATTTGGCTTGTGGTGGGTGTAAGAGACCATGAGCAAAAAGGTGTGTGAACAATGATTAACAATGTGAGGAAATGATGGGTTGTTGTTGTTGTTACCCTCGCCAGAGGAGAGGGTATTGCATTTGAGTCCGTTTGTTTGTCTGTTTGTCTGCACGGAATGAATATGATTTTCTCTGCAACCGTTTGTCCGAATGACATGAAATTTTTACCACAGGTGCAACTCCACCTGTAGAATTTTAAAATGATAATTATGACGTCATAGGTCAGGTTGTTCCGCCGCCATCTTGGAAAAATCGAAAAACTTTGCACCCTCTATATCTCGGAAGGTGCTGAATAGAAAAAATTGAGACATGGCTCATTGTAAAGATCTCTCCATGGGGAATAAAATATGTTAATGATGATGTCATAGGTGCCTCCATTATGACGTCATAATTCGACAAGTACAAAACTTCATCCGATCAAGATGAAATTTATTGAGCATAATCTAGGAATAAATTAGTTTATAAAAAAATAATGATGTCATCAGTCACGTGGTTCGGCCGCCATATTTGTTTTCACACAAAAGCCTTAAAAACCACTGAAAATACATCCCGGCGAGGGTTTCCAACCTCAGATTGCTCTTTTTATTGTTTTATATGCAGCCTGTGGCCGCTGGTTGCATCATTTTTCTGGAAGCTCATTTGCGCCGCTGATGCAGTGCCTAAATTACCAGTGAACTGGTACTCAATTTGCCGAACTCGGAAGCATGACAGGCTGAGTCAAACAATAAAGCAATGCACCGTTCATCTCGCAATCTGAAACAATTTACTCTCGCACTGGTCCATTCTATTTCATGTGTTGACAGTTCTATCATTGACCAAGAATAACTGCTCAAGGGGATGTCCCAATGTACCAGTTTCATATATATATATATAGTTACCATGGTAATGTCAGGAAAACGATACTAAAGTGAAAAACAAAATCGAAGATTTACGTTTTCGAACCGTGTTTTATATTCTCTAAAACAAAATAAAAACTCATTTGATACCTTTATATTCGAGAAGATCAAATGTGTCGCTTACAAAAGTTACCGAATTTGTCAATATAATTTTGCAATATTGTCAGGTATGTATGTGCTTTCTGTCTGGGAAGGGGCTATTTATGTACATACAGTGCAAGTGAATGGAGGAGGATGGGAGGTAGATATTAGACAAAATATATTGGCTAAAAGAAAGAAGGTTGCCGAAGTAATAAATAATTTCTCAAGGATTTCTCAACAACACCAAATATTTCTCAAGGAAGTCTCACATGATGAAAAAACTGGTGGACATTTATTTAAATGAATTAAAAAGTCTGAAGGATCACACTCTTGTCAAATTGTTCTAGAAAGAGTGTACCACACAAAATATTACATTGTGCCCACTGTACACTACGTCAAAACAATACACTGTGCTTTTCGTCCCGTTTTAAGATTGTGAGATGAACAGTTAAGTTGGGTCACTTGATTAAGAGCGGGTTACTTACACTTCAGTAAAACATCAAGAAGATTGTTGTTGAGGTAGAAGAAAAAATTAACACTGGAGTGCAACACGGCAATGATGGGCCGAATGGTCTCCTAATTTCCTTTATGTTAGTTGGTATGTTAATCCATATTCTGCATGTATAATATAAATACCGGTATTTCAATGCAAGTAGTTTGATTCCTGACAGTGGCATTGACCTTCAAACGAGGTTTTGATTGACCTTGTTTTATACCAATTTCATTAAGAATTAAAGGTTTTTCTTGTGCCATTGATCTTCTGTGTGCGAGTATAATGCAGTGCAGCAATCTGGGGAAATAGACCCAAGGGTTTGGACATTTATAACGACCAAACAAACAGACTCGCTCTTACATTCTTCTTCGCTCGTTTGCAGCACAAGGCTGTTGGGTAGCATCAATGGTTGCGGGCACGGCTGTGCCACTGATGCACTGCTATCTGCTGGTTTGGGCAGGAATTTGGAATTTGGCCATGGTGCCGGCGATAGCTTGCCTATTCTTCATGAAGGACAGTGTGGGATCTTTAACGTCCACCAACTAATGCCAAAAGACAGGATGTCTGTTTAACGTCCATCCGATGGACGGCACACAGATTGATGATTCACCCTGTATGTGAATCAGGATGACAGTTTAAAGCTGGGTTGAGATTCAAACCCATGTCAGACAGCTTATAGGAGAGTGTGCATATATTGAGGCCATCCTGTCAGGCCCTGCTTTTAAATAAAGATAAATGTTCGTTTCCCATTAATCGTACACTTTCTAAAATCCAATCTCACCCCTCCCCTCCAAATCTTCCCCATAACCCCTCCCCTCCAAATCTTCCCCATAACCCCTCCCATCCAAATCTTCCCTATCACCCCTCCCCTCCAAATCTTCCCCCTTGCCACTCCCCTCCTAATCCTCCCCATCACCCATCCCTTTCAAATCTCCCCCCTTTCCCCTTCTCTCCTAAACTCCCCCCACACCCCTCCCCTCCAAGACTCCCCCTCGCCCCTCCCCTCCTTGACTCCCCCCTCACCCCTCCCCTCCAAATCTCCCCCATATCCCATCCCTTTCAAATCCCTCCCCTTGTCCCTTCCCTCCTAAACTCCCCCCTCGCCCCTACCTTTCAAATCTCCCCACCCTCATTTCTTCTCAATTTCCCCCCTCTCACTCCCCCTCCTCAAAGCGTCCTCCCCACTTCATCCCTCTTCCAACTCTCACCTCCATCTCCCCCAACCTTCTGCCTCGCTCTTCCCCCTCCTCAAATAACACCTCATTGTGCCTCACCCAATCACCATCAAACCTTTTGTCCGCCCCATCCTTCCCTTTCTCCGAGCTATTCTGAAATCTCTGACACACCTTCAACAGCTCTCCCTACCTCTTACACCTCTTCCACATCTTACCCTATCCCTCCTCCCCCCTGTTCTGTATCCGATGCTCCCCCTTCCTCTTCATTAACGGTATGGACCTCAAACATCCAGGGCCTTCGTTCAAACTCAACTGATCTCTCCATACAGGTTGCTTCTGACAAACCAGACGTGATCTGCTTAACAGAAACTTTTCTCCTTCATGATATCTCTGATTCCTTAGTATCTCTCCCGGGTTACTCGCTCCCCCGGTATGATAGACCTGAGCCTCGTCCTGGAGGTGGGGTTGCTATCTTTATCAAAAACTCTCTTCCTCACTCGCCCTGCACTGCACTCTCTCCACCTCACCCCCAGGAATACCTCTGGCTACGGCTTCCCCTTCGCTCCCACCTCTTGTTCATATGTGTGTTGTACCGTCCACCAAACAGTGATGACTCCATCTACATCTCGCTGTCTGATAATATGGACCAACTTCTGTCGACTCATCCTAACTCTCTCTTCCTCATATGTGGTGGTTTCAATTGTCACCATGCCAGTTGGCTGGGTGTGGGTACCTCTCTCACCAGCCATGGCTCCTCAGCAAAGGACTTCTGTGACTCACTGGGACTGACACAATCTGTCAATTTCCCGACCCGGATCTCAGTCAACGGAGCATCTTCTCTTCTGGACTTGGTTATGACTAACTTCCCTGAAAATGTCTGCTGCTCTTCTTCTGCTCCAATCGGCTCATTTGATCATGTGCTTGTTAAAGTGGACATCTCTCTGACCATTCTCAGGGAGCCTCCTCAGCGTCGACGAGTCTGGCATTTCACTCAGGCCAACTGGCACGGTCTTCAAGCAGCCATCAATAATCTGGACTGGTCTCCCATCTCTACCACCTCTGACATCAACTCATCCTGGGAATTCTTCCAAAGTAAATTGCTCTCTCTCATGCACAGATTTATCACATCTCGTCTTCAGTTGTCATACCCTTCCTCCCGTCCATGGTACACGGAATCTTGTGGTGAGGCTGTTGCCCAGAAACAACTTGCCTTCGTCTCCTGGAAAGCAAATCCAATGGAAGGAAATCTAATTTCCTTTCACAAAGCCCGAAACAAGTGTGTGTCCACCCTCAGGAGAGCCAGGAAACAATATCTCTCCGTTCTCAAGACCGAACTCTCTTATCTGTCTCCCTCTTCCAAATCCTGGTGGCGTCTGGTCAAATCTGTTTCTGGTGTTTGTTCCCCCTCCATCCCCTCCCTCCCCTCCCTCCCCTCCCTTACCTCAACCGGCTACACAGCTGACTCCGCACGTGAAAAAGTTGAATGCCTCAACTCTGTGTTTGCCTCTAAATCTTGTGTCCCAAACCCATCCCTCTCTGTACCCACCGTACCCAGTCGTACCCAGCTGCTCCTGGACTCCGTGTCCTTTCCTCCTGACAAGGTGGAAAAGTTTCTGTCAACCCTCGACTCTGATTCTGCCACTGGACCTGACGGCATCAGCCCACGGGTCCTAAAATCCTGTTCTTCCGCTCTTTCACTCCCTCTCTCTGTTCTGTTCACCCTCTCTTTTGCTCAAGGTCAACTGCCATCTGCTTGGAAATCAGCCAACATCACCACTTTGCACAAAAAAGGTGCAAAAACAAATCCTAGCAACTACAGACCAATCAGCCTTCTCCCAATTATCAGCAAAGTCATGGAATCCATCATTGCTTCGGATATGAAATCTTTCCTCTTCTCCAATGGCTTGATCTCTGATCATCAATTTGGTTTCAGACCAGGTCACTCTACTCTGGACATGCTGCTTCTGCTGTCTCAACAATGGATGGAGGTCCTCAATGCCAAACAGGAAATTAGAGCTGTCTCCCTCGACATATCACGTGCCTTCGATACGGTCTGGCACCCCGCTCTGCTCACCAAACTCTCCTCCTTTGGTATCCATTGAAATCTCCACGCATGGCTGGCGGACTTCCTCTCTCGTCGTAGTCAACGTGTGGCCCTGAATGGGTTTCTCTCATCTCCTCTTCCTGTTCAGGCTGGAGTTCCCCAAGGCAGTGTTCTGGGCCCTGTGCTTTTTCTGGTCTTCATCAATGATCTCTCTGACTCTCTTGAAAATCCTCTCTATCTCTTTGCTGATGACTCCACTCTCTGCCGCTCCATTCCTCATCCTTCAGATCGGCAGTCTGCAGCCTCCTCACTCTCTGCAGACCTGGACAAAATCACAGACTGGGCAAACAAGTGGAACATGTCTTTCAATCCTGACAAATCTCACACTCTTACGAATACTCTCCGAAAAGACCGACTGGACAACCCTCCCATCTACTTTCTGAATAATCCACTCCAAGAAGTTCCGTCACTCAAGCTTTTGGGTCTCACTATCTGCCATGATCTTTCCTGGGAAAACCACATTTCCAAGCTGGCCTCCAAAGCCAGTCGCCGACTGGGCATCCTCCGTTGTGCGAAGTCCTTCCTTGGCACACCTGAGTTCCTCACCACATACAAGGCTTTCATCCGCAGCTCAATGGAATACTGCTCTCCCCTCTGGGCTGGTGCTCCTGCCTCACACCTAGCTCGTCTTCACGCTGTTGAAACCAAAGCGTTCAGAATCATTGGAATCTCCCGCGATGACGCTATCTCCAAGGGCCTTTCACGTACTCACCGCAGGCAGGTTGGTGGTCTTTCCGTCTTCTACCGACTCCTCTCCGGCCTTGCTCCCCCAGCTCTCTCTGGGCTCTGTCCCCCAAATATTCCTGCAGGTCGCACAAGATCTGCCTGCAACCCTCTTATGGTTAAACTGCCAAAATCAAGACTCTCTGCTCACCTTCAGTCCTTCATTCCTCTTTACCCCCACCTCTGGAACAAACTCCCTCACTCTCTTCAATCCCATTCCTCCCTCCAGGTCATTAAAACAGCGGTTCACCACCATCTCTTATCTTCCCCCATCCAAAACCT
The DNA here is from genome assembly GCF_964187855.1 of Myxine glutinosa. Taxonomy (NCBI): domain Eukaryota; kingdom Metazoa; phylum Chordata; class Myxini; order Myxiniformes; family Myxinidae; genus Myxine; species Myxine glutinosa. The sequence goes on along the minus strand of NC_136262.1, from coordinate 219,213,536 downwards.
TCATCTCTTCTTCCCCCGTTAATTCACCCCAGATCCACTTTTTTTTTGAAATAGACTTTTTTCTTTGCTGTAAACTCCAGCAGTGTCCATGTGTTTTGTACTTCCCCCCTCCCTCTCCCCCCACCTTCCCATGCCTGCTCCCCCCAAGCCATCTCCCTCACACAGATCTTCCGTTGTCCGTGTTCTCTGCTGTTGCACTTGTGTGCTTCCCTCTTTCTCCCCATCTTGTCTCCCGCTCCCTCTTTTGTTGGTTTTATGTCCGTTTGTTGTTGTTGTTTTTTGTGATTGATGTTAGCTCTTACATGAGCCTCGATCTTGTATACCAAAAAAAAAATGAAATTTTTTTTGCAATTCAAACTTTGCAATTCTTCCTCACCTGTCTGACACTGGGCTCATTTCGATGCGGGCTTCCATTCTGCAGTGATGATGTAACCGGTGCCATGGCCACGTCAGCACTCACAGTGTTTGGTGGATGAAACTTGCGCGAAGCATTGCCCCTGGTGGATGTTGCACCATTGGCTCCGTTGACAGGGTTGGGCAGCGTATCCGGGATGCCCACTCCATGATCCGCTGGCAACGGCATCGCAGGAGAGTTTACGTCAAAGTTTCATTTTGATCAACAAAATTACCACAAACAAGACATTTAATGAAACTCTCTAATGTATTGTTTGAAGGTCAATGAAGGAAAAATTAAAAGTGACTTTAGCGCATTCAGGATTTCAGGGCAACAATTATTTCAAAAAGGCCACAAATTAATGAAGACGTGTAATGATCAAATCAATCACAGCAAATTAATCACAGCTGGGATGCATACGGTTCAAATGCTTCACGAAATATAAAAACAAAGATGTCGGATGGTTAAAGCCCATCGCACATGAGAGAAGAGAAAGCGTGTTCATCCAGATTTTGAACTTCGAGGGAGGGGAAGAAAAATAAAAGCATTTCGATTCGAAGTATAGGAGAGAGCCATTAAATTATAAATGAATGAATGAATGAATGATCGTATTAAGGCGATTTTTCCCCCACATGAGTGGGGGTTAGCCTTGCGGGCCCAACGACAATCATGGTTCTTTTTTGAGGCAATGTTTTTATGGCCGGATGCCCTTCCTGACGCCAACCCTCGATACCCTCAGTCGCAGGGATACGGTGTACCTATTCTAAATCGGTGTACACACCAGGATCATTCATCCCAGCAATCTGGTACCCAATTTGCCGACCTCGGAAGGATGACAGGCTGAGTCAGCTCCCCTGGCATCAATTCAGAGATCGACCGGGATTCAAACTCAGGATCCTAAGATCCCCAAGCATGCACCCCAACCGCTAAGCAAACACCAGGCTGGCATTTAATCTATCTAAATATCTATAAAGCTCAGTTGACTTTTTGCTCCAACAATACCAGCGAAACGGAGTTGAGTAAAAGGGTGAAAATTCTACAGATGCTGTGATAAATAACTAACTCTGTCGGTTTGAATGTTTGAAAGAGAATAGACGTCTGGATCAATTTCTGAATTAAATTTAAATCCCGATTTATATATATATATATATAAACGCGAGTTGGCTGTGTGTGTGTCTGCGTTTTATTCAGAGATGGCTGAACGGATCTTCATCAAACCTTCAGAGGTTCATCAGTGAGTGCCTGGGAGTGTTTTAGGCAAAAAAATAATAATAATAAAAATATATATATATATTGAAAAAATAAAGTTCGCTCGATAGTGCCGAAGCCTTTTTAAATGAATGACAGTTATATACAAGTACACATTCGCATAAATAAATACAAAACAATTACCAGACATTTGAATACAAATAAATCAAACAATTCCAGAAGTGGACGAATTTGGTAGTATGGCTTCTTCTTCTTCCTGATCGGCATCACACTTAACTCAGAAACGTGAGCCACATTCACTCAGAAATGTGAGCCACTCCCCTTCCTCTCCTGCCTGCCTTCCTCTCCTGCCTGCCTTCCTCTCCTGCCTGCCTTCCTCTCCTGCCTGCCTTCCTCTCCTGCCTCTCCCCTCCCCTCCCCCTCCCTCCTCTCCCCACCTCCCTCCTCTCCCCACCATTCCCCCCTCCCCTTCCCCCCCTCCCCTTCATCCCCTCCTCTACCCTTTAAGGGTTTAAATTCTCTGTAAAAGAGCTTCCACTTCTGACTGCTCCCCTTCCCCCTCCCCTTACCCTCCCCCTCCCCCCTCCCCTTTAAGATATAAATTATCCATAAAAGAGCTTCCACTTCTGACTGCTCCCCTTCCCCTCCCCCTCCCTCTCCCCCTCCCTCTCCCTCTCCCCTCCCCCTCCTTCCCCCCGTCCCCCGTCCCCCCGCCCGGCAACGCCGGAAACTTCTGCTAGTTAAATTATAAATGGCAAAACAAAACTGGATGAAGCAACTTCGTATGATATGGTATAAAACAATTAATATTAACGGTTATCATATAGATCAAGGAATGTCAACATCAGGGTATTCTACCAAAAGGTTCAAATTGCATTCGACATGGATTTAGTAATTTCCTTGCATGTCTTTTCTTATGTTTAACCATTTGAGCAATTGGACCAGTAGACAGCACTGAACTGTCCACAGAGCTAGAAATGCCAGTTGTGCGCCCCACTACCAGAAAACATACGTTCGCTTCAACAAGATGGAAGGGCTCAACTGGCAACCCAGGTCAGGCCTGGTTCTGAAGCCTAGTGCTTCTGTCTTTTTATCACCTGTGGGCAATTTACCTCGTTTCCTAGGAAGAGATGTTGACGTATTCCCAAAGATCAAGCATTCTCATGTAACCAGGAATGGAGGATATAATTAGACAAGTTCTCATAGTTTCTTCCAGCTGCATTGAAATGAAATGCTTCTTTTCTTTTCTCGAATTTCTTTTTAAGGCTATAGCATAACAATAACCATTGGTTTCAGTTAAAGAAGAAGATTCCATTCTTGGGAATTCTTATAAAGGCGAGAATGATGTAGGAGGTCCCAATCGCAATGTCCCCACTCTGTACATAAATATGCCTCCGGTTCACTGCACAGTGTATGCTGCACATTCAGATTATATTGACCAGACAATATCAGGAAGTTTTTTTTCTGTCGCAAATTGGTTTTCTTCTAAATGTTGGGAAACGTAGTATTCCTTTCAAAAGAATTGCTCCAAATGCCTGTCACACTCTTTGTTTTCTTGATCAATGACCAAGCTGAAAACAATGATCAGAAACAAATATATACTCCATCCAATCAAAAGAAATAATAAATAAGCAAAGAAAAAGTTCCTTTGAGCTGTCTATAGTCTGGGGTCGATTCCAGATCCGACCATAAACTGTCGGATTTGCGTTTCACAGGCAGGGATGTGCATCATAGTGTGCCATCCCTTGGATGTACGTTAAGCCGCTGTCACACCTTGACGTTTTAGCCAGCGTATGCCGACGTATGAAAAATTTGGCGAATACGCTGGCACACGTCGAATACGTTATGGGTAAGTTTTGTATACGTTAAGAGCACGCTGAAGCATGCTGGCATACGTCATAGTACGCCGAGCTCGTCGACAAATTTTGTGCATGCACAAAATTTGTCGACGTATGCCAGCGTATGACTCACACATTCCGCATACGCTGGCCATAAGTTGTAGGTACGTTAGGCGATCGTTGACACACGTCGACACACGTTACTTGTAAGTTACTCATAAGTCGAAATACGTCGAGATAATGTCTAGCGTACCCAATACTTATTTCTAACCTATAAGTAACGTGCTTTGAACCTATGTGTAACGTATCTCCAACGCATATTGACGTATGTAGACGTATTTGACGTCTTCCGGACGACCACAGAACGTACTGAACGTGTTTCTAACTTACAGCTACCGTATAATGGCGTATTGGCAGCGTTTAGGGGAATTGGTATAAATGGGGTTCACAGGAGGAACCCGTCAGTGTTCCAGACTCCATGGTGAGCAGATGTCCATGTCATCCGAGACATGGAGGATCCGGCAAGGCTGAGACGAGAATACCTACTAGCTGTCCTCCAACATCAACATGACCTCATCGATTTGACACTGTACCAGTTGCGTGCCAATAGAGCCAGGAGAAGAAGAGGTGAACGGAGGAGAAGGAACTGGGTGAGACCATGGATTGGGAGGCGACGGCAGTTTGGCATGTATGACCAGCTCATGGTGGAACTCCGTAACGAGGACCATGCATCCTTCACCAACTTCCTGCGTATGCCCCCAGCGATGTTCGATGAGCTGCTAGCCAGAGTGGGTCCAAGGATAACCAAGCAGTACACCTTCTACAGGGATCCGCTTGAGCCTGGCATGAAGCTGGCACTGACTTTGCGTCACCTTGCCTCTGGAAACAAGTATGCCTCGATGAAGTTCGGATGGAGGGTCCCTCACAACACCCAGTCCCTAGTGGTCAGAGAAGTCTGTCAAGCCATTATTGACGAATACGTGGATGAGGTGCTGGTTTGCCCAAGTACTCCTGATGGTTGGTGCGCCATAGCTGACAAGTTCTTCCAACGATGGAACTTTCCCCATACATGTGGGGCACTTGACGGGAAGCACGTGGCCTGCCGCTGTCCTCCAAAGAGTGGGTCCCAATACTTCAACTACAAAGGATTCTACTCCATTGTTCTGATGGTGCTGGTGGATGCTGACTACAAATTCATTTGGGCAGATGTCGGCGGTACTGGATCAGCATCAGATGCGCAGATATACAATGACTGTGAGCTGAAGGAATGCGCTGAAGACGGTACCCTTGGTTTCCCTGACCCTGAGCCTCTTCCCAACGACAACCAGGACGTGCCTTACTTCTTTATCGGTGACGATGCCTTCGCCTTACGACCAACCATGATGAAGCCATACAGCCTCCGGGGTCTGACGAATGAACAACGCATCTTCAACTACAGGCTTAGCCGAGCAAGGAGGGTAGTAGAAAATGCATTCGGCATCCAGGCTAACAGATTCCAGGTTCTGCTAAGTACATGCAGCATCACCCCTCCACTGTCAAGCTCATTGTCAAAGCATGCGTGATCCTGCACAACCTCATGAGGACCAGGTAATTCATGTTTACATAGCATATTGTAACGGTTTTGAGAAGTGGGTAACGAATTTGAGAAGTGTAACGGTTTTTGAGGAGTGTAACAATTTTGGAGGAAGTGTAACGAATGTAAAAAAGTATGGTTTTGTTATGTGTAACACCCTCGTAATGTAAATAATGGTCACAGCCGTCCTCCTAGTTAATTCCATGAAACTTACACGTAGGCCATGATATATCTTTTTAAATAGTGTATTTCCTTATTCTATGTAGGCTAAATATGTGTTTCCCACTAGATTGAATTTGCATTGTATCAAACAAAATAAGCGTAGGCCCTTTCAATTTCCCCAAACATCTCCGCTCTCCAAAGTTCCTTTCAAAAGGGGTGCGAGTGGTGTTCAATCCCGCAAGCCGCCATTGCCCATGTGCTAATCTCGGAGAAGAAAGGCGTGTCTCCACCTCGTCATAGAGGGGAGGAGTGAGCCAACCCCACTTGGCCAACCAGCACCACGGTTAGCGACCCGGTAGGCGTGCCCTCGCAGCCGGCGGCTTGATTCCGCTGCGAGTAATAAAAGCGACTGTAAGGGACTGCTTCACCAGATGACCTGGGAGATGAGCGAAGAGGCGGCACCAAGAGGAGCGGTGAGATGCGAAACGCTCCAAGCCAAAGAGGAGAGGTACTCGGAAAGGAAACCAGCTTTGGAGAGACGCGCTGAAAGGAGGGAGACGGCTCCACCAGAAGGAGAGGAGCAGGTGTGCCCGAGCCAGCGCGTGACGTCTAAAGCATCGGCAGCGGATACGCGACGAAGGGTTTTACCGCCAAAAACCGCGAGGAATTGAGAGCTGCTGCCTCCGACCCTCCTCCCTCTCCAGCAATCCACCTCAAGCCCTACCTGCCTGCAATATCCCCCGTGTAAGTGTGAACGTCGTCTGTCCTACTCGTTGTCTTGGGGTTAAGTAAAATGAATAGTTTAAGCTAACGATGCACTGTGTGACTGCTTCTTCCATCCATTGCTGTAAATAATTTTGGTCGCTCTTTCTTTTTTTTTGCTTGTGTGTGTATAATAAATCTGTTCTTCCTCCGTACTCTGTCTTCTTCTCTTTTCATTCTCTTTCGGTCGCTTTAGAGGTTTCCCGATTGAATATCTGTGGTGCGATCTGGTCAACGTCGGGTTCTAATCGGGGAGTAACTGTTCGGACGCTGTAATACCAACCGCTCGGTAAAATAACATCTTTAATCCGCGTCTGCAACAATATATTATACAGTATACAATGCAATTTAACTTTTAGCCTATGCTTATAAACATTATATGATTTACCTTAAATGTTATATGTATCATTATATTACTTTTTATTGTACAGCGCATTAGAATATATGTTTTTATTATAGGTGCGCTTTATAAGTAAATAAAATCAAATTCAAATTCCAGGTACCCAGGACTACAGAACCAGCAGCTTGACCGGGCAGAGAATGAGAACCGCGACCTTGTTCCAGGAGCATGGCGAGAGGGACATCACTCGGAGGATACACAGACAGATACTGGCCCCAACACTGCCTCCAAGGACGGAAAGAAACAGAGGAATCTCCTCAAGCACTGGGTTAACTCCCCAGCTGGCGCAGTTCCGTGGCAAGATAGTATGATTTAGATATTTGTATTACTGCATTGTTCAGGCAATAAAGGACCTCAGAGACAGTAAGATTCCTCTTGAAATGAACATCGTATAAAAAGCTTTTTTTCAATTATGCACTTTGCAATATACATGTACAATTCAACAAATAAAAAATGTGCTTGTTACTTTGTAATACTGTTGTGGATTTGAGAATTGTGTTTTTTTTGGGTGAAAAATATCACCCTCCGTAGTGTAAAGGTCAAAAGGTCGTCCTCGTAGTTACTCCATCGCATCACGTAGCAAATCATAGATCTCCCTGTTCAGTAGTTATCTCCTTATTATGTGTATTAGTTTAAGGCTCTGTTCCCACTAGTTGACACTGCATTGCACCGAATTGACATAAGATAGATCCCTCTGACGCCCCCATGGCATCTTCGAAGTGCCAGTAACTTTGGGTGGGGTTATTGGCACCACCTTCACCCCAAACTCCATTACGCACGCGGTCAAGTTGGGGAAGAAAGGCGCGTCTCCGCCGATCGTCATCAAAGGTGGAGCAAAAGAGCCCGTGCCAGCCAACCGGCACTGCAGTGAGCGGCCCGGTAGGCGTGCCCTTGTAGCCCGCGGCTTGATCTCGGGGAGGGCAATAAAAAGGGCGACGGAGGGACTGCTAAAGGAGATGAGTGAGGAGGACGCACTGAGCAGTTCAGTTGAGGAGGAGCTGAGAGCTCAGTGGACCACAGTGCCGTTGGAGTTCGGCTGATGAGCTGAAAGTTGAGCTTGGACGTGCAGTTTTCGACCCGCTGTGGCGAAGCAACGCGACCGTGCGACCCAGATTGCGGAGGATCGGCGGCCGCTCACCTCGAGCCTTGCCGTTCACACGGACCGGACCCGCATCCTCCCCGCCTTGTGATCCCCCCTCGTCCGTCCAGCCATCCCTCTGGTCCGAGCTGAACCTTCCTCCCTTTCCAGCCATTCGTGCCTGCCTTCATTTCCCATTCGTGTGAGTCTGTCTTTGTTTGTTCTGTCCTGGGTTTTTAAGTAAGACTGCCATAGGTAAGCCAGCGTTGCACTGTCCTCCTGGTCCGTCCCTCTTTCTGTAATTATTTTCTTATTCTTCCTTCTTCCTTGGTTTCTTTGATTGTGTAAATAGTAATTAGTGAATAAATCATATTTGTATTTCCCACCTTTGTTCTGCTTCTTCTTCACATTCGGTCGTTTTAGTGATTTCCCCATTGAAAACCTGTGGCGCGATTTTGGCCAACGTTCAAGAATCGGGTCGAGTAATTGTTAATAGTTCGTGCCGCGGTTGCTAAAACTGCTCGGCAATTACCATCTGTCCGCGGTACGAACGGGGCTGCGCACCTGCCTTTCCGGAGGTAGCTGTGCAGCGTCAGGAGCGGAGACGGCCAGTGAAAATAGAAGGGGGGGATTAACCCCCCCCCTAAGGGGAGTGCCGTACTCCGTTTCCGTAACAATTGGTGGCAGGAGTGGGCTTCGGACCTGTAGCGCGAATAGCGCGCTCAAAATTTTGAGTGACCTGAGATTTTATTCTTAACATCCTAAATTTAAAATCGTGCCATGGATGGTCAAGGCGACGGGATGCCGGTGGGGGAATTAGAAGAGGGGTTAGGGGTAACCCAGGACCACAGGGAGGAAATGGAAGAGGAGAGAAATGAGGATGTGGTTGAGGGGGCTTCAGGTGCACAAAATGGCGCCTCGCACGAGCGCGTGGTGGTCGCACCCGCTGCGCAGATGGGGGTGGGCGACATGCAGGCCTTCATGGCCCAATTCATGGCGGAAATACAGAAAAAGGACAGTATGGACAGAATGGGAGAACAATTGGAAAAAAACGAAGGAAGAAACGAGGGCTCAGGGTGAGCGATTGGGGGGCCAAATGGGGGCAATGAGGGACGAAGCGAGGGGTACTAGTGAGCAATTAAGAGACGGGTTAAACAATATGGACAATAAATTTGAGAGGCTAGGAAGCAAAATGGAGCGAATCGGCAACATTGGGGACAGAATGGGTGACCGCATGCGAAAATGTGGGGAGACCATGGATCGTATGGTGGGCGAGAGGGTCCCGAGGGTGCACGACGAGGTAAAGCGGGTCGAAAAGCACTGGTTGGGCGAAGTGGAGAAAAGCACGGGTAACTGGACCGGGGTAGAAAGCGCGACCCGGGGTGTGGGGCAGCCGGCGACCACTGAGGTAGAAGAGGGAATTTTAATAAAGCCAGCGGTCGTCGTGGTGAATAAAGAAAAACCAATAGTTATAGTGGAAATAATTGAAAAGACGACGGAGGTAGCCCGGGAATTGGAGGGAGAAATGGAATACGTGCAAAGTCCGTGCTCACATCACGATGCTGTGCTTAATAATCCTTATAAAGATTTGCAGGTGTTGGTGCAGGGAGGAAGAAGAACCCTGAAGGTGAGATGGGCTGTATGTGGTGCCGGGAGATTTTGTAAGAGGGGGTTTGGCGCGAAGAGAATTGTCGCGCGATTGGGATCGATATGGCACCCGGGCGTTGGTGAAGGGTCCCGTGTGAGTGGAAATGGCGTGCGTGTGAGGAAAAAGTGTGCGTCAAGGAGTGAGCGTGTTACAAAGCGCAAGTGTGAAACCGAGTGCGAGCGAGAATGCACGTCGGGGTGTACGGGGTGTGACACAGGGAGTGAGAGCGATACGGAGTGTACGTGCAAGGGTGATAGTGACCCGGAGAGTGAGTTGGTGGAGGAGCGGGTGTGAGGAAGCACGTTTGGGATGAACGGCGAGAGTGTGCGAGAAAGCACACCTGAGTTGGTTGTGGCGCGGGTGTGGGAGAGCCCATTGGAGCGCGTGAGTGGGTGGATGCGAGAGTGCACGCCCATGGTGAGTGGTACGGAGTACGTACTGAGGGAGAGTGCGCAAGACGGTGCGCGAGGTGTGTTAAGGAAGTGTGCGAATGGCAAGTGTGCGCGAGAGGAGTGGTGTGTAACAGGGAGTGCGGTGGTGGAATGGACGGAGTGTGTGGGATGCACTGGAGGCGCCGAGTTTGGTGAGTGTGAAAAGGGTCGCGTGATGTGAGCATGCACGTGAAGCATCGACGTTGACCGGGTTAGCAGTTAGGGCGATGGATAGCCGAGGCGAGCACTCCGTGCGCGGTGCGTTTTGTTTGCAGCAAGGACCGGCCGGGACAGTAAGCGCGTCGCTCTTCGGAGCGTCGCGCACGAATCGGGCCGGGTCCCGCACTGAATGGTCGGTGCCGCGTCAGAGCGGCGATCAGCGCGATTCCGGGGGAGGGGGGCCAGGTCGAAGGGATCGGAACGGTGCCCCCTGGTGGCGGGGGCGGGGTTCCGACCGGGTGAGATTGAGCCATCGGGCCGGCGACCGCGAGGTGCCGCGCCGAGATGGTGCATGGAATCTCGGCCCGACCATGCCTCCTCCCCAGAATCGTGAATGCCGGACGGATCCAACTGCAGGCCTCAAACCACCCGCGTTCATTGCTCGGCTTTGCGAAGCCGAGCTTTGAAAATATAACGATGCACCGAGGCTCAAGTATAGCGGACTGTGATAATGATAGTGTTTTGATCCGAAATTTAGAATAGTGAATAGGATTGGCAGAAGGGATTAGCAAAATTTGATGATTGGTAGAATTGATTGGTAGAATGATTGGCAGTGATTGGAAATTTTTTGATTGGTTGGAATTGGATGAGCCAAATTGATAGTGGGAGATACCCGATGTGATGGGATGGCAACTCTGCCATCCCTCACAACCGGGGCAAAGGAGCAGTAGTTTTATGGGGTTTGGCAGTGAAAACTAGCCCGGGAGGGTTAGGATAAAATGTGTAGGGATCTAGAGAAGATGACCATAGGTAACTGTAGGTTAAGCAGCGACATTGGCCAGGTAGTGGGGACATAGAGAGGGTAGTTGGATGATAATGACGAGGGAGCGCAATAGTTTAAAGGGGCGACTGGGAAGCGCGAGTTTCAGAGGGGAGTAGTTAGATCAGATGATGCCGAGTGTTTGAGAATCGAAAGTGTATGGAGCAGTGTATGAGTGAGTAATCGTGATTGTGTGTTGTGTTGACCAAATGGTCCAGGGAGGAAGGAGGGTGCAGGAAGCACCAGTAGGAGTGATTGCACAGGTGTGCAACTACAGGTATGGAGAATGGTTGTGTGGAATACATGGAGTATGGAATATATGGAGTATGGAATGGATGGTCGTGGAGTGAGTATGGTGGAAACTGTGGAGTCGAGTGGATGGTGCGAAGGTGTGGATGGGGGAAAGGAGGATGGACCCCATCACGAATACCCGGGGAGGGTAGTGTAAGTGTTAGGTAGAGGGTACAGGTAAATTGTGGCTGGATATTGGCATCTGTGGTGCGTGTGGAAGAATGGTATTTGGATGGGTGCATTAGTGACGTGGAAATGGCTGGGCGTGTGGCCTGTTAGTATGTGTAGTTGAATGGGCACTCCACCACTGTGAGGATGTCGGCCAGGTGAGGCCGCAGGTGGGCTCTGGAAGCCGTTAGAGTTGTGGATGGGGCCCGAGGATCCGGAAGACGGACCCGGGTAGCCCAGTGCCAGAGAGGGCACCGAGTGGGGAGAGCGCCAGAGGGCCTTCCCCAGTAGATAGGTTAGGATAAGGAGCAGGTAAGCTCAGAGGCAACTGCAGTGGTGGAGGTGTGCAGGTGGGTAGACCTGCTGGGAGAGCCACACGACCCAGTCCTGAAATTGTGCAAGGGCACAGGGAGTTGAATCGGGGGAGTGAGACCCCAAATTGATGAAGCACCACAGTTTGGTCAATGGGAATTTGGTTCTTAAAACCGCATATAGTAAGTTGGCCAATGGATTGGCAGGGAAAGACCCCGGGTAGTGTAAAGTGTATTAAAGTCATTTAGGAAGTAGTTAGGATTAAGAATCTCCTTGCACCATCTACATCCACTCACCTGAGGTGACAATAACAACCATGGCATGGTGTTCTGTTTTTTTTTGTGCAAATGTTTGGAATGTGAGACGCATCATGACGTGGGTGTGACATTGTGCTTTGTTGTTCCATCTCTCCTTCCTTATGAGGATTGATGATGAATTGGTGATGGCAAATTTTGGTTAGAGGGATTGTGGGGACGAATTTGGTAGAGGAGAGATAAGGGGGAGACGAGACAGTAGTGACGAATTTGTAAATGTGTAGATTTTTGTACATATGGGGTAAGGGAAAGGGTAGAGTAGGTAACAGGGGGGGTGACGTACGGTAGGGACGAGCTTTCTCACTTCACTCTCCGTACGCACCTCGTCTTGCATTGCCTTGTTTGATGTGTACCCTTGTGACCTTACCCCTCACTCACCTGTCTTCTATCCCCCTGTCTCCCACCCGAAGACTGTGCTCTCTGGGCACCGAGGGGAGCGTGCGGGAGTCCGCCATTGTGTGCCCGAACTCTCGCAACCACAGCTGCCTGCATCGATGCACCACTTATGGACCACATGTCTGTGGCTGAGCACCACTCATGGACCCCACGGGTTGGGGCATGGCCCCTCTGCTGGAACCGGCCATGATGGCCCGAGATCTTGCTGGCGGACCTTGGTAGCATGGCACCTATGCCATACAGGTGAACCACTCCTAGTCGGCCCTGTGGGCCATAAATAAAAACAATGGACACGTTCTGTGCTTGTTTTATTATGTCCAAATAGGCCGCCAGCAGAAAGAACATGAAGAAAGACGACAACTGGAAGAATAACAATGGCCAGCAGAGGGAGCCGAAGAGGAAGACCAGCACCAGGGGTTTGTTTATTTTTATTGTGAACTGCAATGACTGTGCACTGGTTGGTGCTTTTGGTGCTTTATGGTGTTTTGGTGCGTTTTTGGTGCGTTATGGTGCGTCGATGCAGGGCAGGCTGTCTCCCCCCCCAAAGAACAATCACAGGTCCTGGGTTAGTTTTGTAAATACAAGTAGCGTTAACTGTAAATAATGCTCCCCCATCGTTCATGTTGTAGTTTGAAGACAATTCCGCAATTTGGTTAGCTGTGGGCGTAAGTCTGTTAGGCAGGGTGCAATGCAGCAGCGGGACATATTTATTTGTGTTTTAAAACTGTCACACTCAGGGTCAGGTTAAATGTAGAGGGAACGACACCTACGTGCCACACTAAAGGTAAAAGTTTAATAGGCCCGGGCCGTGCCTAAGAGGAGGAGGGTGCAGTGTTGTGGATTTGAGAATTGTGTTTTTTTTTGTGTGAAAATATCACCCTCCGTAGTGTAAAGGTCAAAAGGTCGTCCTCGTAGTTACTCCATCGCATCACGTAGCAAATCATAGATCTCCCTGTTCAGTAGTTATCTCCTTATTATGTGTATTAGTTTAAGGCTCTGTTCCCACTAGTTGACACTGCATTGCACCGAATTGACATAAGATAGATCCCTCCGACGCCCCCATGGCATCTTCGAAGTGCCAGTAACTTTGGGTGGGGTTATTGGCACCACTTTCACACCAAACTCCATTACGCACGCGGTCAAGTTGGGGAAGAAAGGCGTGTCTCCGCCGATCATCATCAAAGGTGGAGCAAAAGAGCCCGTGCCAGCCAACCGGCACTGCAGTGAGCGGCCCGGTAGGCGTGCCCTTGTAGCCCGCGGCTTGATCTCGGGGAGGGCAATAAAAGGGCGACGGAGGGACTGCTAAAGGAGATGAGTGAGGAGGACGCACTGAGCAGTTCAGTTGAGGAGGAGCTGAGCGTTGAGTGGACCGCAGTTCAGTTGGAGTTCAGTTGAGGAGGAGCTGAGAGCTCAGTGGACCGCAGTGCCGTTGGAGTTCGGCTGAGGAGCTGAAAGTTGAGCTTGGACGTGCAGTTTTCGACCCGCTGTGGCGAAGCAACGCGACCGTGCGACCCAGATTGCGGAGGATCGGCGGCCGCTCACCTCGAGCCTTGCCGTTCACACGGACCGGACCCGCATCCTCCCCGCCTTGTGATCCCCCCTCGTCCGTCCAGCCATCCCTCTGGTCCGAGCTGAACCTTCCTCCCTTTCCAGCCATTCGTGCCTGCCTTCATTTCCCATTCGTGTGAGTCTGTCTTTGTTTGTTCTGTCCTAGGTTTTTAAGTAAGACTGCCATAGGTAAGCTAGCGTTGCACTGTGTCCTTCTGGTCCGTCCCTCTTTCTGTAATTATTTTCTTATTCTTCCTTCTTCCTTGGTTTCTTTGATTGTGTAAATAGTAATTAGTGAATAAATCATATTTGTATTTCCCACCTTTGTTCTGCTTCTTCTTCACATTCGGTCGTTTTAGTGATTTCCCCATTGAAAACCTGTGGCGTGATTTTGGCCAACGTTCAAGAATCGGGTCTAGTAATTGTTAATAGTTCGTGCCGCGGTTGCTAAAACCGCTCGGCAATTACCATCTGTCCGCGGTACGAACGGGGCTGCGCACCTGCCTTTCCGGAGGTAGCTGTGCAGCGTCAGGAGCGGAGACGGCCAGTGAAAATAGAAGGGGGGGATTAACCCCCCCCCCAAGGGGAGTGCCGTACTCCGTTTCCATAACAATACGTTTGTATTGACTGTACATTATATTATTATACCTTTTTCAAAGTGTATGAATAAACATATATATTTATATGGACCCAAAGGGAGTCAGTGATTCCCTTCCTCATATATATATATTGTTGTGGATTTGAGAATGGTGTTGTGTTTTTTTATTATCGTTGTAAGTGTAATGAAGCTTGTTGTAAATATCACCCTCCAGTTTGTGTATAAAGGTCAAAGGTCGTCCCCTTAGTTATTCCATATACAATCACGTAGCAAATCATAGATTTCCTTTTTTTGTAGTTATCTCCTTATTCTGTGTATTAGGTTAAGGTTCTGTCTTCCATTAGTTGACACTGCATTGCACCAAATGAAATAAGGTAGAATCCCCTTTCAATTGCCACCAAAACGAAATTGCCGGCAGCGTTCGCTGCCCTTTGGCTGGGGCTCGCTCAAATCGCCCCTAAACCTCCATTACGCACATGGTTAAGCTGGAGAAGGAGGAGGAGGAGCCGTCGGATCATGGGCGTGGCACCACCTCGTCATCAAAGGTGGAGCCAGCGAGCCCCGACCAGCCAACCAGGGCTGATGAGATACCATCACGGGCATGGCGCGCATTGATCTTGAAGCGCGTTATATAAGCGCCCGCGCAAGCCTTTTCGCGGCAGATGCGTGACCCAGCTGAGTTCTGCACAAGAGAGATTTCTGCAGAGAGCCGCTTCAACCAGCCCCGTTTCAACCAGCCGCGTGAAGCCCTGACGGGGCAGCGAGTGACCCTGCCGGTGTGCGGTGTAAAGCCGAATACAAGGAACTGCCGGCTCTTCGCTTCCCGCCCGGAGCGGACCCGCTTGCTGTGCCTTGTTGACCTTTGCATCCTACCCGCCATTCCTGCCTGAGAATTCCCCATTCGTGTGAGTCTGTCTTTGTTTGTTCTGTCCTGGGTTTGTAAGTAAGACTGCCATAGGTAAGCTAGCATTGCACTGTGTCCTTCTGGTCCGTCCCTCTTTCTGCAATTATTTTCTTATTCTTCCTTCTTCCTTGGTTTCTTTGATTGTGTAAATAATAATTAGTAAATAAATCATATTCGTATTTCCTACCTTTGTTCTGCTTCTTCTTCACATCCGTGTCGCTTTAGTGATTTCCCCAATTGAATACCTGTGGCACGATTTGGCCAACGTTCAAGAATCTGGTCTAGTCCTTGTTAATAGTTCGTGCCGCAGTTGCTAAAACCGCTCGGCAATTAACATCTGTCCGCGGTACGAACGGGGCTGCGCACCTGCCTTTCCGGAGGTAGCTGTGTAGCGTCAGGAGCGGAGACGGCCAGTGGAAATAGAAGGGGGGATTAACCACCCCCCCCCCCCCCAAGGGGAGTGCCGTACTCCGGTTTCGTAACAATATATATATAGATATAGAGTTGGCTGAGTATAGATATAGAGTCGCAAGGGTTGGCTGAGAGGAGGTGGAGGCCAAGGACGCAGCTATCGATGCCACCGACGATGCCCGAGAGGCGTTGGAACCAGCATCCTCTCCGTCAGAGGGTGAGCCTGATGGGGAGGGTGTGGGTGATGATGGATCCTCCTTGCGTCCGCGTCCACGGCCAAGAGACTTCTTGGCAGCATTCTTCGAAGTTTTCTTCGGCATGATGGTGATGTTGACACTTCAATGTCTAGTGCGGTTATGATTTGAATCGTCGAGCGGCAGCCTTTTAATAGGCTATGCCACGTGATCGTCGGCGATACGCTGCCGCGCGCTATGCATAAGTTAGACTATCGTTGGGCATAAGTTGTGAACGCCGACAACACGCTAAGCATTCGTTTGTATAAGTTATCTATAAGTTATCGAAACGTTCTGTGTACGTTACTAATACGTTATGCATACATCCAACTCGTTATGAATACGCTATTATACGCCCAAAACTGAAGAAAAACATCGATAGTTTAGTGAACGCCAGCGTTTTAGATAAATTTTGATACGTCGGCATACGCTGGCTAAATCGTCAAGGTGTGACAGGGGCTTTAGACCGGGTGTCCAGTCTGCTAGCATTTGTTTGTGAATGTTAAAGATCCATAATCCCTTTCATGAAGAGTAGTGGAGTTGTCATCGCAAGTCGCAAATGAACAAATTCCAGAACTTCATGCCCAAGTCGGCTCCAGTCGAACATCAGTCAGGCCTGGCCAGCCAACACGTGAAGGCCTTGGACTAAAACGAAAACTTCCCCTTGGCCAACCCAACAAGGATGTGGGAATAAATGGAGCCATTAAATAAGTGGTACTCGTAGTGACACGACCACTACTATTAGTAATATTATCCTTAAAAGTTCCCATCAAATCAATGCCTCGTTTCATCAATACCCTTATGAATATTCATACTGATAGACATCATAAAATCAGGGAATAAAAATAAAATCTGGGAAGAAATGAATAAGTAAATAAAGTTTTAATGTCAAGTGGCAATAATGTTATATTGGAGCATAAATTCCGTGCCGAATAATTATGAAAGATAACTAACCTAGGAGTGCAATATAGTCAATTTCGTACAGATTTCATGGTTCAGGGAAGCAAAACTAGTTACAAAATCGAATATAAATGGATGAGGTGTGTGTGTGTGTGTATGTGAGTGTATATGTATGTGTGTATGTGCGTGTGCATGTGTGTGCCTGTCTGTATCTGTGTCTGTGTGTGTGTGTATATATATGTGTGCGTGTGCATGTGCGTGTGCGTGTCTGTGTGTGTGTGAAGCATACTTTTTGTATCTATTAACTATGTATGTCCATAAATTATTTACGTAATATTGAAATGTAACTTTTATCCCTTTAAACTGCTGAAAGCCCTTCGACCTTTGAAGACCCTTTAAGACCCCCAATATCCTTAAGGCCCCAAAGACCCCTAAATATCCTGAAGAACCAAAAGACTCAGTGGACCAAAGAGACTCCTGTGACCCAAAAGACCCAGAGGACATAAACTACCCCAAGGACTCAAGAGACCTAAACATTCCCAAAGATCCAAAAGTCCCCAAGGACCTAAAATACCCAGAATACACAAATGTCCCCAAGGACCTAAAAGACCCAAAAGTCCCCAAAGACCCAAAATACCAAAAAGACACAGATAACCCAAAAGTCCCTGAGGACCCAAAAGTTCCTGAGGGTCAAAAAGTCCCTGAGTACCCAAAACTTATTGAGGACCCAAAAGACCCAAATGTCCCCGAGGACCAAAATGACACAGATGACCTAAAAGTCCCCTTTGACCTAAAATTCCAGGTGACCCAAGAATCCCCGAAGGACCCAGAAGACCAAAAAGTCCCAAGGACCCAAAAGACCCCAAAGACACAGAGGACCCAAAATACTCTCGAAGACCCAAAATACCCCCTTCCCCTGAATCCGGCAGGTATGCTACAAGACCAATGAAAATTTGGTTCAATGGACCAACAGGCAAATGTGGAGGAATGGTTGATCAGAGTAGTGATGGCAATGTACAAAAGAGCGCGCACAGCTGTAAGGACAAAGGACGGGAACAGTGGTGAGTTTGAGGTGAAGGTGGGAGTGCATCAGGGGTCGGTACTAAGTCCACGACTATTTGTAGCTGTGATGGAGGTGCTGGCTCAGAACGTAAAGGATGGTTTACCATGGGAGTTGTTGCATGCAGATGATCTGGTGTTGATTGCAGAAAGTATGGATGGACTGAAGGAGAAGATGAACAAGTGGAAGGAATGTATGGAGACAAAAGGTCTGAAGGTGAATATCGGAAAGACAAAGGTGATGGCAAGTGGTAAAGCATGTGGTGAGGTGGAAAGAACTGGGAAGTGGCCATGTGCTGTGTGCAGGAAGGGTGTCAGAGTGAACTCCATTCAATGTACAATGTGCGCTGAGTGGGTTCATCAAAAATGTTGTGGTCTGAGAGGGTCATTAACCAGTGTGGCAGCTACATTCAAATGTAAGGTGTGCACAGAGGGAGCTACAGATGGAGGAAATGTTGAGTTGGATCTTGAAGACGGTGTGAAACTGGAAGGTGTGAAAACATTTTGCTACCTCGGACACATGCTGAATGGAGAAGGTGGATCAGACTCGGCAACGGTTGCTAGAGTGAGATGTGCATGGAAGAAGTTTCGGGAACTGAGTGGCGTGCTGATGAGGAGGGGAGTGTTGTTGAAGCTGAAGGGAAAGGTGTATGCTGCATGTGTGAGAAGTGTTATGATTTATGGGAGCGAGACATGGGTAATGAACGTAGAGCAGCATCGAAGGCTGGAAAGGGTGGAAATGCGAATGGTTCAGTGGATGTGCGGAGTATCGTTGAGAGAGAGGAAGACAAATGATGAATTGCGAAAGATGATGGGAATAGAGCCTGTGATTGATGCTGTGAAGAGGAACAGGTTGAGATAGTATGGTCATGTGTTGAGGAAGGATGAAAGTGACTGGTGGAGAAGAGTGATGGAAATGAATGTAGAAGGAAGTAGAGGACGGGGAAGACCGAGAAAGACTTGGCTAAAGATGGTGGAAGAAGAAATGCGGGCAAGGGGGTTAACAAGGAGAGATGCAGAAAATAGGGCAAAATGGAGAAGATTGTCATGGGGACCGCAAGGCTAACCCCCGCTCTAGCAGGGAAAATGGCCTTAAAATGCATGTTGTTGTTGTTGGACCAACAGGCCTACTAATAAAAGTAAGACAGGTGGGAATTACAGTAGTTGGAATCAAACAATGCTGCAGTATTTGTATTGCAAACTTCACTAACCGGGGCAGAAAATATAAAAGAAAGAACAGACAGAGTATCTCGTCTACTAACATTCCACTTGCAGTTATTAAGAGAACCATTTCAAAAAGAGTAGTCTATTGTGCTAAGGTACACTGAACAAATTCCAAATTCTTGACCTGACAGATCAGTTTCAGCAATGCTACCAGTTTAAATTTTTATCTATAGAAACTTTTATGACATCATTGGCTGGCTCCACACATCTATCAAACGCGGTAATGGTCAGACTTTAGAGTATCCACTCTGACTCTGGCAGGTCGGTGGTTCGATCCCTGGCTGAGTTATACCAAATATAGAGAGCATGGACAAACAACCCGAGGGCAGCAACCATTGCACAGGCTTGCTGGGCCTTAACCCTAATCAGGCCAGGGGTGGAGGTGGATTCCACCCCTCCACCCCCCTTCTTCACCACATTTTCGCATTTTGCGAATCGTTCAGACATTTTTTTGCATAGTTATCATCACTCACAGGTACAAATGCACAAGGTTGCATCAAAGTCAGAGAGGGTCGATAATAACACGTTGACTTCAATGAACTTGTTGCACTTACTGCCCTAGATCTGAGGCCACAACGTGATTTTGATCCTTTTTTGTAACACAATACAATAGTAATCATTATAATTATAGCTTTTTGTTTTTTCATCCAGGTGTTAGATCACCGAGTCTCTTTACTAGGTTGTGGGATCCAATATCATACTGCACTGGGCTTTAGACAAATACAGCCATTGATGAAAGTAAAATAATATTATTTTCTCGTCTCGTCTCGTCTCGTCTCGTCTCGTCTCGTCTCGTCTCGTCTCGTCTCGTCTCGTCTCGTCTCGTCTCGTCTCGTCTCGTCTCGTCTCGTCTCGTCTCGTCTCGTCTCGTCTCGTCTCGTCTCGTCTCGTCTCGTCTCGTCTCGTCTCGTCTCGTCTCGTCTCGTCTCGTCTCGTCTCGTCTCGTCTCGTCTCGTCTCGTCTCGTCTCGTCTCGTCTCGTCTCGTCTCGTCTCGTCTCGTCTCGTCTCGTCTCTCTCTCTCTCTCTCTCTCTCTCTCTCTCTCTCTCTCTCTCTCTCTCTCTCTCTCTCTCTCTCTCTCTCTCTCTCTCTCTCTCTCTCTCTCTCTCTCTCTCTCTCTCTCTCTCTCTCTTTCTTTCTTTCTTTCTCGTCCGTCTCTCTCTCTCTCTTTCTCGTCTCTCTCTCTCTTTCTCGTCTCTCTCTCTCTCTCTTTCTCGTCTCTCTCTCTCTCTCTTTCTCGTCTCTCTCTCTCTTTCTCGTCTCTCTCTCTCTTTCTCGTCTCTCTCTCTCTCTCTCTTTCTCGTCTCTCTCTCTCTCTCTTTCTCGTCTCTCTCTCTCTCTCTTTCTCGTCTCTCTCTCTCTCTCTTTCTCGTCTCTCTCTCTCTTTCTCGTCTCTCTCTCTCTTTCTCGTCTCTCTCTCTCTTTCTCGTCTCTCTCTCTCTTTCTCGTCTCTCTCTCTTTCTCGTCTCTCTCTCTCTTTCTCGTCTCTCTCTCTCTCTTTCTCGTCTCTCTCTCTCTTTCTCGTCTCTCTCTCTCTCTTTCTCGTCTCTCTCTCTCTTTCTCGTCTCTCTCTCTCTTTCTCGTCTCTCTCTCTCTTTCTCGTCTCTCTCTCTTTCTCGTCTCTCTCTCTTTCTCGTCTCTCCCTCTCTTTCTCGTCTCTCCCTCTCTTTCTCGTCTCTCTCTCTCTTTCTCGTCTCTCTCTCTCTCTTTCTCGTCTCTCTCTCTTTCTCGTCTCTCTCTCTCTTTCTCGTCTCTCCCTCTCTTTCTCGTCTCTCTCTCTCTTTCTCGTCTCTCTCTCTCTCTTTCTCGTCTCTCTCTCTTTCTCGTCTCTCTTTCTCGTCTCGTCTCTCTCTCTTTCTTTCTCGTCTCTCTCTCTCTCTCTCTCTCTCTCTCTCTCTCTCTCTCTCTCTCTCTTTCTTTCTCGTCTCTCTCTCTCTCTCTTTCTTTCTTTCTCGTCTCTCTCTCTCTCTCTTTCTTTCTCGTCTCTCTCTCTCTCTTTCTTTCTCGTCTCTCTCTCTCTCTTTCTTTCTCGTCTCTCTCTCTCTCTTTCTTTCTCGTCTCTCTCTCTCTCTCTCTTTCTTTCTCGTCTCTCTCTCTCTCTCTTTCTTTCTCGTCTCTCTCTCGTCTCTCTCTCTCTCTTTCTCGTCTCTCTTTCTCGTCTCTCTCTCTCTCTCTTTCTCGTCTCTTTCTCGTCTCTCTCTCTCTTTCTCGTCTCTCTCTCTCTTTCTCGTCTCTCTCTCTCTTTCTCGTCTCTCTCTCTCTTTCTCGTCTCTCTCTCTCTTTCTCGTCTCTCTCTCTCTTTCTCGTCTCTCTCTCTCTTTCTCGTCTCTCTCTCTCTCTCTCTCTCTCTTTCTTTCTTTCTTTCTCGTCTCTCTCTCTCTTTCTTTCTCGTCTCTCTCTCTCTTTCTTTCTCGTCTCTCTCTCTCTCTTTCTTTCTCGTCTCTCTCTCTCTCTTTCTTTCTCGTCTCTCTCTCTCTTTCTTTCTCGTCTCTCTCTCTCTCTTTCTTTCTCGTCTCTCTCTCTCTTTCTTTCTCGTCTCTCTCTCTCTTTCTTTCTCGTCTCTCTCTCTCTTTCTCCCCCCCCCCCCCTCCCCCCTCTCTCTCTCTCTGATAGTTATGGCAGGAATTTGGAATTTGTAATGTGTTCAGGATGGCTGTGATGACCTGCCTACTATTCATAAAAGACACCACGGGATCATTAATGAACAATGACCTGCTAATGTCAGCAGACAGGTCCCCAACTAAATGCGCAATCCGAGGGATGGTGCACTTTGTGATGCAACACCCTGTCTGCGAAGCACGAATTCTTTATCAGACCAATTAATTAATCAACCACAGGCTGAAAGTTTGAAAGTAAGTATCTCTGCAGCATCCTGTCGGGCAATAATCGATCACAGTAATCAATGAGGATGTTCCTGAATTACCATGTGCAGAAGACCAGAATACTTACATCATCGCAACACTTTTCTTATCACAAATTTTCAACTCCCTGATCTCATAACCTCATGTATAAAGGACGGTAAATAAATTATTGATTGGAACTTGTTAGTTATGACGACAATGGCCCTATTGGTGGATGAAGTTATTGCTGTGAATCCATTAAGTGCTAACCCTACAATAGTAAGAACTAGAAAATAGAATTTGACCTGAACGCGGCAATGGATATGCCTCCACCCGTGTTAGACATTAACCCTCTGCTATGTCTGATCTCAAAAGTCTCATTTAAAATGAAAGTTCAGATGAGAGAAAGTGTGAGAGAGTAAAGAGCGAAGAGTCAAAGAGAGACAACATCAGATGCTTTTAGCTTGAGTTATGGTCTGCCAAATGACCTTTGACCTTTTGAACTTAAAATTGAATCAGCCCATCTTCGTGTTACACCCCATAATTGTGCCAAGTTTGATTGAAATCCTTTCAGTGGTTCACCAGCTGTCATGGTAACAAAAAACCTCGTATGAACTAGCAATAGATCCAAAAACAGCACTCAATCTCCATTACATATCAAGACCAACCACTTAAGGGTAGTACCAGAAGCAAGTTTATCTCACCTTTTTGGATTATAATGTCTTCCATAGTATCGCCATCCAAGGAGTGAACCTTCTTCTTGGCCATATTGTGTAGCATCACTGCTTTCTCCCGAAATTTTCCTGCAGTAACACAGATGCACGTTAATTCACACAGACACACCCACGATGCTTTCAATTATGAAATTTCAATTGTTACTTTGAGGTGTATTTGCAAATCTGTCTGAGAAGTGATAAAATCCCGTAGCATGCTGATGTGATCGGCAACCATGAGGGAGAATTTTTTTTGATGGTTTTAGTGATAATGGGCAATCACAATGTGCGAAATGTAACATCACAAATGTAACATTATGCAGGGCGTTAACATTTTCATCTCAAATTTGCAATCTGGACATTTGCAAGTAACATCAGGATTAAAGAAAAGCGAAAGGTGAAACTGCTGAGAATAGTCCCCAAAAGCACAGTTTTGCAGGAGGAACGAGCAAGTTCCCCGTGCCCGCTCGGGATTATAAACGTGGTAGGGATGGAGGCAGCAAAAATGCAAAGGACGTCTTCTGTCATCGAGCCGGCAAGCTGGGAGCAACAATTTCCATTTATTGCCACATCTGACGCAATTGCTCTATTGGTGGTGAGGTGATCAATTTGAAACTGGTTGATATATGTAGCTTTTGTGCTATGTGTTTTGCGGTTTATAGGTGAGGTTTTGCTCAAGATATTTAAAGTCGCGGATTAACTTGTTGATTAAAATTTATTTAACTTGTTGATCATTTCATTTGGCGAAAATCTCATTCTCAAACATAGGAGGTCAATCTCTCAGGCTTTGCCAATAATGTTTTTTTAATCAAATAAAACCTCAAGTCCACTATTTTCTTAAGATTAAAGTTGTTTTGTTGTTATGAGGTTGAAATTATTGCATCACAAAACAAAAAGCAAATAAATAAATAAATGGCAAATTAAATATACAAGGTGAATATATCCTCAATAACATTGATTAATTAAAGAGCCAGTTTGAGGTTAAAGTCACATCTAGTTATGTATTACTGGATAGAAGATGGCCTTTTGATGATCTTATCTGGATGTAAAGAACATTGCTTTCAAACTTCACTTTGGAAACTTGACGTTTTTAAAACTGTTATAAAATTTCAATCAGGCAACCTGCCTCTCCAGGTGGAAGGCTGTTTTAGACCATTAAAAACTTATAACTAAATAAAATGATTTATTTTTCTGTTATAACAGGTGATGCTAATAGGGTATATAGTAGGAGTATTGGGAAGTGCCTCCTCCACCTCTATTCTTGGTACTATGGGCAATTCTTAGAACCATGGATAGGGTCCTTCAACAGCAAAATGACTAACTAATGTATAATTACATCTATAACTTTAAAATATGTGTCATAGAGATCGAGTACTAAAGTGTTCGGGAAATGTTCTCAAGTTACTCAAACGATATGAGAGAACCAATGCCACACAATCCTCAAGTTAAATAGAGAATTTTTACGGTTATAATACGACCATGCGCCTGCTGCACCGACAGCCTGTTAGTTGACATGGGATGTCATGGGACAAATGTTGACAAATTCAGTCACCATTGCCATATTAAGTGCTTAGCTCATTCATAAGCATGATAGATGTCTGTTTTTTTGAAAGGTCCTCAAGTAAACATGTGAAGCATAAAGTGTCTTGTATTTAATATTTTTTTATGAACAGATGTTTGGTACGACAGAACTTTAAAATACAAGAAAACATACATGACATAATAAGAATAACTGAAGCTTTTCATGCTGTACTCAAGGTAAATCACAGCAAGAGAAAGAAGGAAGTGAAAGAGCGTGTATATATAAACATGTCTATGTAAGATCGACACCGATTGGTTCATCAGTCATGACGTAATTGGTAATCTGGACACCCATTGGTTGACTCAGTCACCACAATATCTGGTTCCGATTGGCTGGAGCAGAATTGAGAGCGATGACTCACCATTTGCACCAATACCTTGGAGGGAAGGGGGATGGGGTTCCCCCAAAGCGGAGGACTCAACATTTGCAGACATACCATGGACAGCGGTTGGGGCAACACCGTTAATCTTTCAATGTTGAAAGAGAATGAGAAGAACCACCTTTGGAGGCCATTTTTCGGGCACCGTGGTCCCCTTTTTGAAGCAATGTTTTACGGCCGGATGCCCTTCCTGCCACCAACCCTGTTAGTCGCCTCTTGCGACACGCAGGGAATTACCAGTGAACTGGTACTCAAATTGCCGACCTCGGAAGGATGACAGGCTGAGTCAACCCCCCTGGTGTTAATTCAGCGATCGACCGGGATTCGAAGCCAGGATCCTAGGATCCCAAGCCGGCACCCTAGCCGCCAAGCCAACACCAGGAAAGAGAATGAGAGAAGGTACAAATGATCATAAAGCATGTTCCCCTGGCGATTCAACGGAAGAACTTGGGAGTGAGAACACAACCGGCGTGAGCATGTAGGAACGTTCAAGGACCGTCGGCCATTTCTTCTTGTTCTTCTGCAAAAGCACAGCACTTGGTTACCAACCCTGTCTGTGCAGACCAGTACAATGCAGATATGTTCAATATATTGAGCTGAGGTCGGAGTACGTTACATCTACGTATGTTATAAGCAACCTTCATCCATTACATGGACCCTATATTGTGTCGTCCAAAGGAATTTCAACATTGATTGTTCAGATTACCAATTGAGTGGTGATTGAGGGTTCAGATAACCAATAATGTAATGACTGATGAACCAATCAGTGTCGATCTTACATAGACATGCTTATATGTAAGATCTTTCATAACGCTCTATCACTTCCTTCTTTCTCTCGCTGTGATTTACATCGAGTACAGCACGGAAAGCTTTGGTTATTTTCCCCCGTCGCACAGCGTAGCGAAAGGGGGACTATGGCTTTCCCCTCCGTCCGTGTGTCCGTGCGTGCGTGCGTGTGTGCGTGCGGGCATGTTTGCGTGCGTGCGTGCAGGC
Source organism: Myxine glutinosa (assembly GCF_964187855.1). Lineage (NCBI taxonomy): Eukaryota > Metazoa > Chordata > Myxini > Myxiniformes > Myxinidae > Myxine > Myxine glutinosa. Next base: position 219,188,198 of record NC_136262.1, on the reverse strand, counting down.
GTTTGTGCGTAAGCGAAGGACCGCATTCGAATTTGGTGTGTGGGTGCAACCCACGTCAAAATCCAAGATGGCCGCCGCCATGTATGTCTGATGCCATGTATGTCTTAACCTTGTGAGATGAATATCTTGAAAAATAAGCGAAGTACCAACTTCTAATCTGGTGTGTGGGTGTATCTAGGCATACGGAAGAACGCTATTGAAAATTGGGTCGCCACGTCAAAATCCAAGATGGCCGCCACCATATATATGTCTGAAACTTGTGAGCGTAATATCTTGGAAAATAAGCAAAGTACCAACTTCTAATCTGGTGTGTGTCTGTATCTAGGCACAAGGAAGAACGCTATTGAAAATTGGGTCGCCACGTCAAAATCCAAGATGGCCGCCGCCATGTATGTCTGAACCTTGTGAGCGGAATATCTTGAAAAATAAGCAAAGTACCAACTTCTAATCTGGTGTGTGGGTGTATCTAGGCATAAGGAAGAACGCTTTTGAAAATTGGGTGGCCACGTCAAAATCCAAGATGGCCGCCTCCATGTATGTCTGAACCTTGTGAGCAAAATATCATATCATAGCATGTTTTCTGCGTCTTCCACTTTGTCAACTCACATCACTTCACCGACGGGGGACCTAGGCGTAGCGCTTGTTCTTATTATGTCGTGTGTTTGCTTGTGTTTTTTAATGTTTGTTTGGTGAGGTACATTCCATGTTGTGTAAGTAAGTTTTGTTGAGGTTATGTAAGCTGATGCATTAAACCGAGTTCTTAAAGTATGATGCATGTAGACCAGTCGGTCGCTTTCCATTAACCTCCTTTAACATCCCTGTGCATGTATGCAACATACAATACAGGATCCTTCAAGAAAGCAGTAATCTACTTTATTCAATGGTAAACACTTTTAATAACGATGGAAAGTGTGTTTGCATCATTAGGAAGTATTTTTTTATGGTCACTGCTCATATGATATCAATATTGATGGTCAAAGAGAAGGAGCATTCAAACAGGTGTCATTCCGCAGCCAGGAACAGAACATGCAGATCAGGGACGATTGCGTGATTATAAACTATTCATAAAGTGGAACCAAACCCCACATTCCCCAAAATACTTACCTGTTACAACTGCAAATTAAAATGTGGGTCAAAAACATATTTTGTTCGCTTATAATTATTTTTTTCCAAAATGAGAGCATTCCCCAAACCCAACCCCCTCCTATTAAAATATTAAAATCCTCCAAATAAAATTGGTTTAGGACATTGGAAACTAATTTTTTGGCCTAAAGATTGAGTTATTGGTCTTGGGTTGTTGTCGTAACAGCACGCAAGGGGACAAGAAGCACAAGTGGGAGGGAAAAGATGCACACAGAGGAAGAAGGAGGCAGAGGGAGGTAAGGCAGATGTATGGGAGGGGCGAAGGAAGGTAACATGTATGTGTGGCAACAGGGAAAACAAAAAAGCATTCCAGACTGAAAATGCTAGCCTTAATTGACAACATGTTTGCACAAAGACAACATAAATCCCAACACAATGAGAAAATGACCAAAACAAAAAAATTCAAGTGATACCCACACATTATCTTACCTGCTTGCTCATCCCACGAGCTCTCTATGCTTCGACTCTCTCATGCTTTGAGATAATTAATAAATTTCCTTTTTAAACCTGTCCATTAACCTTAATTCCACAAATTTCCCTGGAAATTTCTATTGTGACCCTATGTTATCCTAATAAAAAGATAAATATCAACATCAGTGTCTTTCCAATCTTGTAGCAGAGCTATGCAGTCCTCGGAATTAACCATCCTTATTGCTCGATACTCCTGGTGGACATTAAAGATCCCAGTGTCCTGCGTGAAGAGTAGGTGAGTTATTGCCGACACCCCGGCCAAATTCCAAATTATTTATCTAACCCACTGGGGTCACTGCATCAGCGGCATCGCTGCACCCCTGCCTTTCTGATGTAGCTCTGACATAAAATTCACTTTTGTCAGTCTACTCGATCTGCTGTTCCAGAGGCCGATCGATTGTCTTCCTCCATTGTCTATTGGTAAACTATCACGACCCATCACCATGCATTGCCCAACACAAACTGAAACTTCCTGAATATGTCGCAGTACAGAACCCAAAATAAAAACACACAACATGGACTTTTACATCTGCATAAATATGTCCCTCTCCAATGGAATACGGATTGAATTATTAGAGGGACATCATTGCATAGTAGCCAATCACAATTAGGGGGCAGAGCTTATTTGAGAAAACTGTTCTTTTTTGGTAAAACACATTCCCATGTTTTTTCTCGTCGTCTCGTGACGACAAAGAAGGGTCGATACAAATATTATCATTGTACTTCGTGGTATATAGGTGATATTAATAACTATCAAGTGGTCAAGGATAACAACCTTACCCCGGATACCCCGGTAGCGGATTTGCACTTTCCATGGCTAGTGGCCCAGGAAGTACTTTAGTCATTCGGTAGTTAATTTGGCTAGAACTTCGACAACGGTGTTGAATTTGACAATTATTGTTTTGATCAAATTTTAAGAAAATAAAGTACTTCTAACGAGTCATGAGACCAATCACTATGACTATGCCAAGAATATCATGTTAAATATCAAACAGCTATTTCAAAGCAGATTTAAAGATTTTGGTCAGATTTTACTGTTATGTTGGCAGCCATATTGGATTTGGTGGCCAAAAAAAACAACTTCTACTTCTGAATTCCGACAAACTGCATTCATCGACTGTTCTTGAACTCGAAATAGCTACAACATCCTTTCTTCCATTGCATGTCTGCCATGCATGTTATCATAATTTTCTCCTTTCCACGACAATGTTCACATACGAAGCCACACTCGCTTGCTTTCTGACTTTGCTCGACACCAATAATTAAAGTACCGTACCTAGAATATTCACGAGTACTTCATTTACACAACCACATTATACCAATTCCAACCACATTATACCAAGTTTACTGCACCAGATAATTATTGTTCAATTGCTGTCATTTGTTCTTTATATTGTTCATAGTGTCTTCTGGACCATAATTGGTCCTGTTGTAAAGAACTCCATTCCTCACGGTCCTTTGTCTACACTAACCCCTTGTAGCAGACTGGAATACCCATGGCTACATACAGTATACATTTGCACAACCATCTATTGTTTGTCTCTGTAGTGTACCATTCACCCAATGATTGTGATTCTGTATGTACTGTATATATATATATATCAATTTATACAAACCTAGACTAACTTATAACCATACATGCCAACTCTGTTCCTCATTTGTGGTGATTTCAGCTGTCATCAGTCATCACCATGTTAGTCGGCTAGGTGTTAGACCTGCAACAATCAGCCACTGAATTATAGCAAAGGCCCACTGAGACTCTATGGGTCTGAGCCAAATCTGCATAGACTTCCCAACCTGGATTTCTGCAACTGCTAAGTCCTCCCTCCTGGACGTTGCAACCGGACACTCAACATCTAACCTCTCCTGTTGCTCCTCTGCCTTGATCTTGACTCGTTTGACCATGTTGTCAAACATCATATATTTCTGGTTATTGTGAGGGAGTAAGCTCGGTGCTGCAGAACATGTCTTTTCACAGAAGCAAACTATAGTAGGGACTGCAATCTTCCCTTCCATAAAATGATTTGGCTAACATCTACACAGCATCCAATATTATTATTGATTCTTCCTGGGAATAGCTCCAGAAAAGAAAAGCCTCCATCAAACACCGATTTATCTCAATCCTGTCTGTGACTATCCATGATTATTATTATTTATTTTTTTACGAATAAGCACCGACAACAAAAATCAGTGTCCACTTATACAATGAAAATCCTATCTATCCTCTCAATCCTCTTAGCCCTGGTAAACTGAATCATAAGGCGAGGCAGTTATGGTGAAGCAGCTTGTTTTATTAACTTGGAAGACTAACGCAACCGAGGGCAACTTACTTCACTCTGCAAGGCACACAACAGGTGTGTATCCATCCTTGGGACTTGGGTAGGAAAGAAGACATAATCTTGCGAATCTCAAGGCTGAACTCTCCAACCAGTCGACTTCCTCAAAGTCATGGTACAGCCTTGTAAAATCCATCTTTACTTGTGCTAATTATCGCTAAGGTTTAAGGCTACCTTTCCCCAGTGCATGATTACCCCCCTGTAATCTTTCCCTTACGTTTTTACACCACCTTTGAATTACATTTACCATGGCCGGCTATGAAAGGCACCTTTAAATTACAACAACCAGGCTGGCAAGAAGCCAAGCAGAGCTGGTTGGGGCAGACCCCGCCCACGAGGCGGGGAATCAGGGGCAGGAGAGGAAAGCCGTCAGGCCACGCCCCGAGGTATGCAATTGGCCGGTATGAGGTGGGCGGGCGAAATGGGAGGGAAACGGGCCGATTGGCTCAACTGAGTAAAGAAGAGTGTGCTTGGTTGGCCTTGGGCGAACAAGAAGGTCGCCATTTTGAGTGCACTTGAAAGGACGTTGTGGGTGGCAATTGCGAAGGAGCGTCGCTTATTGGGACTCATCAGTGGGCTGGAGGCCGTGCTGTTCGTCACAAGGATGGGAATTAGAGCAAAGAAGGCCGTCTTCGCTGTTCACTCCACGGCTCTGGGCACCTTTGCCATCTTGTGCGCTCTGGCGTGAGAGAACTTTACTTAGCCATCACCCGACTCTCCACAAAGAGGGTCACTTGAGGCCAAAGCTAAGTGCCAGCATTAAAGGGACATTTTATTTTATTTTAAATTCCCCTGTGTTCATATTTGTGTCAGTATGAGGAGACGTCTCAGAGGAAATTAATTTACCTCAGTATTTATTTCGACATTTTCATCCTAGTCAGGTTCACTATGTTTTTTCGTTCAAAATCATGGTAGATTAGCAAACCTATACATTTTTGGAAACGTTATTACATGGAAAATCTGAAAATCAATGTTTACATTTGCCAATTCTGACCAATTCGACCAATCGACCAATTCCATTCGCCCAATTCGATCGATTCGATTTGCCAATCAATTTGACCGACCTTTGCTTGTGTGGAACGGACTGTGAAAACGATGCGGACTATATTGTCGGATACGACACACAGGACAGTGATGACGAACTCTAAATGGCATATTCTGTAATCGTGTATGTTTGATGCCATTGACTGCCTGTGTATATTTTGTCATTGACTGCCTGTGTAGATGTGAAGTTATACTGACCATGTGTATATATGATTTTGCTGACTGCCTGTGTATGTTTGGTGATATGAATTATTGTGACACATTTTGATGTTATTAACTGCCTGTACAAAATGATAACATGTATTTGATTATGCAACTTATCGCGAATATAAAGACAGTATTTTGCAATTCAAAACCTTTGATTCGTGTCTTACCATTCCCCATAGCACTAATTTGATACTTTCATTGGATTCCTTGTCCCTGAAAATATAGGTTTAGTATATTTTAAAAAGTTTTTAGGGTAATTTGAGGCAGAAATAGAACAAAATATGTATTTTACAGTGGCCATTTTGAAAATCCAAAATGGCCGCCATACAGGTATCTCTCCAAATGTAAGCATTGATTTTTAGTTTCCTTATGCTATAACCTTTCCAAAAATGTATAGGTTTGCTAATCTACCATGATTTTGAACGAAATATAATTTATTGACATAGTGAACCTCACTATCCCTTGCTTTAGTTTATTACTCCCCCCAGGAAGTAAATGTGTGTGTGTGTGTGTGTGTGTGTGTGTGTGTGTGTGTGTGTGTGTGTGTGTGTGTGCGCGTGCTTGCGTGTGTGTGTGTGAACAAGATATCTGGAAAAGTTCTGAACGGATTTGGATGAAAGTTGTTGGGATGATTGCCTTTGGGATAAGAAGAATTGATTCGTTTTTGGTGAAGCTCAGGATATTATTCCCGATCCAGGAATTTTTTGAAGGATTTTTTTACCTTTGGAAGACGGGTCTCATTTTTTTTTTAAACATTATCTTCTATATATTCTATATTTAACATTGTGATATGAAAATAGTTTTCATATTTGTTGTAAATGTAGTTTAAACTCGTGGTTATGCGTTAGAGCGGTGTATTTTTTTTAGCAGTGTCGTCTTCAATGTTCATTTTTTTTTTCTAATAGACATATTCTGTCATTTTAAAACCACAGAAGTGTGTATTACTATTCGGTTTCGCCGTTTCATAAAATGTATCGTTTGATACGTATAATGCTTTAAAACGTTTTTGTTTTTTGTTTTTTGTACCTCAGAAGAGATACTGATAGATATCAACATTTAGCTCAGCGAATGTCATTCGCGGTGTCAGTATTTGATGAACTTATAAAGACTTGCTTCGAGATTTGTCAATGGCTGAGGTGTATTAACAAACGAATAAAACAGATTTAGCAAAATTCCAACCTTTTAAAAAAAAGATCGCATATTCACCCAGGGTTGTGAGAGGCTGAAGAAGAAGAAACCTTGCATGGGCTTCTCAGACCAAATAAATAATTCTGGTTCTGGCTCTGCGATTTTCACGTTTATTACTCCCACCAGGGAGTAACGCATTCGATCGTGTGTGTGTGTGTGTGTGTGTTCGTGTGTTCGTGAACAAGATATCTGGAAAAGTTCTGAACGGATTTGGATGAAAGTTGGTGGGATGATTGCCCTTGGGATAAGGAAGAATTGATTAATTTTTGGTGAAGCTCAGGATATTATTCCGGATCCAGGAATTTTTTTTGGAAATTTTTTTGGGAAAGATTTTTTCTGTTTTACTGCATTAAAGCTTTTATTTTTAATTCTTAAATGATGTTTTTCTCCTCTAATTCCGAGATATATCAAAATAAATTCTCTGACACTTAGGGCTTACTTTCTTTTTCATTTATTGTTTTGGGGAGAGGGGATGTTAAATAAAACGTATTATTCCAACAAAACCCACGGTGGGAGTATGCGCTCTACTGAGTGGCGTTCTATTCTATACTACATTCATTACTCCCGCCAGGGAGTAATTCATTCGTGTGTGTGTGTGTGTGTGTGTGTGTGTGTGTGTGTGTGTGTGTGTGTGTGTGTGTGTGTGTGCGTGTGTGCGTGCGTTTGTGAACAAGATATCTGGAAAAGTTCTGAACGGATTTGGATGAAAGTTGGTGGGATGATTGCACTTTGGATAAGGAAGAATTGATTAGTTTTTGGTGAAGCTCAAGAAATTATTCCGGATCCAGGAAGTTGTTTTGGGAATTTTTTTTGGGACGTTTTTTTTCTGTTTTCCTTTAAAAACCATTTTCTCTGCAATAATTGGACCGATTGAGAGCAAATTTTTACCAGAGGGACTCGGTCTGCAGAATATTTTAATGGTAATTATGACGTCACAGGTCACGTGGTTCGGCCGCCATGTTGTTTTGAGTGGAAAAAACACTAAAATCCAATTTCCTCCAAAACGCCTCAACAGATCGAGGCCAAACTTTGCAGGCAGAATCGCATACCCATGACGAACAAAAAAGTCAGCGAGCATGACGTCATGCATCACATGGTTTCAGAGTTATGACGTTTGTAAGCACAAACATTTAAAACCTAGCTCCTCCCTCAATTGTGATCCAATCGAGGGGAAACTTCACAAATCTGTTCAGCATATCAGTCTACTAAAATGCCCTTAAGGAATTTGCGATAGGTCACGTGGTTTGGCAGATATCGTTAATTAAATGGAAATAATAAAAACATTTATATCTCTTGAACCACTTCATTGATCGACGTGAAACTTCATACTGTAGTAGAAGTCATGAAAAGTAACAAGTGTGCAAAATTTGAAGATGATTGGATGTACGGTCTGGAAGCTGGAAGTTGTTATTGCGTGAAGAAGAAGAGTCTTCGACTGTGGACGATTCATTTATTTATCACATGTGCAGACTTGCAGGCATCATTTGACACAATGTCCCAGGTTAATCTGAACCTCAAACAAAATTATAATTCCAGATTTGTCAATGGCTGAGGTATATTAACAAACGAATAAACAGATTTGTAAAAATTCCAACTTTCTTTTTAAAAAATCGCATATTCAGCCAGGGTTGTGAGAGGCTGAAGAAGAAACCTCGCATGGACTTCCCAGACCAAAAAATAATTCTGGCTCTGTGATTTTCAGGTTTATTTATCTATATATCTACATATCTGGGCAGTGTCTCTTGTCACTGAACTACTCCCTGAAATTTTTGTTTCCGTGGTTGTGGTGTTTTTAATAATGTGGTGGTGGTTTTGAATCACGTGGTGGTGAGGTATTTTGAATTATGTGGTGGTGAGGTGTAAAATGATGTGGTGGTGAGGTGTTTTTAAATCACGTGGCTGTGTTCTTTTTTTAATTTCGTGTTTTGTGGCTGTGAGGTGTTTTTAATTTCGTGCTTTGTGGCTGTGAGGTGTTTTTAATCTTCTTTATGTATATTATATATATACAGTATATTGTTGTGGATTTGAGAATCCTGTAATTGTTGTAAATATCACCCTGTGTAAATGTAATGATCCTTGTAAATACCTCCGTTGTGTAAAGGTCAAAGGTCATCCCCTTAGTTAATCCATCGCATGCACGTAGAGAATCATATACCCTTCTAAATAGTTATTTCTTATTCTATGTAGTTTAAGGCTGTTTCCCACTCGTTGACCCTGCATTGCACCGAATTGAAATAAGATAGGATCCCTCTGACGCCCCCATGGCCTCTTCAACGTGCCAGTAACTTTGGGCGGTTTTCTTCACCCCAAGACTCCATTAAACACGAGGTCAGCTCGGAGCAGAAGGTGGGAGGAGTCAGCAAAGCACCAGGAACAAGGCGTGGCTTTGCCAACGCCCCCTCAAGGGGTGGGATCGGTGAGCCCTCGCGACCAATCAAGGCCGAGGCGAGCTCACCGATGGGCGTTTCCAACACGCCGGCGGCTTGATCGCGACGGGTCTCATAAAAGGGGGTGGGGAAGGACTGCGGGGAGAGATGCAGCAGATGTGGCAGATGCGTGACCCGGCAGATGCGTGACCCAGGAGATGCGTAAGAGTTCAGTGGAGAAGGAGTGGAATTTGCACTGAACCAAGTAAGGCTTGCGGTTCTGCCGGGAGAGAGACGACGCAGTCCAGCCCCCCCCCCCCCCGTGACACGCAGCTTTGACACGCAGCTTCGACACACAGCTTCGACCCGCTGCTACGCGGGAACCAGATTGCGGTGGCATCGGTGGCCGTCGATGTCCAGCCCGACGTCCCGTGCGGGAGCAAGTTCCAGCTGAACCTTCCTCCCCTTCCAGCCTTTCGTTCCTGCCCTCATTCATCCATTTGTGTACGTGAGTTTGTTTTGTGTGTCTTGTCCCTGGGTATAAGTTAAGCCTGTATAGATAAGTAGTATTGCACTGTGTCTTCTTCTCCTTCTGTCTTTATTTTCATTTCTTTCCTCCTCCTTGGTTCCTTTGATTGTGTAAATAGTAATTGGTTAATAAATCCTGTTCTTCCTTACTCTGCCTTCTTTCCTTCACATCCGTTCGTTCTTGTCTTTTCCCCATTGAACACCTGTGGCACGATTTGGCCAACGTTTCAGGATCGGGTGTAGTATTGTTAATGGTTCGAGCCGCGGCTGCTAATCCGCTCGGCAAATAACATCTTGTCCACGGTCTCGAACGAGGTTGCTCACCTGCCTCTCTGGAGGGAGCTGGGCAGCTTCAGGACTCATGTCGGTCAGTTGCAGACAAGGGGACTAATCCCCCCCCTTGGTAAGGGGAAAAAGGGCCGACGTTGAGATCCGCAACAATTGGTGTCAGGAGCGAGATTCGGACCTGAAGTGCGCTTAGCGCACTCAAATTACGAGTGGTAAATTTTTTTATTTAACATCCTAAATTTAAAATCGTGCCATGGATAATCAAGACGACTGGGTGCCGGTGGGTGAGTTAGAAGGGGGGGTAGAATCGACCCAGGACCCCAGGGAGGATTTGGGAGTAATGGAGGAGGAGCGCAATACGCATTGGGTTGCGGAGGGTTCAGGCGCACGAGATGGCGGCGCCCAGCATGAGGTGGGAGGCGCACAAAATGGCGCCTCGCACATGGTGGCGACGAGGGTCGAGCCCGCGGTGCCAACGGAATAGGACCGTTTAATGGGACAGTTGTTGACATTTTTGACCCAGTGGGATGAAGAAAACAAAATGTATGCCCAGGGGCTCATATCCACCAGGGAAATTAACAACATGGGTGTTCAAATGACGAAGGAACTAAAATAAATGAATGCAGGGTCAAAAAGGGAGGAATCCAGGTGTGATATGGAAAAGATGGGGACGAATTTGGCAGTAGGGGAGAACCTTGGGAGCAAATCGGGCGAGCAGGTCCCAGGGGTGCACGACGAGGTAAAGCAGGTCGAGAAGCGCTGGTTGAGCGAGGCGGAGGAAAGCGCGGGTAAAATGACGGGTGTAGAGATCGCAACCCAGGGTATGGAAAAGCCGGCGACCGCTGAGGTAGAGGGAATTTTAATACAGCCAGCGGTCGTCGAGGTGAGTAAAGAAAAAGTAGTGGGAATTGAAATTGGAGAGACCGGGGGCTTAGAAATGCACTCGCGGCAGGGAAAGATGGAAAATGTGCAAAGTCCCTGCTCACATCACGATGCTGTGCTTAATAACACCAATGAAAGTTTGCAGGTGGTGTTGGAGCGAAGGAGAAGAATCCCCCAGGTGAGTCGTGCTGTATATTGTGCGGGGAGATTTTGCAGGAGGATGTTTGGCGCAGAAAGAATTTTCGCGCGCTTGGGATCGAGAAAGCATCCGGGCGTTGGTGAAGGGTCCCCTGTGAGTGGTGTGAGTGGGATTGGCGCGCTTGTAAAAAAAAAAGTGTGCGTCGGAGAATGAATGCACGACGGAGTATGGGAGTGAAACTGAGTGCGAGCGAGAATGCACGTCGGAGTGTACGGAGGGTAAGGGGGTGGTGGAACGTGTGCGAGAGAGCACACCTGAGTTTGTTGTGGCGCGGGTGCGGGAGAGCCCATGTAAGCGCGTGAGTGGGTGGATGCAAGAGTGCACGCCCTTGGTGAGTGTTACGGAGGACGTAACGGAGGAGAGGTGTGGAACGAAGTGTGCGAACGATGAGTGTGCGCGAGAGGTGTGGTGTGTAACAGGGAGTACGGTGGTGGAATTGACGAAGTGCATGGGATGTATGAGCAACAAACGGAACGAGTGGTGTGAGCATGTCCGGGAGGCATCGACGTTAACCGGGGCAGCGTTTAGGGCAACAGATAGCGTGCGCGGTGCGCTTTGTTTGCAGCGAGGACCGGCCGGGACCGTAAGCGCGTTGCTCTTCGGAGCGTCGTGCGTGATTCGGGCCGGGTCCCGCACTGAATGGTCGGTGCCGCGTCAGAGCGGCGATCGGCGCGATTCCGGGGGAGGGGGGCCAGGTCGGACCTTCGCCCCCTGGCGGGGACGGGGTTCCGACCGGGCTCCGACCGGGCGAGATCAGGCCGGAGACCGAAAGGATCCACACCGAGATGGTGCGTGGAATCTCGGCCCGACCAAACCGCCTCCCCTGAACCGAATGCCGGACGGATTCAACCTGCAGGCGACCAAACCACCCGAATTCATTGCTCGGCTTTGCGAAGCTGAGTTTTAATGATGTAACGACGCACCGAGGCTCAGATATAGTGGACTGTGATGATGATAGTGTTTTGGATTCGAAATTTTGGAATAGTGAATAGATTGGCAGAAGTGATTGGCAAAATTTGATTGGCAAATGATTGGTAGAAGGATTGGCAGTAATTGGCAAATTTTGATTTGCAGGAAATTGGATGTGCAAAATTAATAGTAGGAGATGCCCGATGTTGTGGGATGGCAAATCATCCCGCAAACGGGGCACATGAGCTATAGTTTTATGGGGTTTATGGCAGTGTAAGCTCGCCGAGGTAGGGTTTGGATAATGTATAGGGACCTAGAGATGACCATAGGTAACTGGAGATTTAAGTAGCGACATTATACCTGTAGTGGGGACTTAGAGAGTATGGTAGTTGGATTATAACGACGAGGGAGTGCAATAGTATAAGGGGCGACGGGGAAGCGCGAGTTTCAGAGGGGAGTAGGTAGATCAGATGATGCTGTGTGTGTGAGAATCTCGATATCGAGCAAATGAGGAATTGCTAGGCAATGCTCGGGAAGGATGTGTGTATGAGCGTGGGAGAATCTGGGTGCCTGAGGCAATGGTTTAGAGAGTTAGAAGTGTATTGTGAAAAGTGAGTGAGGTGATTGTGAGTTGTATTGAGCGTGGAAGTGTATGGAGCAGTGCATGAGGAACAATTGTGGTTGTGCAATGTGCATTGTATGGAATGATTGAAGAAGCCTGGGAGGAAGGAGGGTGCAGGAGGCACCACGTGTGATTGCACAGGTGTGCAAGTGAACAGGTGTATTGAGCAGTGTATGAGTGAGTAATGGTGATTGTGTGCTGTGTTGAGCAAATGGTCCTGGAGGAAGGAGGGTGCAGGAAGCACCAGGTGTAGGAGTGATGGCACAGGTGTGCAAATACAGGTGAGCATGGTTGTATGGAATAAATGGTCTGGAATATATGGAGTATGGAATGGATGGTGTGGAGTGAGTATGGTGGAAACTGTGGAGTGGAGTGGATGGTGCGAAGGTGTGTATGGGGAGGATGGACCCCATCACGAATACCCGGGGAGGGTAGTTTAAGAGTTAGGTAGAGGGAGTAGGTAAATTGTGGTTGGATATTGGCATCTGTGGTGCATGGTGGAAGAATTTGAATGGATGCATTAGTGACGTGGAAATGGCTGGGCGTGTGGCCTGTTAGTGTGTGTAGTGAAATGGGCACTCCGCCACTGTGAGGATGTCGGCCAGGTGAGGCCGCAGGTGGGCTCTGGGAGCCGTTAGAGTTGTGGATGGGGCCCGAGGATCCGGAGGACGGACCCGGGTAGCCCAGTGCCAGAGAGGGCACTGAGGGGGTAAGTGTCAGAGAGGGCCTTCCCCAGTTATATAGGTTAGGTAAGGAGCAGGTAAGCTCGGAGGCAACTGCAGTGGTGGAGGTGTGCAGGTGGGTAGACCTGCTGGGAGAGCCACACGACCCAGTCCTGAAATTGTGCAAAGGCACAGGGAGTTGAACCGGGGGAGTGAGACCCCAAATTGATGAAGCACCACAGCTTGGTCAATGGGAATTTGATTCTTAAAACCGCATAGAGTAAGATGGCCAATGGATTGGCAGGGAAAGACCCCGGGTAGTGTAAAGTGTATTAAAGGCATTTAGAGGATAGTTAGGATTGAAATCTCCTCGCACCATCTACATCCACTCACCTGAGGTGACAGGACTCCACACCGTGCCATGGTTTGTTGTTTTTATTATTTTGGTGCAAATGTTTGGAATGTGAGACGCATCATGACGTGGGTGTGACATTGTGTTGATGTTCCATCTCTCCCTCCTTATGAGGATTGATGATGAATTGGTGATGGCAAATTTTGGACTAATGGGATTGTGACGAATTTGGTATCGGGGAAATATAGGGAGGACGAGACGTAGTGATGGATTTGTAAATGTGTAGGCTTTTGTAAATACGGGGAGTGGCAAGGGGGGCAGTGTAGGTCACATGTGGGGGGCGTACGTAGGGTCGAACCTTTCTCAGCTCGCTCCCATGCGCCCCTCATTCTGCATTGCCTTGTTTGATGTGTACCCTTGCGCCCTCACCCCTCACTCACCTGTCTTCTCTGTCTTCCTTCCCCGGCCCATGGATCGTGCTCTCTGGGCACTGAGGGGAGCGTGCGGGAGTTCGCCATTGTGTGCCCGAATCCTCGCAACCAGCTGCCTGCATCGATGCACCACTTATGGACCACATGTCTGTGGCTGAGCACCACTCATGGACCCCACGGGTTGGGGCATGGCCCCTCTGCTGGAACCGGCCACGATGGCCTAATATCTTGCTTGCGGACCCAGTGAGGTGGCACCAAGCCCACAGGTGAACCACCCATAGTCGGCCCCTGTGGGCCATAAATAAAAATGGACACGTTTTGTGCTTTTTATCATTATGTCCAAATAGGCCGCCAGCAAGAAGAACAAGAAAGACAACATCAAGAATGACAACGGCCAGCAGAGGGAGCCGAAGAGCAAGACCACCAGCAGGGGTTTTTTTTTTTTAACTATGTTGACTGCACTCCGGTGCGTTTTGGTGCTTTATGGTGCTCTTTATTGGTGCTGGTGCGTGGATGCAGCGCAGGCTGTCCCCCCCCCCCCCCAAAAGATAAATCACAGGTCCTGGGTTGCGTTCTGTAAATAGTCCAATCAGCGTCACTTGTAAATAATGCTCCCCACCGTTCATGTTTAGTTTTGAGAACAATTCCGCAATTCGGTTATCCTGTGGGCGTGAATCTGTTAGGTAGGGTGCAATGCAGCAGAGGGACATACTTATTTGTGTTTTAAAACTGTCGCACTCAGGGTCAGGTTAATTGTAGAGGGAACTACACCGACATGGCACATTAAGTAAAGTTTTATAGGCCCGGGCCGTGCCTGGAGGATGAGGGTGCAGTGTTGCGGATTTGAGAATCCTGTAATTGTTGTAAATATCACCCTGTGTAAATGTAATGATCCTTGTAAATACCTCCGTTGTGTAAAGGTCAAAGGTCGTCCCCTTAGTTAATCCATCGCATGCACGTAGAGAATCATATACCCTTCTAAATAGTTATTTCTTATTCTATGTAGTTTAAGGCTCTGTTTCCCACTAGTTGACCCTGCATTGCACCGAATTGAAATAAGATAGGATCCCTCCGACGCCCCCATGGCCTCTTCAAAGTGCCAGTAACTTTGGGCGGTTTTCTTAACCCCAAGACTCCATTAAACACGAGGTCAGCTCGGAGCAGAAGGTGGGAGGAGTCGGCAAAGCACCAGGAACAAGGCGTGGCTTTGCCAACGCCCCCTCAAGGGGCGGGATCGGTGAGCCCTCGCGACCAATCAAGGCCGAGGCGAGCTCACCGATGGGCGTTACCAACAGGCCGGCGGCTTGATCATGACGGGCCTCATAAAAGGGGGTGGGAAAGGACTGCGGGGAGAGATGCAGCAGATGTGGCAGATGCGTGACCCGGCAGATGCGTGACCCAGGAGATGCGTAAGAGTTCAGTGGAGAAGGAGTGGAATTTGCACTGAACCAAGTCAGGCTTGCGGTTCTGCCGGGAGAGAGACGACGCAGTCCAGCCCCCCCTGTGACACACAGCTTTGACACGCAGCTTTGACACACAGCTTCGACCCGCTGCTACGCGGGAACCAGATTGCGGTGGCATCGGTGGCCGTCGATGTCCAGCCAGACGTCCCGTGCGGGAGGAAGCTCCAGCTGAACCTTCCTCCCCTTCCAGCCTTTCGTTCCTGCCCTCATTCATCCATTTGTGTACGCGAGTTTGTTTTGTTTGTCTTGTCCCTGGGTATAATTTAAGCCTGTATAGATAAGCTAGAAATTGCTGTGTGTCCTTCTGATCCTTCCATTTTCTGTATATTACTTTGATTGCTTTTCTTCCTTTAGTCTTGTGTAAATAATAATAAATCCTGTCATTTCCTACCTTTGCCTTCTTCTTCGTGATTTCCCCATTGAATACCTGTGGCACGATTTGGCCAACGTTCAGAATCGGGTCTAGTTTCTGTTAATGGTTCGAGCCGCGGCTGCTAATCCGCTCGGCAAATAACATCTTGTCCATGGTCTCGAACGAGGTTGCTCACCTGCCTCTCTGGAGGGAGCTGGGCAGCTTCAGGACTCACGTCGGTCAGTCGCAGACAAGGGGATTAATTCCCCCTTGGTAAGGGGAAAAAGGGCCGGCGTTGAGATCCGTAACAATATATATATATATATATATATATATATATATATATATATATATACACAAAGAATTAAGTTAAGCACCCCCCCCCCGTTTTTTTACAACCTCGCACATTACAAGTTTGTTGTCGTCAAAACAGTGTAATATACCCATGATATTGCTATATTTTCTGGAGAAGTGATATTATGGTCACATAAAAACATAACAATCATGCCGTTTTCAATATTTTATTCTGAATAATTTAAGGTGAAATTTTTTGGGAATTTTAGGCATATTTTCACCTCAATTTAAGTATGGAGCTATAGGTCCATCACGGACAGTGTGGATGACGTTTATGTTTTCTAACGTACAGTCATTGTTCTGAGAAGACCTCTAGCGATCTTTGCGTCAATAACGTGTGTAGGACCCACGTGATCGGATCACTGACTCAACCCTACGTCTCATAGACCCTGTAAGCCGTCGTATGCGTTGCTGTGGCAGGTTGAACCCCCTCGAGCACGTTTGGGACATGTTGGGACGACAAATTGCGAAGATGGTCCCTCCAATAGCCAATCTGGATGAATTGGAACGTGCATTACATCGGGAATGGAACAACCTGCCACAGCAACGCATACGACGGCTTACAGGGTCTATGAGACGTAGGGTTGAGTCAGTGATCCGATCACGTGGGTCCTACACACGTTATTGACGCAAAGATCGCTAGAGGTCTTCTCAGAACAATGACTGTACGTTAGAAAACATAAACGTCATCCACACTGTCCGTGATGGACCTATAGCTCCATACTTAAATTGAGGTGAAAATATGCCTAAAATTCCCAAAAAATTTCACCTTAAATTATTCAGAATAAAATATTGAAAACGGCATGATTGTTATGTTTTTATGTGACCATAATATCACTTCTCCAGAAAATATAGCAATATCATGGGTATATTACACTGTTTTGACGACAACAAACTTGGCAATGTGCGAGGTTGTAAAAAAAACGGGGGGGGGGGGTGCTTAACTTAATTCTTTGTGTATATATATATTATACATACATACATACATACATACATACATACATACAGTGAAACCTTGACTTACTGAGTGCACCAACTTATGAGTTTTCCGAGATACGAGCCGTCGCTCGGGCGGTTTATTGCTTTAGAGATGCGAGCCGAGATCTGAGTTACGAGCTTACGCCACCCGCCACCAGGTGGGTTCCGGTCACGTGGTTATCTTGCCTGTGCAAGCATCTCTGCCGAAAATCGCTGCTGCTTTGTTTTCGCATTTTGGTTATTTTGGAGCTTACGCCACCCGCCACCAGGTGGGTTCCCGGTCACGTTGTTATCTTGCCGTGCAAGCATCTCTGCCGTATATATCGCTGCTGCTTTGTTTTCGCATGTTGGTTATTTTGGAAAATTTATTAGTTTTAACCATGGGTCCTAAGAAATTGAGTGCCAAGGGCAGTACTGAGAAGAAGAAGAGGATGATGTTGCTTGGATATAAAAACACGCAATCGTCGAAAAAACATGAGCGAGGTGTGCGTGTTGTCGACTTGGCGAGGCAGTACGATCGTAGCAGTACGATCGAAACATTTTGAAAAGGGAGGAAGAAACAAACCTCGTTGGACAGGTTTTTATTGAAACGCCCTGCAAGTGAAAGCGAGGAAAGGCAAAAGTAATCTCCTCCACCTCCGCCAGCATCTTCGTCTGATCTTCAAGGTAAATACACTTAATAAAACCAGTTTATTTCTTTACATTGTGGCGGACACGGAAGCTCACTGACGTGGTGACATCATTCCGCGCACCAAGTGGGCAGGGGGCCACGCCGAGGGGTAGGCGTGGCCTCAGGATATACACCGGTGCGCGCAGACCCTGAGCAGCTCAGTGTTACAGTGAGCTCTTGAATAAAGAGATCGGAGATCTCGCGAGATCTTGATCGGGGCGGTCACGGATTTTCGAAGCTGTTCCACGATCTTCGCGCACACTCGAAGCTAAGTCATTGTCACATTTGTATTCTTGTCTAAACTGTTTATCTTACGTGTGTGTACCTTTTAAGTGTCCCTCGGAAAGTTTTATCGGGGTTAATCTTTCATACTGTAAAAAAATAGTCGAGTATCTCGTTGTCCGCGCGCGGCCACGCGGCCTAGTTGTTGAAGCTTCCGACCTGGAGGCTTGGTTTCTCTCCGGGCATCCAAAGTGGTTATTTTTTCATTCGTGTGTTTGTCAAATTTCAACTCGTTACTTTATCGTCCATGCTTTATTGTTTGTTTATAGTTACTTTTGGTTTTGAATTTCCTGTAACTCGTAATTAATTAATCCTGTTCTGCGCCTCGTGTGCGGCCTTGTACCCCTGTCGGTGTTTGTTAACTTAAGTCCCCTACATCGTGTTTTGCTTGGCTCTCAGTTTTTCCCTTCTACACCGAACGTAATACTCTCTGTCTAACGTTTTAAAATCCCCACCCCCACCTCACCCACCCCACCCCTCCCCGCCCCAAAAAACAAAACAAAAAAAAAAACACTTATTTTTCCTTTCTCCACGTGTGCCGTTGTCTCATCCTGTAGTTTCTGTCCAGGTGTATCGTGGTGCTTTTTGCCCCGCCCCCATTATCTCCTTGCCATCACACTTTTGCCCTGTTCACGTGACTCGTGGTGGTCCCTCTCGGCCCTCCTCCCCGTTGGTATTTTGTGCATATAAGATTGTTCACGGTTCTGTTTAAATATTATTTTAAATATGTTTACCC
>NC_136262.1:219022278-219167278 GCF_964187855.1 Myxine glutinosa | reverse complement strand
ATGAAACACCATACAGATTTTCTACGCGATGGTATGCACAATCGCTCAAGCAGGGGGAGTAGCAGTGAGTCGTCGGAGTCTATGATCTGAGCCACACTTGCTGCACGAGTACTGCCACTGGATTGGCGCACTCTGGAGAGATCTGTCATG
Source organism: Myxine glutinosa (assembly GCF_964187855.1). NCBI lineage: Eukaryota > Metazoa > Chordata > Myxini > Myxiniformes > Myxinidae > Myxine > Myxine glutinosa. The sequence continues at coordinate 219,167,128 of NC_136262.1, read as the reverse complement.
CTGCTTGCAGTGCAGAACAGTATCCTTCAAATTCCTTGCCTGGCTCCCCTTTGTTTTGGCTGGGTGATCCCGGGGGAGGAGGCTGTTTCACAGCACCACTTGGTTGTCTGCGACATAAGGGTGAAAAGTGCGAGGAGAGTTCGGCGGGTGAAGTACCAACTGAGAATGAAGGTGTGGAGGTTGAAAGAGGTGACAGTAAGGGAGGCGTTAAAAGAGAGGCTGAGTAGGGTAGAGGATGATGTGGTTGAGCTTGAAAGTGGTTGGATGTCAATGAAAGCTAGTCTGTTGGGAGCCGTTGGTGAGGTATGTGGATGGACAAAAGGACCACTGAGGCACTCGGAAACATGGTGGTGGGATGATGAAGTTGGAAAGAGGATTGACGAGAAGAGGAAGAAGTTCAAGGAGTGGCAGAAGGCGAAGGATACGGGAGCAGAAACAGCAGAGCATGGAAGTTATAAGGCAGCCAAGAAGGCTGCAAAGAAAGAGGTCGCAAAAGCGCAGGAGGCATGTAGGAACATGTTCGGAGAACGCTTGGATTCGGAAGAGGGTCAGAGAGCAGTATTCAGGATTGCAAAGCAGATAGCGAAAGAGAGGTGTGATGTGATGGGGGTGAGTTGCTTGAAGGATGAAGTGGGCCAAATCGTTGTGGACCCAGATGGAATTAAAGGAAGATGGAAAAGATATATGGAAATGCTGTTGAATACAGAGAATGAATGGGATGGCAACATAGAGAGTAAGCCAGTTTTAGGACCGGCAGAGAAGATAACTGAGAAGGAAGCTGAGGAAGCGATAAAAGCAATGAAGGGTAGAAAAGCGGGAGGGCCGACGGGAGTTGTGGGAGATATGTTGAAGGCAGCAGGAAGTTGGGGTGTGAAGAGAATGACAGAGATCTGTAATCTGGTGGTGAAAGAAGGCCGCATTCCAGTGGATTGGGATCTGAGTACCCTCGTCCCTCTATACAAGGGGAAACGTGACCCTCTAGAGTGTGGCTCGTAACGAGCGATAAAGTTATTGGAGCATGGAATGAAGGTATTGGAAAGGGTGTTGGAGAGGAGGATAAGGAAGAAAGTGAAGATCGACGAAATGCAGTTGGGATTTATGCCAGGAAGAGGAATGACAGACGCGCTTTTTATTGTGAGGCAGTTGCAGGAGAAGTACATGGAGAAGAGGAAGAAGTTGTTTCTTGGGTTTGTTGATCTGGAGAAAGCATTCGATAGGGTTCCACCCAAAGTATTGACATGGGCAATGAGGAAGTTAGGAGTGGAGGAATGGTTGATCAGAGTAGTGATGGCAATGTACAAAAGAGCGCGCACAGCTGAAAGGACGAAGGACGGGAACAGTGGTGTGTTTGAGGTGAAGGTGGGAGTGCATCAGGGGTCGGTACTAAGTCCACTACTATTTGTAGCTGTGATGGAGGTGCTGACTCAGAACGTAAAGGAGGGTTTACCATGGGAGTTGTTGTATACAGATGATCTGGTGTTGATTGCAGAAAGTATGGATGGACTGAAGGAAAAGATGAACAAGTGGAAGGAATGTATGGAGACAAAAGGTCTGAAGGTGAATATCGGAAAGACGAAGGTGATGGCAAGTGGTAAAGCATGTGGTGAGGTGGAAAGAACTGGGAAGTGGCCCTGTGCTGTGTGCAGGAAGGGTGTTGGAGTGAATTCCATTCAGTGTACAATGTGCACTGAGTGGGTTCATCAAAAATGTAGTGGTTTGAGAGGGTCATTAACCAGTGTGGAAGCTTCATTCAAATGTAAGGTGTGCACAGAGGGAGCTGCAGATGGAGGAAATGTTGAGTTGGATCTTGGAGACGGCGTGAGGCTGGAAGGTGTGAAAACATTTTGCCACCTCGGAGACATGCTGAATGGAGAAGGTGGATCAGACTCGGCAACGGTTGCTGGAGTGAGATGTGCATGGAAGAAGTTTCGGGAACTGAGTGGCGTGCTGATGAGGAGGGGAGTGTCATTGAAGCTGAAGGGAAAGGTGTATGCTGCATGTGTGAGAAGTGTTATGATTTATGGGAGCGAGACATCGGTAATGAATGTAGAGCAGCAACGAAGGTTGGAAAGGGTGGAAATGCGAATGGTTCGATGGACGTGCGGAGTATCGTTGAGAGAGAGGAAGACAAATGATGAATTGCGAAAAATGATGGGAATAGAGCCTGTGATTGATGCTGTGAAGAGGAACAGGTTGAGATGGTTTGGTCATGTGTTGAGGAAGGATGAAAGTGACTGGTTGAGAAGAGTGATGGAAATGAATGTAGAAGGAAGTAGAGAACGGGGAAGACCGAGAAAGACTTGGCTAAAGATGGTGGTAGAAGAAATGCGGGCAAGGGGGTTAACAAGGAGAGATGCAGAAAATAGGGCAAGATGGAGAAGATTGTCATGGGGACCGCAAGGCTAATCCCCGCTCTAGCAGGTAAAATGGCCTTAAAATGCATGTTGTGTTGTTGTTGCTCCCCTTTGTTTGGTTTGAGTGATTTGAGAGTTCTGTTCCTTGGAGGAGGGTGGGGGAAGGAGCAGCGGGATTTAATATTTATCTTTTCTGTCCGCTGTTCTGTCTATTTAAGTCATCCTGTCTCGTCATTAATAAATTAATTTATATTTCTCAAGAAAAGTGCGCAACATTTTTTTCGGCTTGCCCGCCTGTCGTCTTTAATCCGAATAGCAGATACAGGTTCCATCCGGGGAAGGAACTACACTTCCAGCTCGGGGGTAGCTTCCATTCTCGAAGCACATCCCTTCAGCAAAGTGGGGCCACGCTACCGAGTACCCCATGAACGCGACATTATTATTATTGCCAACGTGGCCACATTTTCAGGAACTTACCTTCCATTACTTGTGTGACTACTTGTGCAGTACATTGGAAAAATAATATTTGGGGTGTATAATAACACATCTTTAGGTGTAAGCTCTGTCCAAATGATTATTACCTCTGCCACCGAAAGTGGATAGAGGTTATGTTTTCACCCCGTCTATCTGTTTGTCTGTCTGTCAGCAGGATATCTTATAAGGTTATGGCCGGATTCAGACAAAACTTGGAGATGTTGGGTGTTTTCCATGGACCAATAATAATTGATATTGTGATAAAATATGAAGAAGAGGATTCAAATGGAATAGCCTTGAGCAGGGAATATAACGGGTTGTACGAGAAAGGAGGGGGTTTTAGTTTGGTATCTGTCTTTTGTGAGCGGACGCTCGAGAAAGGTATGACAGGGAATGAATTATTTGCTTGCTTATGAACGCCTGGTGTTGGCTTAGCGGTTAGGGTGCCGGCTTGGGATCCGAGGATCCTGGGTTTGAATCCCAGTCGATCGCTGAATTAATGCCAGGGGGGTTGACTCAGCCTGTCATCCTTCCGAGGTCGGCAAATTGAGTACCAGTTCACTGGTAATTCCTTGCGTGTCGCAAGAGGTGACTAACAGGGTTGGTGGCAGGAGGGCATCCGGCCTTAAAACTGCTTCAAAAAGGGGACCACGGTGCCCGAAAAACGCCAACCCCTGCTCTGTGGGGAAAGTGGCCTCTAAAGGTGGTTCTTAAGAACAATGAAATGCTGGTAGAATCTTTGCTGTTGTTCTGATATTATTCTTTGTTCTGTGCGTATAACATATGTGGAGATAGATTTCAATAAAGCCTCATATCTGGAAATGAGGCCTCGACTTGATTTCATAACAATTTATTGAAATCCATCTCATCTCTCGAGTGCCCTGGACTAGTTTCTCAAACCGGAGAGGTTCGACGGTGATCCCAATGCCAACAATTCTGGACGACGCTGGACCCACTGGCTCAAATCCCTAGAGCTCTACATGCGAGCTTTGCCTGAAGCCACGGACCAAGCCGCGGACCAACGGAAGATGGAGGTTCTCACCTGCAACGTGTCCAGCGATGTCTACAACTATTTCTCCCGCTGTGAAACTCTGAAAAACTATGCCGACTCTGTAGCGACCCTGCGAGCTCTCTATGTAAAACCACGAAGCAATGTTTACTCTCGACATTTGCTCGCTACTCGCAGGCAAGACGCTACTGAGACTTTGGAGCAGGACACGCAGGGGTTACGACAACTCAGCAAGGACTGTGGGATTCTGGATCAGACGGTCCTCGTTGATCTAATGCGAGATGCTTTCCTTACTGGTCTCCTATCTCCAGCCATCCGTCAGCGACTGCTGGAGACCGAGACTATAACCTTTCAGGCTACGTATGAGCAACAACAACACAACATGCATTTTAAAGGCCATTTTCCCTACTAGAGCGGGGGTTAGCCTTGCGGTCCCCATGACAATCTTCTCCATTTTGCCCTATTTTCTGCATCTCTCCTTGTTAACCCACTTGCCCGCATTTTTTCTTCCACCATCTTTAGCCAAGTCTTTCTCGGTCTTCCCCGTCCTCTACTTCCTTCTACATTCATTTCCATCATTCTTCTCAACCAGTCACTTTCATCCTTCCTCAACACATGACCAAACCATCTCAACCTGTTCCTCTTCACAGCATCAATCACAGACTCTATTCCCATCATCTTTCGCAATTCATCATTTGTCTTCCTCTCTCTCAACAATACTCCGCACATCCGTCGAACCATTCGCATTTACACCCTTTCCAACCTTCGTTGCTGCTCTACGTTCATTACCCATGTCTCGCTCCCATAAATCACAACACTTCTCACACATGCAGCATACACCTTTCCCTTCAGCTTCAACGACACTCCCCTCATCATCAGCACGCCACTCAGTTCCCGAAACTTCTTCCATGCACATCTCACTCTAGCAACCGTTGCCGAGTCTGATCCAACTTCTCCATTCAGCATGTCTCCGAGGTAGCAAAATGTTTTCACACCTTCCAGCTTCACGCAGTCTCCAAGATCCAACTCAACATTTCCTCCATCTGCAGCTCCCTCTGTGCACATCTTACATTTGAATGTAGCTGCCACACTGGTTAATGACCCTCTCAGACTACTACATTTTTGATGAACCCACTCAGCGCACATTGTACATTGAATGGAGTTCACTCCGACACCCTTCCTACACACAGCACAGGGCCACTTCCCAGTTCTTTCCACCTCACCACATGCTTTACCACTGGTCATCACCTTCGTCTTTCCGATATTCACCTTCAGACCTTTTGTCTCCATACATTCTTTCCACTTGTTCATCTTTTCCTTCAGTCCATCCATACTTTCCGCAATAAACACCAGATCATCTGCATACAACAACTCCCACGGTAAACCCTCCTTTACGTTCTGAGCCAGCACCTCCATCACAGCTACAAATAGTAGTGGACTTAGTACCGACCCCTGATGCACTCCCACCTTCACCTCAAACTCACCACTGTTCCCGTCCTTCGTCCTTACAGCTGTGCGCGCTCTTTTGTGCATTGCCATCACTACTCTGATCAACCAATCCTCCACTCCTAACTTCCTCAATGCCCATGTCAATACTTTGCGTGGAACCCTATCGAATGCTTTCGCCAGATCAATAAACCCAGGAAACAACTTCTTCCTCTTCTCCATGTACTTCTCCTGCAACTGCCTCACAATGAAAAGCGCGTCTGTCATTCCTCTTCCTGGCATAAATCCAAACTGCATTTCATTGATCTTCACTTTCTTCCTTATCCTCCTCTCCAACACCCTTTCCAATACCTTCATTCCATGCTCCAATAACGTTATCGCTCGGTACGAGCCACACTCCAGAGGGTCACCTTTCCCCTTGTATAGAGGGACGAGGGTACTCAGTTCCCAATCCACTGGAATGTGGCCTTCTCTTTCACCACCAGATTACAGATCTCTGTCATTCTCTTCACACCCCAACTTCCTGCTGCCTTCAACATATCTCCCACAACTCCCGTCGGCCCTCCCGCTTTTCTACCCTTCATTGCTTTTATCGCTTCCTCAACTTCCTTCTCAGTTATCTTCTCTGCCGGTCCTAAAACTGGGTTACTCTCTATGTTGCCATCCCATTCATTCTCTGTATTCAACAGCATTTCCATATATCTTTTCCATCTTCCTTTAATTCCATCTGGGTCGACAACGATTTGTCCCACTTCATCCTTCAAGCAACTCACCCCCATCACATCACACCTCTCTTTCGCTTTCTGCTTTGCAATCCTTAATACTGCTTTCTGACCCTCTTCCGAATCCAAGCGTTCTCCGAACATTTTCCTGCATGCCTCCTGCGCCTTTGCTACCTCTTTCTTTGCAGCCTTCCTGGCTGCCTTATAACTTTCATGCTCTGCTGTTTCTGCTCCCGTACCCTTCGCCTTCTGCCACTCCTTGAACTTCTTCCTCTTCTCGTCAATCCTCTTTCCAACTTCATCATCCCACCACCATGTTTCCGAGTGCCTCGGTGGTCCTTTTGTCCATCCACATACCTCACCAATGGCTCCCAACAGACTGGCTTTCATTGACATCCAACCACTTTCAAGCTCAACCACATCTTCCTCGACCCTACTCAGCCTCTCTTTTAATGCCTCCCTTACTGTCACCTCTTTCAACCTCCACACCTTCATTCTCGGTTGGTACTTCACCCGCTGAGCTCTCCTCGCACCTTTCACCCTTATGTCGCAGACAACCAAGTGGTGCTGTGAAACAGCCTCCTGTATGAGCAACGTATGAGCAAGACAGAGTATTGCAGTTGGCCCAGACTCGATCGGAGACATACGTACGACCTTATCTGTCAGTGCACACTGCTACCGCCGAGAAACGCTCGGACATGGTGACAGCCGCAGGGTCAAGTTGGCCGCCACACGCCGCTTGCCAGGATTTTCTCGACGAGAATCCGGATGCCGAGGAGAGCGGTTTGATCACTACGGCGGTCATGACCCCTGCTGCGATGACAGGCAAATGTTTATTTTGCGGGAATCACAGACATCCTCGGAGCTTATGCCCTACTAGAGATGCGCTGTGTAATAGTTGTGGTAAGAAAGGACATTTCGCCAAAGTCTGTCGATTGGCTAAGACCAGACGAACGACGCTCACGGGGGCTCACACCTTGAGAACAGCTCTGGGGCATGCGCCTCACGGCCTGTCGAAGGCTATGATTCCTATGGTGATTAACGGCAAAGCTGCAAACGCTTTGATCGACACTGGAAGCAGTGAAAGTTATGTCAGCCAGGATCTTGTTCGCAGACTTGGCAGGTCCACTATGCCGGCTTCGCAACCTGTGTGCATGGCCGCTGCGGCCCTATGGTAAAGCTCCAAGGGATTCTGTGTGGTGAACTTGGTAGCTAATGAGATACTATACTCGGATGTTAAAATGATGGTATTGCCGAATTTGTGCTCTGACGTACTCCTGGGACATTATTTTTTGAATAGGCACGGGCGACGAGAGATGCGCTTCAATCGTGCACAGTCCGCTAAAGTCTTCTCGGTATATAGCTTGATGGAGATGTCGATCGAACCACCCCCGCTGTTCCCATGCTTAACCCTTAATTGTTGCCCTATAACTGTGAAGTCTCCACGATATTCATGCCCAGATGCACAATTTATAGCCGATGAGACCAAGCGACTTCTAAACGAGGGTATAATCGAGCCTAGTAGCTCACCCTGGAGGGCTCAAGTGCTCGTTGTCAATAATCCTAATCATCGGAAGTGTATGGCCATTGACTATGCCCAGACAATCAATCGCTTTACCCAACTTGACGCCTACCCTCTACCAAATATGGATGACATGTTCAGAGAGGTATCTACCTACCGGGTATTCAGTACCTTGGGCCTCCGAAGTGCGTACCACCAGATACCGATCAGGGAGAGTGATCGACCTTACACTGCTTTCAAATCTGGCCAAAGGCTGTATCAGTTTCAAAGAATTCCTTTCGGAGTCACAAATGGGATTGCGTGTTTCCAACAGCTGATGGATGACATTTTAACCAGGGAACAACTGAAAGATGTTTTTGTGTATGTCGATAATATCACCGTATGTGGGCGCGATCAGGTAGAACATGACTCAAATTTACGGCAGCTCTTGGACGTCGTGAAGAAATAGACTGACCTTCAACGAAGAGAAGTGTAACTATTCCGTCCAAACAGTGGATATTTTGGGGTACACCGTGACTGGAGAGGAGATACGACCTGACGCCGCTCGGCTATAACCTTTGCTCGAAATGTCTCCTCCCACCGACCGTTCAATCTTGCGACCTTGTGCAGAGCACTGGGACTGTTTGCGCACTATTCCAAGTGGATACCCGGGTTCTCGGAGAAAATAAGGCCTTTGGTGGAATGTAAACAATTTCCACTGAACGTAGCTGCGAAGGCCGCAATCCAGTTATTGAAAACAGACATAGCTAATGCTGTTGTGACCTCTATCGACGAGACTATTCCTTTTATGATTGAGACAGACACCTCGGACTGTGCTATCACGGCTACCCTCAATAAGGCTGGGAGGCCAGTCGCCTTTTTCTCTCGTACACTGTCCGATAGTGAAAGGTGCCATTCCGCTATAGAGAAGGAGGCTGACACGATCGTTGAAGCCGTCAGACGGTGGCATAATTTCCTTCAAGGGAAACATTTCCAGTTAATCACGGACCAACAGTCAGTTGCGTTCATGTATGACGGACGCCATTCGCAGAAGATTAAAAATGAGAAAATCGCTCGCTGGCATGTGGAATTGGCTGACTTCCGTTTTGATATCATTTACAGGCCGGGATGAGATTGTCTGGCAGCAGATGCTCTGTCTCGACCTGTCGGCTCAGGAATGACCACCAGCGATTTATGGGATATTCATGATTTGCTCTGTCACCCCGCGGTCACTCGATTGGCTCATTTCTTGCGCAGCAGGAATTTGCCCTTTTCTATAGAGGACATCCGGCGTTTTTGCAAGACATGCACCGTGCGCTGAAGTTAAACCGAGTTTTTATAAACTGTCTATGGGGACGCTGATTCACTCCGGCCACGCATGGAAACGTTTCAACGTCGATTTCAAAGGTCCGTTGCCAGCCGCAGGGGGGAGCTGTTACATTCTTACTGTTGTCGACGAGTACTCTCAATTTCTGTTTGCTTTTCCGTACACTGACATGTCTTCGGCAATGGTGATTGAATGTTTGCGGCAATTGTTCTTAATGTTCGGCTATCCTGAGTTCATGCACAGTGACAGAGGTACGGTTTTTCTGTCGAGAGATTAAGCAGTTTCTCCAGGATCGAGGTGTCGCCACGAGCCGTACCACCGCATACAATCCTCAAGGCAATGGCTTGGTGGAATGTTATAATGGGATTATATGGAGCCTTGTCAATGAGCTTGAAATCGTGCAGGTTACCTTCACAGCAGTGGGAGCGTGTACTTCCGGACGCACTGCACGCAATTTGGTCATTACTGTGGAGCGCTACAAATGAAACTCCACACAAAAGAATGTTTCACTTTCAGCGACATAGTGCTAGTGGGCAAGTGTTGCCCTCTTGGTTGGCCGGCCCCGGTCTGGCTCTTCTGAAGTGAGCGGTCAGACAAAGTAAATACGAGCCGTTGGCGGATCGCGTAGAAATTCTAGAGGCAAATCTCGAGTATGCTCATGTGAGGCTTCTGGACGGACGTGAGACTACTGTATCTGTTTGCCATCTCGTGCCTTGCGGCGAGGGAAACGAGCACGTTGCTGACAAGGCAAACGGAATCTCGGATTCACCTGTCAGAGTGGAGTTGCAGCACGGATCGACCGGGGACAAAGTAATGCTTGATAATGTCAAGGTAACGGAGATCCCGTCGGAGTCAGGGAGATCTCAAAAGGAGCTGACTGATGACGATTCTCTTTGTGAATCCGGGGACGCTGGAACTGAAGGTATTTATCGAACTCGTGCTGGAAGATTGTGCCAACCGCCGAGTCGTTTTGGTTGGTAGAGCTTTGATTCGTTACTGTTGCGTTGCTTAATTGTTTGATTGCTAGCTTGCATTTTAACGGCAGGTGAATGTGATAAAATATGAAGAAGAGGATTCGAATGGAATAGCCTTGATAAGGGACTATAACGGGTTGTACAAGAAAGGAGGGGGTTTTGGTTTGGTATCTGTCTTTTGTGAATGGATGCTCGAGAAAGGTATGACAGGGAATTAATTATTTGCTTGCTTATGAACAATGAAATGCTAGTATAATCTTTGCTGTAGTTCTGATATTATTCTTTGTTCTGTGCGTATAGGGTATGTGGAGACAGATTTCAATAAAGCCTCATATCTGGAACTGAGGTCTCGACTTGATTTCATAACATATATTTTTGTGAAGATCTGGGTTCGGAGACCATAATTTTTTGAAGCGATTCTTCACAATTTAGAGGTAGAGCCAAAAAAGATACATTGTATAGTACGATATCTCAAAAAGTTATAGATTTGGACGAAACATGGTGGACTGGTTGGTTGTGTGACGAGGACAAATCGATTCTATTTTGGTGAAGAGCCGGATCTGGGTACGGATATGAGAAGAAAAAAAAAGGAAAAAAAAGCGATTCTTCACTATTGAGAGATGGGGCCAAGAACAATATTTTTTAAAAAGTTGTGGACGGATTATGACAAAACATGGTGGAAGGTGGATGAGTTGGTTAGGTGACGAGAACAGGCCGATTTGGATTAGATTTTGGTCAGGTCTGGATCCAAATCCGGCCTACCAGTGGGGTACAAAACGTAACCTGTTCAGCCTGGTGGAGGTATGCTCTCTACAGTGTTCTGTTGTAGTTATTATTTCAGTTATTATTATTACCATCATTGGTGCCACGTACTCTTTATACTTCAGTCACATTTGGCTCGGCAGCCGTAGGGTCTAAAAAATCTACGGCCACTAGCAATTATAGGGCGGCCGCAGTATTTCCACGGTCACACAATGTAGCAGTCACATATGTTTTTATTTTTCGGGTAGCCGCACGGGGTATTTAGAAATTGTGGAGACCGAAAACGTGGGGGTGCCGTACGGTCTTTGATTTGATGTTGCACGGTGACCTTAGGGCGTCCCTGCGGCGGCCATATAATTTTCAAGGCAGACGCAAGGTAGCCTCAAGGTGCCCGCAAGGTGACCGCAGGGGGGCCCTAGGGCGAGCATGTGGCCAGACGGACGGTAACGAGTGGGTATATATACCAGTTCTTTTTCATATGTATAACAGCACTTACAGTTGTCATGGCTACGGCTTGTCGAATTGCTACGGCCACCCTAGAAATGAAAAAAGTTATAACTCCGCGCTATAATTCCACGGCGACCCCTACGGCCTGTAAAAGATAGCCATACGCCCTAGGGCCACCTCAGAAACTCTGCGGCCGCCGCACGTTTCTGTCAATTTAGGGGGGGTACGGCCGCCGTATCCTAGCCGTAGAGCAAATGTGACTGAGGAGTTAGCGAAAGAGGGGTGGATATAAACTACAGTAGTGTGTGATTGAAAACATTTTCTTTTGCAGAATCATGCAAAAGAAATGTAGATCTTTAATCACCAGGTCAACAGTATTAATGATGGAAAAAAAAAAAAAAAAAAAAAATCGATGGAGAAAATACCTCAGAAGCTAAAGTTCCTTCTTACCTTCGTCACTCACGTTGAATCTGTGCTGCCCTTCTGCCGAACTGTCTACTGTATGAAAAACATTGCTAGTGTAAAAATTTAGAAAATCAACAGGGTAAATAAGTTATTGAAGTGCAAAAATAAATAAATAAATGCAGTACAAAAGAAAATGCAGAAGACAGTTGAAGGTTGTTGATGCATTATAATTAACCTTTATCCTGCTTTGTTATTCAATCGATCTTGTTTACACTTTGGATTTTAAAAAAAGCAAAAAAACAAATATCTTGTGATCTATTCCAAAAAATATATGTACAAACCAAAGCTCGACTGATTCTACTGAGACCACTGAGTGGTCGAATCACAAGATAATACAAAAAGCGATTTCAACCTAGTCATGGTACAACCAGGTACGATACAAAAATGCACCGACTATACATTCCAGGATTGTACAATAAACCTTGAATCATGTCTACAAATAAATTATCAATGAACAACTAAATTGGGCTCATATATTAGTCCCCGTCATGGTGGTGTCGAAGTTCATTACCTTCTCCGAGTGGGTCCAACGTGTGAATCATAAGCTGAAAGATCCCATTGCGCATCATGCTGTTATGAAGCGAAGCAGAGGTGCCTCCACGTTGTAGCTGTGGCTTGGGCTGGATGAGGTCCACAGGGGAGAGGCAGGAGTATATAAGAGGTCTACATTTAGTAACAATATATGAGAGACAAGCAACTGAAAAGTATCAGACAAAATGTCTTTGCTAACAGTACTGATGTTCAAATCATTTCAATTTTGGAACTTTAAATGTACGCTTCATTAGACCACCAGCAGAGCTTCTCGTGCTTCTCAAAGTGGATAATGGCTTTTTCTCAAGCCATAAAACGTCTACAAATCAGTCCATCCATCTGCTTCCTTCCATGCACTGTTCCCATTACCATTTCTCAAGAGAAGACTCTCCATGACATGTGAAGCTTTCATGTGTGCAGTATAGGCAAATGAAACAGGACCTTTAGAGGCATTTTTTTCATTTTCAGGAGCTCTCTTCTCATTACCTATTTGACTACTGGTGCAGTACATTGAAAAACAAATCAATTTGGGGCAACGCATCTTTCGGTATTCTTGTTTTCAACTATTTAGGAGAAATTAGCATGAAGGACGGACAGAGAGACGTACAGAGACAGGACAGACAGACAGGAGCCAATTACTATATCCCCCAATTTGTTTAATGACACCAACATGTTAATACTAATAATAATTTATAATACCATTAATAATAATGTGCTTTTCAAACAAAATGGTACAAAAGTGCTGACATGTGTTTAATAGGAGTTTTATGAAACTTAAAAGAAAGAAATTAATGAAAGACTTTTTTAAATGGAGTCGTCTTCAGAGCAATTTTGAATGACCAGGAGGTAAGAGATCAGAGAATTTGGAGAAGACAAAATCAACGAAATATTCCAATTTTTTTTAAGGAAGTGTTAGAAGAGGTTGGACGAGCAAAGTGAAAAATACTGTATGTCTAAAATAGGCCAATTGGGAGAAATTGTTCTGTATCCATCTTGCCCAACTCATGCGTCCTCTCCTGTCCCCCATTCCTCCCCACACACATTAATTAATTTGTCTGCGTCTCCCTTTATTTTGTACTTCAACCATGCTGTTGGTGTTTCTCCACTTTCTCTGCTATTCTTTTTGTTCTGTTGTGTCCTGATCTGTTTTGTGTTCTAGCTCTTCAACGAGCCTCTACCTTGTGCACAAAAATAAATAATTTATTCGTTAAAGAAAGTCTTTCACAATGATATTTCGAGTTTTCTTTCTTTATATTCACAGGATTTCAATAACATTAGTTCTCATGTATCTTCACTCATTCTCCCACATCGACAAGTTTAAGCCCCTTTTCTCTGTGATGCCTTTAAAATGTTGACTTTGATGCTGACAACACCATAATGGAACTTTCACTTCCTGATCTTGGTGAGCAAGTAGACCTGAAGTGCAAACTGTACAACACACAATAAACTTTTCTTCTTCTATTGTTCTAATTAAATGTTACTTTTTCATATTCAACAGATTGTAACCTGGTTCCACCTTCCATATACCTGCAGGCATTGTTTTTTTTTTTTACATCCACTTGTTTTTTATTCACACTTTCATGGTCTTTACTTTGGCATATGTTAACCACTAATGGCCTTAGTTTATTCCGCATGGGATCTGTCAACAAGTCCAAATCGACAACAATTTTACTGCCCTCAATTATTCCCACCTTCTTGTGGGGTTGGCCGAGGGATGTTTTTGGCCCAAATCTTTCATGAACTGGCTGGCTAGTCCTGAGGTTAGACGTGCAGGAACATGTAATTTAGCCAGGCTGCTGGCAATAACTCACATACTCTTCATGAAAGACACCTTTGGATCTTTTATCTATCAACAACCAGGTCCTCCTGGTTAATATCCTTCTAGTGGACCGTGCACACATTGATGCATTTCTGTGCATGCGAAATTACAGGACGACAGCTTAGCTGGGTCGAGATTCGAACGCAGGCTAGGAAACTTAAAGGCGAGTGCAAACAACTCTAGGCTATTCTGCCATCCCCACTCATATGGCCTTAATACTTCTTTCACAATGTTTTTATTTCAAAATTCAAAAGACGTTTTATGTTTACTGAAGTCGAAATAACCCGATCTTGGTCGGGTCTCCAACTTGTAAACGATAAAGCAAATTACTAAGGACGATAATTTTTTGGAGTTGATGCTCGGACCATGCACTTTTACAGTGTGTTGGCACTGTCAAAGCAGTTTCTTGGCAAGGGTTATACTGGGTGGTTTGCCATTGCTTTCCCAGCAATGTTTCTCCATACTCCATTCTTTTGAATGCCGAACGTCAAGCAATGAAGCAGCACGTACCATTTCTTTAAGTCTTTTGTATGACTGAGGGGCTTTGAACCACCGACCTCACAGACTCAGAGTGGACGCTCTAACCATTATGCACTGAGTCCGGTTAAGGATGATAATACAAACAGCAAAATATAACAAGTTCATACAAATCACTGTTTTGAAATAAATAAATAAATAAGCAAAGTATTTGAAATGTTTCTTAACATCATCATGCTTTATTACAGCATTCCCATTCTATATGGGAAGATAACGTGGGAGAAGGGTGGGAGATGTTGGGGATGGGAGAGCATGGGAAGGAGGTTGAGGCAGGTGGGGAGGTGGGCAAAGTGGAGAGGTAAGTGATGTAAAATCGATGTTTTCAGCTTATCCAAAGATTACATTCGATGATGGATGTTTTCCTATCTGCCTCCAATGTTTTTTCACAGTCACTCGATTGTACCTTATCTTTTTAACTTGCATATACCCTTTAAATACCTGGGTCATCACAGTGCAAAACCTCAATACAGTGTGTGAGATAATTCGTTTATTTTGATAGTTTCACTTCAGCAATGATCTATTTTTGGTCCAAACAACAATTTGCAGCAATTTCAAGTAAATGCTAGGTTTATGGCTAAAAATGGACCAACCAACAGATTGCATCCGAAGTCATGACACTACTATTTAGCCTTTTAACTTATTATATTATACATGGTATAATTTCTATAAATCTGGTATACATTTCTCGGCATATATCCTCCCATAAATACATTCACATTCGGTATACATTCATCGAATCAGCTTGTATTTTTCACCTACCCAACGATCATCCACCAAGTTTTGTCATAACCCGTTCACAACTGCGAAATATGCTATATATCATTTTTGACTCCATCTCTCAATGGTGAAGAAACACTTGAAAATTAAGCTAGAAAGGCAATCTTCGATGTCACGACGTCAACCAATATGCTTCTCCTCACATTATTGCATCATTATACATAGTTGTACCAAGTTTGATTTAAATCCCTTCAGCTGTTTTCACGTCACATTTTTACTGGATGTGACCTCTGACCTTTGACACCAAAAATCAAATCGGTTCATCTTTGCATCATAATATATACCTATACCAAGTTTGGTCAAATCTCATCACTGGTTCACAAGTTAGCGCAGTAACTGATTTTTTTTTTTTAACCTCGCAGGACCTCTGACCTTTGACTTCTTGACTCCATAATCGAATCCGTTTATCTTTACATCATTCTACCTGCTTCCCTTCAGCCTTTCTTAAGTTATCACTGTAACAAAAACCTATTACAGACTCTGACCTTTGACCACTTGATGCCGAAATCTAATCAGTTCATCTTTGTATCATAATATATACTTGTACCAAGTTTGGTCAAAATCCCATCACTGGTTCACAAATTCGCTCAGTAACAGAATTTCTGCCTAATGTATGACTGAGGGGCTTTGATTACTGCATACTGGGTGACCTCTAACCTTTGACATATTGACCCCATAATCTAATCAGTTAATTATTGCATCATTATACATGCTTTTACCAAGTTTGACTTAGTTCCCTCAGCCGTTCTTAAGTTGTCGCGGTAACAAAACCTATTATGATGTATGGACAACCCAAACATAATGCTTCAGCGGACTCGTCGGCAAAGGTATAAAATTATCGTATCCTGATCTTAACCAAAATCGAATCAATTTGTCCTCGTCACACAGCCAACCTCTCCACAAAATGTCGTCCAAATCTGTCCACAACTGTTTGAGATATCCTGCTCACAGACATACAGACAGACAGGGGGGGAAAACATAACATCCATCCACTTTAGGTGGCAGAGGTAACAAATAGCGACAGTCGTTACTCGAAAATCTTACCATGCAATGTCACGCTTTCAGTTATCCTAAATTCTCAGGCAATTATCTTTAGCGATTGCCTAAACATTTGGAAAACTACATCCACACAATATACTGTACCACAATGATCTATCTAAAAAAGAAAACCCCTTTATGAACGGATAAAATACAAACGTTGGTTACTAACAAAAGGGATGTGGCTACGTTACAACATAGTCTGCAGCCACACCTATTGTGCGACAGCACAGTGTGCAAAAGATTGTGATGATGAACTGTGACTACACCCACCATATTCACCTAAACTTTCCATTCGTATGCAGTACATGTCTGCTGGTGACATCATTTGCTGGCCGTGCACAGCTGTACCACTGATGCAGTGCCCCCTGTTGGTTAGAGCAGGAATTTGGAATTTGTTCATGGTGTAAGCAATAGCTCAACTACCCTTCGTGAAGGACACCGCATCATCTTTAACGTCCACCAACTAATTCTGGCAGACGGGAGGCCCAGTTTATTGTCTATCCGAGGGATAGCACACACATTGATGAATCTCCCTGATTATGGATCACAAGGTTGACAGTTTCCAGCTGGATCGAGATTCCAACCCAGGCGAGACAGCTCAGAGGCGAGTTTGTTCTCCTGAACTTGCTCCACTAGACTTTTTTCTCCCAT
Source organism: Myxine glutinosa (assembly GCF_964187855.1). Taxonomy (NCBI): domain Eukaryota; kingdom Metazoa; phylum Chordata; class Myxini; order Myxiniformes; family Myxinidae; genus Myxine; species Myxine glutinosa. The sequence continues at coordinate 219,150,291 of NC_136262.1, read as the reverse complement.
GCTGAAGTCTCATCTCCATGGAAAGCAATTTGAAAGTGACGAGGTCGATACTGCAGTAAAATTCCAGTTTCAGAGTGAAAAGTGTTGTTACTTTAATAGTTTCATTATTTTGGCATCAGGAAAATCACTCAACACTGGGAAAAGCATGCGATACTGGATGGACACAATACATTGAAATGGACTTAACATGTCTGCCTTGTTTTTGCTGCTGCAAGGCTTGAGCATTCCTTCCTGGTCAGGGGAAAGACAACTTTACTCCAAATGATGCCCACAGTGGCACATCAGTGGTGTCATGTGTAACATTTTGCACTGCATCACAAAAGGTCTACCATGACCAACGTAACCAAAAAGCTACATATTAAAAAAAAACCTCCAAAATTACTGCATACTGGGTGACTTTCTGATAGCGATCAAGAAGGAACTCACTCGTTTGGAATGAAACTGCATGCAGAGAGGAGATGCCTCCGAGGAAACAAAATGGTCCAAACTTTGACCGCTTTCCCCACTGTTATATAGCTGTGTTTGCATACTGGTTAAAGACACATAATTCGAATGATACACCAAACGAAACCAACCATTGAGGTTTGGGTACATCTCATTTGATCATAGTACAGTAATTGCTATATTATGTGAGTATGTGCTGTACATGATTTGATGTAACAGTGAAATCGAAGCTAGTTACATATGCCAACATTTAAGGGAAGACTATGTACATCACAGTTGCGGTATGACAGGAAATAAGTGAATGAAGACTTGAGCCAGCCCCTAATCCCATGTACATTGTCATGTTATTTAATCTGTTGTAATTATACCTCATCGGATTTCTTGGTCCATTTTCAGCACCTGCTCATTCAGTTATATGACGTCAACACACAAGAGGGGAAAGCGAAAATAAGGTCGTAGAGGTAGTGTTGAGAGTTGGTACAGCTAATGCGGGGACAACAAGTGCGAGAAGTCGGGAATTGGTGGAAATGATAATAAGGAGAAAGGTGGATATATCTTGTGTGCAGGAGATGACATGGAGAGGTCGAGAGGGAAGGACAATTGGCAAAGTACAAGTTATTCTGGTCAGGAGATGAAGAGGCTGATTGGTGTGATAGTTGTAGGAAAGTCTACACCGTATGGAAGGTTTTGGAAGTGTCCAGATGCAGCACGATAATCAGGAAATTGAAGCTAATGGTAGGAAAAAAGTTGATGAATGCAGAATTAGAAGATATGTGGTGCAAAAAGTATGTTTCTGAGTAGTTAATACTAGGTGTGGACTGAAATGGACATATAGGAGAAAAGACAGGTGCATGTGAGGGAGCGCATGGGGGTTTTGGGTATGGAGAAGAAATACATCAGGTGAATATGGCAGAAGGAACGGATATGTGTGTACTTGGTACACGTTTTCAGAAAAGGGCAGAACAGCTGTTGACGTACATGAATGGAGAATCGAAGAGTCAGATTGACTATTTGTTAGTACTTAAGAGTCTCAGAGGAAGTGTAGTTAATGTGAAAGTAATACCCGGGGAAGAATGTTTGACACAACACAGATTAATTGTTGGCTTAAAAGGTTAAGTATGAAATTGAAGGATAGAAAGATGATGGAGGGATTTCAGAAGTTGAGCAATGAAAGAGAGCAAGTGAATGCAACTGAGGTAGATGTTTTTTGAGGGACGAATGAGGGATGCATGAAGGAAGGTAGCTCAGGAGACATGTGGGATGACTACAGGAAATGTAGAAAAGGAGAGGGAAACATGGTGGTGTAATGTTAATGTTCGTGGTGGTGGTTGTGCAAGGAAAAAGGAAGGAGAGTGGGTAATGGCTCTGTGCGACTTGTGGTAAAGGAGTCGGGTCAAATTATATTCAGTGTGCCTTGCAAAAGGTGGTGTCATTGGAAATGCAGTGGCATTAAGGGAAGTTTGTGTATAGTGGTTGGCAGTGGATTTCCACATGGGTGGAAATCAAGATGCAGAGAACATGGGGGTAGTGGATATGGGATTTGAGGTTAAGCAGGAAAAGGTGCAGACAATTTGTTACTTTAGAGATATATTAGATGCAATGCAGGTGGTGGAGCGGAGTTAGTTGTGAGAACCAGGATAAGGGTAACATAGAATGTGTGGAGAGCGTTACAAGGTATTACTTTAACACAGAAAAATATCCCAAGCAAAGTAAAAAGTGGAGTATACATAGCCCGTGTTAGACCAGTGTTGATGTACAGTAGTCAGAGCGAGGAGAGATAGACAAGTTGTCCGTTTGCGCTCTCTTTTGTTGGTCCCGTCATAACATCGATGCCTCTCCTCAAATCCCTGCCGGCCAACACCACAGGCTTAGCTCTTCACCACTCAACGCGCTGTCCACCTATGACATCATCGGTCGTACTTTGCCAAGCAGCGTGCTGCTTCCTACTCGGCCTTCCTTCACCAATCAGTGAGTGCCTCAGGGGCGGATCCAGGAATTTCAAGACTTGCATGAAACTATAGCGCTGGGGGGGGGGGGGGGGTGATAAAGGGGGGGTTTGGGGGTCCTCCCCCAGGAAATTTTTAAAAACTGATCGTCAGAAATGGCATTTCGTGAGTTCTTGGAAGTTTCTGCAGTTCCATGTGTTCTTCCCTGGTCCAACAGTTTAGCAGATTCGCACCGCCTGCACCCTCGTCCTGGATCGAAGGGGGGGGGGAGGGGTGCGCACCCCCCCTGGATCCGCCCCTGTGCCTTCTTACTCCACCCTGGCCAATCACGGCTCCTCGGGGTGTGTCTTCGGCCTGCTCGACCTCGATATGTGCTGTAGCTGGTTGCCATCCCATTGGCAGTGCTCAGAACTGGCTTCCGGTTGGTTTTATTATTATTATTATTATTTAATGTCATTTAATTACCATTCTGTTACGTGTTCCTCCCCGAACCCCTGGTCACGGTGTACCTCCGAATCCCAAGAGGCGCCACGGCAGAAAAAATATGTTATTCTGTGTTAGAAATCAACAGTGAAACCACACCAATGATTTTAAATGAACAAATGTTGTATTAAAAATCACACACAAGAATAACGGTACAACCAATAGCAATCCAGAGTGCACTCTATATATCTTATGATGGTACCATCAACTAAAGTCAGATAACTCGCTGCGCTCCAAGTGAGTGAAAAAGGACACTCCTCAATAGTCAATGTCTCTATAACTCAAAGGTGATCCCCTTCTGCAAGTAGTGATGAGACGATGAGGCGAGTAATGAGGCGTAGGCAAAGCGTAGACAGTCACGTGGTCCAAACCAAAGGTAAACTGGCAGCAGGATGGGAAGTCCCAAAGGCCCCCTCCAGACGTACACGTTCACAGTTCAATCAGCGAACCGCAACGTAATCCTCAAACGCCGCGTTTGCGCACACCCATCCCCGATAGATGACAGGATGGTGAGAAAAGCCGATGCGTAGCAAAAACCTTTTTCGGTGAGCGAAGCGCGAGAGTCAAAATGGCCGACGGCTCTTACTTGAGGCGAAGCGACCAAGCGAGGATTCTTCAGAATCTCAACGCCTAAACCTGACTACGCAGGTTTCTCAATCCCAGCGATAATACCTATCGCAGGATGCCCTTTCAAGGAACTCAAAATTCCCTCGCGACCTTCGTTAGACAACGCTCGCTCCAGAGCTCGACATCACGCGTCTTGTCCGACTTTTTCGCCACGCCTCTCCCTCTTCCCTTTTTTGTCGTCCGGTTCCCGATCCGGCTTCCTGTCTCTTTTTAACAATAATCCTTTTAACCTTTGCAAACTGTGCATGAACAATAAACCTTTTGAAGACAATAATAGTACATAATATCAGAAATATGTCAAGTGGGTGAAAACCACAACGACGGAAGTGACGAATTCGTAACAATTCTCACTAGTGGATATTACGGTGCCATAAGAGACAAAGGATCGATTACATAGGGAACAACGAACAGGGAAGTAGTTAACATAATCCCTATAACTAGTTAACATGCTGCATTCCTCGTAATGGGGATGAAGATGCACCTTAATCCGACATCCAGGCTAAACATGGCCTCTACTTATTACATAGTGGTGGTTCTTCTTCACAACAGTCGGAGCATGTTACCTACACAAATCTACCTGTCCAAGGTAATCTCTACCCCACCGACATAACAGTAATCAACTTTTTTTAAATTAAATTGGTATTTATTTGTTCATTTTTTATCTGTTTCTTCATTTATTTATTTAATGATATACAGTTCTGACTTAGGTCTCACAAAATAAAGTATTCATAATAATAATAATATGATAACTATTACATCATAAATAAACCATAAGAATGTATTTCAATAAAAGCCTATATGTCTGTGCAACATAAATGTATTTCAGAACACCGAAATTGATGTCCCAACCATCACATAAAATAGTTCAGGATAACATCTTGTTATAGAACGGGCTGGCAGGAAGCGCATACTCACCTCTAAGCTGTCTAGATTGGGTTCGTATAATAGCCGAGCTATAAACTGCCATGTTAGTGTTTCACAGGCAGGATGATTCATGCACACATGTGCATGTGTGCCATCCCTCTGATGGACGTTAAACTGGCGTCCTGTCTGTTGACATTAGTTAGTGGACATTGAAGATGCCATGGTCTCCTTCGCAAAGAGTAGGCGAGCTATCACTGGCACCCTGAACAAGTTCCAAAATCCTGCCCGAACCTTAGTCATACGTCAGGCCTGGCCAGCCAGTTTGTGAAAGACTTAGGTCAAGTTTCCCCCTGGCAAACCCCACAAGAATGTGGGAATAATTGTGGCCATTAAAGAAAAAGAACATGTTGTTCGAGAATTAAACTTTAGTTGCAGCATCTGCATCAAGGAGAGCAAGAGAACACATCATCATATAACCAACAATTTATTTTGTTTGCAAAAATAAAAAGAATGCATTCTTTTTTCAGGAAATTTTTCAGTAAATACAACTACAAAAAAATTAATTGTTTTCCAAAACCTCGACGTGTTCAATGTTTGCGTGTTCAATATATCGATCAGAAAAATGTGATGTAATATACCGAGCACATCTCGAAATACGATTTTACTTTGTGCAATCCCAAGTGAAAAGCAAACAGCTAATTACTTCAAATGTATTTACTTTGAGGCTACATAATTACGTTAGAAATGGTCTCGACTAATTTAGTCCAGGAATTGTTTTTTTAAGCTTTCTTTTTTAAGCACAAAATAAACATCAGGGGAAAAGCATTGGAGGTTGCAGGGTTTGCTTGTGTGTACAGAAAGGGTTGCTTTGCCTCACAAAGAAGAGAATGCTTTGTCTGAAGATTTTCCACACTTTGACCATCACTCAGAATCACAAGACTTGATCATAAAGAGACAAGAAAGAATGAGTATGTCTCTAATGTCGTTTCATAAACACAAAGCCTTTAAGATTAATTTCAATTTCAACTAGAACGACACTCTGGAGAGCGCATACGTACCTCCGCCAGATGAACAGTTTATGTTTTGTATCTCACCGATAGGCCGGATTTGGATTCGGACTCGAACCAAATACGAATTGACTTGTTCTTGTCACCTCACCAACTTATCCACCTGGTTTTGTCACAACTCGTCCATAACTTTTTGAGATATCGTTCTATATATCGATTTTAACCCTATCACTCGATGGTGAAGAATCACTTGAAAAAAAAAAATTCGGATCTTCACCAAAAATGTAATCAATCCGTCCTTGTCACACACCCAACCTGGCCAACAAATTTCATAAAAATCCATCCATAACTTTTTCCATCATATAAAAAATGATTGCCTTTGCTGGCTGGATCATCTCCGTATCCTCCGATTTAATCCTTTTCAGCAATCTTTAAGTTATACGTTCCAAACACATTTGAGTGTTCTACTAGCACATTCGAGAGTTCTACTTGCACATTCGAGAGTTCTACTCGCAAAACCTGAGTGTTCTACAAGCACATTTGGGTGTTCTACTAGCACATTCGAGAGTTCTACTAGCACATTTGAGTGTTCTACTCGCAAAACCTGAGTGTTCTACAAGCACATTTGGGTGTTCTACTAGCACATTTGAGTGTTCTACTCGCACATTTGAGTGTTCTACTAGCACATTCGAGAGTTCTACGAGCACATTTGAGTGTTCTACTCGCAAAACCTGAGTGTTCTACAAGCACATTTGGGTGTTCTACTCGCACATTTGAATGTTCTACAAGCACATTTGGGTGTTCTAATTGCACATTCGAGTGTTATACTTGCACATTTGAGTGTTCTACTAGCACATTTGGGTGTTCTACAGGCACATTTGAGTGTTCTACAGGCACATTTGAGTGTTCTACAGGCACATTTGAATGTTCTACTAGCACATTTGTGTGTTCTACTAGCACATTCGAGTGTTATACTTGCACATTTGGGTGTTCTACTAGCACATTTGGGTGTTCTACTAGCACATTTGGGTGTTCTACTAGCACATTTGGGTGTTCTACTCGCACATTTGGGTGTTCTACTCGCACATTTGGGTGTTCTACTCGCACATTTGAATGTTCTACAAGCACATTTGGGTGTTCTAATAGCACATTCGAGTGTTATACTAGCACATTTGTGTGTTCTACTAACACATTCGAGTGTTATACTTGCACATGAGTGTTCTACAAGCACATTTGGGTGTTCTAATAGCACATTTGGGTGTTCTAATAGCACATTTGGGTGTTCTACTCGCACATTTGGGTGTTCTACTCGCACATTTGGGTGTTCTACTCGCACATTTGAATGTTCTACAAGCACATTTGGGTGTTCTAATAGCACATTCGAGTGTTATACTAGCACATTTGTGTGTTCTACTAACACATTCGAGTGTTATACTTGCACATGAGTGTTCTACAAGCACATTTGGGTGTTCTAATAGCACATTCGCGTGTTATACTTGCACATTTGAGTGTTCTACTAGCACATTTGGGTGTTCTACAGGCACATTTGGGTGTTATACAGGCACATTTGAATGTTCTACTAGCACATTTGTGTGTTCTAATAGCACATTCGAGAGTTCTACTAGCACATTTGAGTGTTCTACTCGCAAAACCTGAGTGTTCTACAAGCACATTTGGGTGTTCTACTAGCACATTTGAGTGTTCTACAAGCACATTTGAGTGTTCTACTCGCACATTTGAATGTTCTACAAGCACATTTGGGTGTTCTAATAGCACATTCGAGTGTTATACTTGCACATTTGAGTGTTCTACTAGCACATTTGGGTGTTCTACAGGCACATTTGAGTGTTCTACAGGCACATTTGAATGTTCTACTAGCACATTTGTGTGTTCTACTAGCACATTCAAGTGTTATACTTGCACATTCGGGTGTTCTACTAGCACATTTGGGTGTTCTACTAGCACATTTGGGTGTTCTACTAGCACATTTGGGTGTTCTACTAGCACATTTGGGTGTTCTACTAGCACATTTGGGTGTTCTACTCGCACATTTGGGTGTTCTACTCGCACATTTGGGTGTTCTACTCGCACATTTGGGTGTTCTACTCGCACATTTGGGTGTTCTACTCGCACATTTGGGTGTTCTACTCGCACATTTGGGTGTTCTACTCGCACATTTGGGTGTTCTACTCGCACATTTGGGTGTTCTACTCGCACATTTGAATGTTCTACAAGCACATTTGGGTGTTCTAATAGCACATTCGCGTGTTATACTTGCACATTTGAGTGTTCTACTAGCACATTTGGGTGTTCTACAGGCACATTTGGGTGTTATACAGGCACATTTGAATGTTCTACTAGCACATTTGTGTGTTCTAATAGCACATTCGAGTGTTATACTTGCACATGAGTGTTCTACTAGCACATTTGGGTGTTCTACACGCACATTTGGGTGTTCTACTCGCACATTTGGGTGTTCTACTCGCACATTTGAATGTTCTACAAGCACATTTGGGTGTTCTAATAGCACATTCGAGTGTTATACTTGCACATTTGAGTGTTCTACTAGCACATTTGGGTGTTCTACAGGCACATTTGAGTGTTATACAGGCACATTTGAATGTTCTACTAGCACATTTGTGTGTTCTACTAGCACATTCGAGTGTTATACTTGCACACGAGTGTTCTACAAGCACATTTGGGTGTTCTAATAGCACATTCGCGTGTTATACTTGCACATTTGAGTGTTCTACTAGCACATTTGGGTGTTCTACTAGCACATTAGAGTGTTCTACTAGCACATTTGAGTGTTATACTTGCACATTTGAATGTGTTATGGATTTGTCACTTCCGTTGTTGTGGTTTTCATCCATTGTAAACATTTTTGATTCCATGTACTATTATTGTCGTTTATGAGAAATAGAGCTTACTATTTTCAAAAGGTAAAAAGTTAATGTTTTAAATGAAACCGGAACCGGACGACGACGGAGAGGGAGAGGAGGAAGAGAAGGCAGAGCGAGTGAGTCGGACAAGAAGCCGAGCTGCTTCGAGGTCTGGGGCGAACGAGGGTCACGAGTGAACTTTGGGTTTCCCGGGAAAGGGATTCCTGCGACAGAGTTGTTATCGCTGTGACCGATAAACCGGAGTGACAGGTTTTGCGGTTGATTCCGAGGAGAATCATCGGAGTGCCGTTACGCCACGAGAACGGGCCGTCGGCCATTTTTGCCTCGCGCAGGATTTGCGCTTCGCTCAAGGTTTTTCACTTTGCTTCAACCATTTTCACCGCATTCAGACGTTAATCTGGTGTGTGTGTGCAACGTGGCTTTTGAGTGGGAAATCTGCGGTTCGCCGAGTGGGAGCCGTGGAACGTCCACACCCGAGGGTGTCATTTCCCGGTCGCCTTGAGGGCGCCTTTGCGCAGCTTTGGCAGCAGGACTGTGACTGTCATCCGAACGTGATTCTGGTCTCGATTGGACATCATTCTGACAATCACTGGAGCGGATCGACTTTGGCTTGATGCCGGAATAGAGACATTGGGGAATGTTCTTCTTTTCGCTCACTTGGAGCACAGTGAGTTAGATTGTACGAACCTGATGGTACCATCATAGGAAATATATATTGGTTGTACAATTGATTATTATTGTTGTTGTACTGTTATTCTTGTGTGATCTTAATACAATACTTGTTTGTTGGTAACAATTGGTGTGGCTTCACCATTGATCTTTGACAAATAGAATAACACATCTTTCTGCCGTGACTCCTCTCGGGGCTCGGATGTACACCGTGACCGGGGTTTGGGGAGGAGCATGTAACAAATGTTCTACTAGAACATTTGGGTGTTCTACTAGCATATTTGAGTGTTCTACGAGCACATTTGAGTGTTCTACTGGCACATTTGAGTGTTCTTCAAGCACATTTGAATGTTATTTTGATATTTGAGAGATACAGGCCAATCTCACCAGAGGTGCGGATAACAAACACCAGTTATTGGATAACAATTAACCAATGGTCGGCCTACTGAAACAAAGCGATAAAGCATTTTATGTAAATTTTTGTCAATACCAACTTATTTTACCTTTTGGTAGGTTGCATGTACAGTAATTTAACAACATTACAAAGTGATTATGAGTGCCAATGAGATACTACAGTAGCAGCATATAATCACAAATAGAACAGACAGACAATGTTTGTGGTTTTAAAGCACTAATCTCGGTGATTAGTTGATACATCCACAATAATAATTCCGTAAGCTGCAATGTTTCGTTTTCGTGAATGAATGAAGAAGGATTCATATGATAGAATGAAATTTCCCAATTTACTAATAAGTCTGATTTGACCAACAGTGGACAGGGAATGCCTGATGAGGAAAACTACACTGCAAACCTCCCCAAACAGCCCCAGTCTTTGGACTCCGGCCGCATCAGCTCACTCTGGAATTGAGGTCGGAGTGGCCGGCTACCTTCCGAATGTGGGCTGCTTCCATTGAGTGGGGATGCCTGGAGCCATTGATGACGACGATGATGATGATGATGATGATGATGATTTGACTATCAGTATAAAGGTAGTTTTAGTTTGGAACCATCTATCAAATACTTCAACAAAGAGTGGGGTGGGCTTGGGGTGGAAGATGCCTAAATTCCACCATATTTAGTTATGGAAAAGTTTGTCAAACTTTGTTTGTCTCCAGGTCTTTAAAACAGCTGTTCACCACCATCTCTTATCTTCCCCCATCCAAAACCTTGATCTTTTCTACCCCCGTTAATTCACCCCAGATTCACTTTTTTTGAAATACCGACTTCTTTCCTGGAAGTCCTAGCAGTGTCCATGCGTTTTAATAGCGTATTGTGTATAATTTTTTTCAATGATTTTTTAAAAATTCTACAATGTTGAAAGGAATATTTATTTGGAAAAATAAAGAACTACACGGATTACAGAGAATTTTGATGAATGCTTAATTATTACAAGTAAAGCATCCTCATGTCCTGTATTATTAACCTCTATTCATGGAATTCTTTATGAGATATAAATATTCATTTGCAATTACGTAGAGTGTTCAGAGGGAAACAAATGGGATACTCGTGATAGTCGAAGATGAGCCAAATAAAGTATATACGGTATTGAAGCTTGCATTGCCAAGATCAGAGGGGGATAATAAATGTCTGAAGCAAAATACCCAAATCAGAGGGACGGAAGGACGAAATGCCCAAATCTTTCTTTCCTTCCTTTTTTTGTCTGTGTCTCTCTGTGTCTCTCTTTTCCTGTCGGAGGTCTGTGGGCCCTACATTAGATTATTACCTCCGCCACCTAAGGTGGATGGAGGTTATATTTTCACCTCTGTCTGTCTGTCTGTCAACAGGATATCTCAAAAAGTTGTGGACTGATTCGGAGGAAATTTGGTGAAGAGGTTGGGTATGCAAGCAGGACGAAATGCTTTGATTTTGTTGAAGTTCCATATCTGGATCAGGGAATTTTTAAGTGATTCTTCACCATGGAGTGATAGGGCCAATAACTATATATATCACAATATTTAAAAGAGTTGTGGAAAGATTGACAAAACTAGGTGGATGAGTTGGGTAGTTGACAATAACAATCAGATTAGGTTTTTCTTCAGGTCTGCATGCAGATCCAGCCTATCAGTGGAATACAAAACAAATTGTTCAGCCTGACAGAGGTATGTGCTCTGCCGAGTGCTGTTTTTTTTTTTGGTTTTTTTTTTGTATACACGACCGAGACTCGTGAAAGAGCTAACATTAGTCACACAAAAAGTCAAACCGACACATAAAACACAAAATAAGGGGAGCGGGAGACAAGATGTGGAGAGAGGGGGAAGGACACAAACACAACATTTGAGAGCAGGGACATCGAAAGAAATTTGGGAGGGAGAGGGCTTGGGGGGAGGTGGGAGAGGTATAAAACATGTGGACACTGCAAGGACTTTCAGGAAAGAAGTTGGAATTTCAAAAAAAGTGTATCTGGGGTGAATTAGCAGGGGTAGAAAAGATCAAGGTTTTGGATGGGAGAAGATAAGAGATGGTGGTGAACAGCTGTTTTGAAGACCTGGAGGGAGGAGTGGGATTGAAGGGAGTGGGGGAGTTTGTTCCAGAGTCGGGAGAAAAGGGGTATGAAAGAGTGAAAGGTGAGCAGAGAGCCTAGTTTTTGGCAGTTTAACCATAAGAGGGTTGCAGGCAGATCTTGTGTGACCTGTAGGAATATTAGGGGGACAGCACAGAGAGAGCTGGGGGAGCAAGGCCGGAGAGGAGTCGGTAGAAGACAGAAAGACCACCAACCTGCCTGTGGTGAGTGAGTGAAAGCCCCTTGGAGTTAGCTTCATCGCAGGAGATTCCAATGATTCTGAAAGCTTTGGTTTCAACAGCGTGAAGCCGAGCTAGGTGTGAGGCAGGAGGTTCGGCCAAAAGGGGAGAACAGTATTCCATTGAGGTGCGGATGAAAGCCTTTTATGTGGTGAGGAGCTCAGGTGTGCCAAGGAAGGACTTCGCACGACGGAGGATGCCCAGTCCTGGCGTGAATCCAAATTGATGATCAGAGATCAAGCCATTGGAGAGGAGGAAGGATTTGATATCCGAAGCAATGATGGATTCCATGACTTTGCTGATAATTGGGAACAGGCTGATTGGTCTGTAGTTGCAAAGATCTGTTTTTGCACCTTTTTGTGTAAAGCGTAATGTTTGCTGATTTCCAAGATGCTGGCAGATGACCTTAAGCAAAAGAGAAGGTGAAAAGAACAGAGAGGGTGAGATAGAGCGGCAGAGCAGGATTTTAGGACCCGTGGGCTGATGCCGTCTGGTCTTAAGTTAAGTACTAGTGTATGTCCACTATTCCTAGGGCACGAGTGTACGCATAGTGGGTAATGGGGAATTGATTGCTGGCTTGTATATACAGGTAGTAGACAAAAAATGGAAACACCTGGGTAAATGAGGGACACCAGGCAATAGCTTCCACACAGGTGTGATCCATGCGTTAATTAGGCAAATACATCCCAGCATGCTTAGGGTCATATATAAAAATAGGACCACTGGATCTGTAGCTTATCTGGGCCGTGGCCTAATGTAACACAAATTTGGTAGAATACCGACTGGTCGGTCTGGAGAAGATTTTTGAGGGAATTTACACGATTTTCCAAAAAATTGAATAAACTGTCCATTTTGACACACTTCTGGTCAAGTGATCAGCCTGACCTCCACAATTTAACATCCCTACCCTGGCCTAATGTTGCAACCCAAATTTGGTAGGATTCTGATTGGTGTGTCTGGAGAAGATTTTTGAGGGAATTTGCACGACCACCATTTTGCCCTACTTAAAGTCACGTGACCGAAATGAGCTTTGCATCGTTACCAGTCATGAGCAGAACCTTGCTGCCAAATTTCAACTGGATCGGCCCAGTGGTTTGGCTGGAGAAGTCGAAATAGGAGATGAATGGACAGATGGACGGACAGACAATGCACGATGACAATACCTTGTCTGGAATTCCAATTCGTGTCTCCTGATTGATCCCACACATTGCGAATCGAGGATGGCATCCATGTGGCACTCTCGTCTCTGAAGACAGACGTATGCCCTTATGATCTTGGAGGTGTAATGTGTCAGCATAATTTATGTGCATGACGTCAGTGCCATCACATAGAGGGACAGTGTGCTCCTTTCAATTAATTCATTATTCCTGACTGCAAACCTCCTAACTGGTGATCAGCAGGGCAGAGGTAATATGTTCTAACAGTTAGTGCAGGAATTCTAAAGCTAGTGCTGTGATGGGACTTGATCTGTTATGGGATTAACAGCTTCATATGGCCATGAGTAAACGATTTGCTGTATGTTGTCCTGACTAGCTCATAACAAGGGCGAAATCTGGATCGGCGGCTCTGCTTTCATTTATTCATGACCATAAGTCTGTAAAGACCCAAGTGCCACACAGATGCCATCTTATAGTTTGGAGATGATGTGTCGTCATAATTTATGTGCATGACGTCAGTGTCAAGTCACATCTAGGATCAGTGTGCTCCTTTCAGTATATGTATAGAACTATACATACATACATAGGGGTGCAAACAAACATACATACATACATACATACATACATACGTGTGCAAATGTATGAATCTACTTTAAATCAATGCCAAGCTTTCTCAAATCATGATATCAAACAAAAATTTGTCATACTATTGGAAATATGTATCCAAATTCTATAATTTATTGTCCCCCGCTCCTCCGACAATATCTGAGAACAGGGACATTAAAATGAGCTCCATCCGACCGACCAACCGATCATCTGTCCATGTACTTTTGTGTAGGCGATATTTCAATTTAGCATTCATATTACATATTTCTATTCCTAATGACATTATTTCAACCTGATTACATCAGGATGGTGAATGGCTGACTTATGTTGCCATGGGAACCGTTTCAGTAACTTGGCTTGTGTGGGTGATATTTCAAAAAAACCTTCAAGATTTTGCTTTCATATTACACAGATATATTCCTCATATCACCAAAAAGCTGGGGGACCCAAGGTATCAGTGCCTTGTTGGAGTTATCCCCCAGTGGACGTATTCTGAAACAGGGGCTTATGGATTAGGTCTCGTTTGTGCGTCCCCAAGTCTGCAGCTTTCAGTTGAATATGCTAAAGGGTAAGTGCAGAAAGTGTGTAAAACCACGGGTGGGAAGGACAGACGGACAGACAGACGGAGAGCAAACCTATAGTCGCCTCTGGTTAGGGGACTAATAATTAGTCTCAACCAATTGTGTAACTAGATAAAGTAGATGAATGCATCAACTGGGCAAGGTTGGGGAAAATGCACCAGGATCATCTTGATGAAGTAAAAATGCAGAATAAGTAATGTAAACGAAGAACAGCATGGCTATATGTGTAGTAAAATGGAAATACTCTATGCAGTGTGTCCTGCAAGCTACCGCTTCGGGTGCTGAAAAGTGGTCACTGACAAAAAAAAGATTGGGCAAAATCTTGCTGGAGCTTCGCATAGTACGGAAAGACGTATGCTTGGTCTTACCAAATGAGATGGAAAGACAAACGATTGCATCAGAAATTAGAGAAAGACTACGGACAGAACTCAAATAACTAAATCAGAGTCCTATTCTAATTGGAGAAGAGTCTGTTTGTGTGGTTCTTTCACTTCAATATACTCCTAAACAGTTGGACGGAATTAGTAAATGATAGTTGCCTTTGTGGAGTGCACGGGAAGCTTTTAGGTAGTAAAAAAAAAATTTTTTTTAAAGGAATCATAGCCCAGGGGGTTCAGGATTCCGGGAGGATGAAAATTCTCTCTACGTAAATATGTATGTCATAGCGCGGCTCCAGATCAGAGGGGTTATTGCAACTCCTAGTAAATACCACTATTCTGGGCATTAACCCATCCATAAGGCGGGTTCATTGCTAGTTTTAGCTCTTACACGAGCCTCGATCTTGTATACCAGAAAAGAAGAAAAGACTTTTTTTTTTTTACCTCCGCCACCAAAGGTGGATGGATGGCGGTTAGGTTTTCAACCCCGTCTGGGACGGACTCAGACAATTTCGTAGAGATGTAGCATATGTGACAAGGACGAAATGAAATTAAATGATGTTGGTGAAGATCCGGATTCGGATACTAGAATTTTTATCCTGATTCTTCACCATTGGGAGATCGGGCCAAAAACAATACAAAGCAGGAAATCTCAAAAAGGTTATGAATGGATTTGGACGAAACTTGTTGGACATGTTGTGTGTGTGACAAGGAAGAATTGATTCAATTTTGGTGAAGATCCGGATCCGTATCCAGCTAGTAGAATTTTGAAAGTGATTCTTCACCATTGAGTGATATGGCCAACCAAGCGGAGCTATGCTCTCTACTGAGTGCCGTTCTCGTTCTAGATGTAATTTGTGAAACGTTTATTTGTGCACTAGTTTGATTTCGACGAGTTTCTAAACCGCTGGACGAAATGGTCACTGATAAAAAGAGTGGGACATGGTGGTTGTACTCGGGGGTGGGGTGGGGGGAGTGGAGATTTTAGCAGTATAAAAATCTATACTCCCAGGGTTTCATGGTGGGTGGAGACAGCAATTCTCTCCATGTAAATGTGTATCATATAGCGCCACTCCTGGTGGTGGTGGGTATTACAAGACATCCAGTCCGTAAAACTGGCAGAATTAACTCGTCTGTAAGGACAGGTTCTTCAGTATTAAATGTAAATGGGCTAGATATCTAACTAGGCAAACTGATGGCAGATTAACAAAATCAAGAACAGATTGGAGACCAAGAAATTTGAAAGGAAGCAGAGGCAAAATACAAACAAAAGGTAGACAGGTCAGGTAGACAAAGGAGATTGCAGAGTTTGCAGGAATCAATTGGATGGGAGAATTGGTTCTCCTCTTGGAGAGGCTTACACCTGCAGTACAGGGCTGGCCATTGGTTAAATATGCTGTGGATGGATCTGCACACATTGTCGATTGTACAATCCTACTATTAATTTGAAATTGGTCACTGGCTTTGAGACTGATAAAAATTTATTTTATGGACCATAGGCATCAAAAAGCTACATATATTGAATAAGTAGTCTCAAATGGAGCATGGTGGCACCATTAGAGCATTTAAATTGTATCAGATGTGGCAATAAATGTGAATTGTTGCTCCCAGCTTGCTGGCTCAATGAAAGAAGAGGCCATTGGCATTTTCCCGTGCAGGGACGGGCAACTTGCTAAGATAAGGAAAAAAAGGCAAAAGGTTCCACCAGCTTCACCCTTACTCTCAGAAATTGAGGCAGCCATTTCACATTTGTAGTCGGAGAGTACAAAAAGTTTAGTCAGGAGGTTAAAAATAACATGGGCATATGGAGGTTATCTATGTTGGAAATGGTCATGATAGGTGAACTGCTTGGCTGCTGGCCATATATTTTTCAACACCTTTGGGCACATGGTGCCATCCTCCCTGGATCCACATGGTACATTGCCACCAATCCTTCTCCAAATCCAACAGCTGCCTCTATTTATGACAATGTACAAACATTACTGAGACGTTGCTGTGACAATACAGTTTCGTTCTATGTCACATTTGTTTATCCCTCAAAACTTTCATTATGCATACAAAACGGACACAATTGTAAATAATCAAGTCATATAAAACAAGGAACAAACAAGAAAAAGAGCAATCAGAGATTGCAAACCCTCACCAGGATGTATTTTGTGTTTTTTTAAAAGGAATTTGTGTTAAAACAAATATGGCGGTCGAACCACGTGACCGATGACATCATTTTTTTTCTACACTAATTTAATCCTAGATTATGCTCAAGAAATTTCATCTTGATCGGATGAAGTTTTGTACTTGTCGAATTATGACGTCATAATGGAGGCACCTATGACATCATCAACATATTTTATTCCCCATGGAGAGTTCTTTACCATGAGCCATGTCTCAATTTTTTCTATTCAGCCCTTTCGGAGATATAGAGGTGCAACGTTTTTCGGTTTTTCCAAGATGGCGGCCGAACCACGTGACTGATGACGTCATCATTATTTGTTTTCTAAACGGATTCCTAGATTATGCTCAAGAAATTTCATCTTGATCGGATGAAGTTTTATACTTGTCGAATTATGACGTCATAATGGAAGCACCTACGACATCATCATTAACAGATGTTATTCCACATGGCGAGTTCTTTACAATGAGCCATGTCTGAATTTTTTCCATTCAGCAGTTTTGGAGATATAGAGGTGCAAAGTCTTTCGTTTTTTCCAAGATGGCGGCCGAACCACGTGACCTATGACGTCATAATTATTTTAAAATTATACAGGTGGAGTTGCACCTATGGTGAAAATTTCCTGTCAATCGGACCAACGGTTGCAGAGAAAATCATATTTATTCTGTGCGGACAAACAGATAGACAAACAAAGACAAACAAACAGACTCAAATGCAATACCCTCTCTGGCGAGGGTAATAATAACGACACACCCACTACTTCACATATTGTAGTAAATACTAACACAAAAGGAAGAAAAAGCAAAAAAAAAAAAACCAAAACAAATAAAAGTAACAGTCATGCGATTAAACTAGAAGTGAAATGAAGAGTTCTATGAAAGAAAAAAAAATACAGAAAACTTTATCTTTCATTCTGGTGCTTCATTTCACATCGGTCCGTCTGTCCGCAACCTGATCTGATCACATTGACATGTAAGCTTTGCATCCGTTATCTTGGTCGTTATCCGTTATCCACTCAAACAACCTCCATTCACTTTCAGAAAGCAAATTAAATGGAGCAACTCACCCCAATTTCACCGATCATACTGAGAGCTAAATTTAAGTGTGATCTTGGTCTCATGATACATTCAGGTTTCTTGGCAACCATTAATAATTTCTAGGAAAAGCCAGTCAGGAGTGGGCAAGTGCTCATTTGCACGAGTAGATTGTGCTCACCCATGTGAATACAAAATTGAACTTCCAGTGTTGTTGGATAATTTTAGAAAATGAGATAAAATCAATGTGACACCCTTATGCTCCGGAAGGTACTAAACACAAGATTGAACGATCGTTGAAGGAACAGCTTGTTATATGGAGACTTACCCAAAGCCTCCCAAACACTGCGAAAAAGATGCCTGGAATTTGCTGGGCAGTGCATGAGTGGTAAGGAATAATTTATCTCCTAACCAACGGAAAACATCACAGGGTAGACACGGTAGAGGAAGATCCCAGATGACCCAAATTGACCAGCTTAGCAAGTGCAGAGGACTCCAAGTACAGGAGTCGTGGCAGCAAATAGAAGACCGTGTAAAATGGAAAAGCAACGTCACCAGCTGCGACTACGGCTCGTAATGATGACAAACAAATTCAAAAGTGGAATCACTTCGTCGAGTCAAAGAAACACTTTCAGTAGGTCAATGCATGATGGGTTCCTGCGACAAAAAGTGATAAAAGCAGCGTTTTCACTTTGCCAACAGGCCAACTGCGTTGGCAAACACATGCTGGATTATTGACGTCGTCGCTAATCCCACGTGGCTGAACAAAATAGACTGAATAAACATTGTGCATCACAAAGAATGGGCACAAATTCTGCTCTAGTTGCAACATAATCTTGTGAAAGAATATTCTAAACTTTGAGTGACAAGTTATTCTCAAAACTTGTGCTTGTCAATATATGCCTTACTCTGCGAGTGTGCATCACTCTAGTTGTCAATAGTCTACAACTAGATTGCTCTGTTTGTTGTTGTGTATACCGATTTGTCTCCCATTGTCCATGCAAGAAACCTTGGTGCAGTCATGGATCGTCACCTAACCATAAAATAACAAATTATGAATGTTTGCCGCTCCGCCACTGCATCAATTAGATGTGTTGGATAGATCCGGAACTATCTTACGAAGCAAGCTACACTCGTTTTGGTACACTCGTTTGTTGTCAACCGATTTGATTCCTGTAACAGCCTGCTACAATCTGATGTCCATCACCTACAACGTGTGCTGCTAAAATTACTGAGAAAGTCCCAAAAGGCAACATTTCTCACAAACGCTAAAAATCTCCACTGCATTTTAAATAAAAAATAAAATAATTTTAAAGATCCCTCTACTTAGCTACGAGGGCCAGTCAATAAGTAACCTTAAAAAGGCGATATAAATTCGAGAATGTAATGTGTGTAGTTGTAGACGACATATGTTATATCTATGGGTAAGAGTCATGTTTTGACTGTTTTAGATCTGGCAACATTGAGCATATCAGTAGAGCAGTTCCAAGATGGCGGCTCCCTTAGAGGCATGCACCAGGGAGGAGCAACGTTCTGTCATCTGTCTCTTGGGAAGTGAGGGTGTGAATCCCAGTAAAATCCATCACAGAATTAAGAAGCAATATGGTGACACATGTTTATCCCTGCAGCAGGTGTATGACTGGGACAGGAAGTTTAAAATTTGAGTATCCAGTGTGGCAGACGCTGCTCGCTCGGGCCGGCCTCACACAGCCAACACACCAGAAACAGTTGCAGGAGTTGAGCGTGTGCTAAGGGAAAACCGTCGCATTACGCTGGATGAAGTGGTCTCCGAATTGAACATTAGCCATGGTTCAGCACACCATATCATTCTCAACGTGCTGGGGTTCCGCAAAGTGTCTGCAAGGTGGGTGCCTAGACAACTCACACCCAAACTGAAAGAACGGCGAGTGGACGCACGTGAATAACTTTGCAACGTTACGAAACAAGGCGACGCTTTCTTACAGCGCGTAGTGACGGCATGAAAGCTGGGTCCACTACCTTCAGCCAGAAACAAAAAGGGCAAGCAAAGAGTGGCGCTATTCAACTTCACCGAACCCCAAAAAATTCCGCACACAGCCGTCCGCTGGAAAAGTGATGCTGATGCTCTTCTGGGATAGCCGAGGCCCACTTGTCGAGCATTACATGCCCAGAGCGAACACAGTCACCAGTGCATCATACTGCGACCTCCTTAAAAATCATCTGAAACCAGCAATCAGATCAAAACGTTGTGGACTACTCACGACCGGTGTTTTGCTGCAGCATGACAATGCTCGGCCCCAAACTGCCCACGCTACAGCTGCAACAATCGAGGACCTGTAATTTGAGTGTCTTCCTCACCACCCTACCCGCCAGAAGATTTAAAAAATATATATATATATAGGGGAATCCAGGCCTTTTATAGAGGTAAAGAGCTGGAAAAAATGCATTGAGCGCAATGGAGACGATGTTGAAAAATAACAGTTGTTTCACACGCACATGCAATAAATAAGTTGTGAAAAATATTTTAATGTTACTTATTGACTGACCCTCGTCATCTGACCCTCGTCTGACTGACCCTCATCGTATAAAGTACAAAACAACATGAGCCCGCCCGACATAATGGACATGATCATCCCTTATGTACCAGCACGCACTTTGAGATAAATGGCCCAAACCCTCCTCAGTGTCCTAAAAGTCTAAACTCATTACTATGGCGACCGAGCATTTGAAGCAACTGCTCCAACTCTCTGGAATTAATTCCTGCTACACATCCGTCAAGCATCCAGCCTAAAAACTTTTAAAACATTGCTTAAAACGCATCTTTTTAGCAAACACTAATTTTCAGATTTCCATCGTTATTGTTCTAGTTTGCCGAGTTGAAAGAAACTTTGGTTAATGACAATATTAATAATTACCTTATAAAAAAATTATAAAGGTTCTTATTTTACCCCTGTCTGTCTGTGAGCAAGATATCTCAAAACGTTGAGGACGGATTCGGACTAAACTTGGAGGACAATTTGGGTGTGTGACAAGAACGAATTAATTCGATTTTGGTGAAGATCTGGATAGGACAATTTTTGAGGCGATTCTTCACCATTGAGAGATTCACTTTTTTTATTTTCTAGGTGTCCCCCGTGGCACATTATGAATTTGTTACATTATCAACACATCGTTTTATGAATTTGTTACATGTGGTACATCTGTGGCACATTATCAACATTTACTGCAAATGACGTACCCACAATAAATAAAATACAGTGTGTTGCCTTTACAGAAAACACAGGTTCAACGGAGCATCAGGATCGAAGGCAACTATACACAAAGAATTAAGTTAAGCACCCCTACACAACGAATTAAGGTAAGCACCCCCTAATATATATTCTTTGTGTATATGTATACATTGGCATATATTCTAAGGTATGTGAGATCAAATAATGATTGGTATGACATTAGCAATTATCCATTGATGAAATTGAGTGATCAAAGTGAAAAAAAGTGATTGGTTGAGTCAGTGATCCGATCACGTGGGTCCTACACACGTTATTGACGCAAAGATCGCTAGAGGTCTTCTCAGAACAATGACTGTACGTTAGAAAACATAAACGTCATCCACACTGTCCGTGATGGACCTATAGCTCCATACTTAAATTGAGGTGAAAATATGCCTAAATTTCCCAAAAAATTTCACCTTAAATTATTCAGAATAAAATATTGAAAACGGCATGATTGTTATGTTTTTATGTGACCATAATATCACTTCTCCAGAAAATATAGCAATATCATGGGTATATTACACTGTTTTGACGACAACAAACTTGTAATGTGCGAGGTTGTAAAAAAACGGGGGGGGTGCTTAACTTAATTCTTTGTGTATATTATAATATTCTATTTCTCTCAATATAAGAGATGCTTTCACACTTGGCTTGGTTCAACTACATGGGGCAATCTTTTTTCCCCGAAAAAATGGCCTCTCTTTACAATTGTGTTGTCTTTGCTATCGCAGACACATTACTTAGTGGAGAGTGCACTCCATCGATGTCAACAAAGGCCAATACTGTATGTAAGGATGCTGAGAAAAGCTAATGTCATGGGTCCTTTGAAGAACCATCACCAATAATACATTTAAAATAGACTCTGTGTGTGTGTGTATTTTTCACTTATATCAGCATGTCTTACAACTTTTTTGACAATCTTCCAAGCGAAGCTAAAGAGAGATATGAGACCAAATTATCGGCAATTGGCCTTGCAATTTGTCCGTACCGGTTACCGGCAAGTGCGTGGATCAACGACCCGACGGCCTGGCCGGATGTTCAGTTCGCGGATGTGTACATGTACCTCACGAGCACACCAGGTATGAAAGTACATCCGGTTACTTTCACCCTCTGACACCTGACAACCGAACGGCTGATGAAAGCAAACACGCGTAGCAATGCGTGCGTACATGTTTATACATGCGTGATACACACAACAGTTACTTACTTATATTTTCAGTACGGTAGCTGTGAAATGAATGAATGAATGATCGTTTTAAGGCCATTTTCCCCGCTAGAGCGGGGGTTAGCCTTCAGGGTTTCTCCTAACCTTCTTTCAGCAGGACCAGGAAAGAAGGCCTAACCAGCCTTCTAGCTGTGATGTAATGAAAATACTAACTGAAGTTAAAAGTAATAGTTTATATTTAAACTTACCCAGCCATGCAAGTGCAGTAACAGACTGCAAACGGAAGCCAAATAGTTCAATCTTGGTTTCATCAGACCACAGAATCTTGTTTCTCACAGTCTGAGAGTCCTTTAGGTGCTTTTTTGCAAACTCCAAGCGGGCTTTCATGTGTCTTTCACTGAGAAGAGGCTTCCATCTGGCCACTCTGCCATAAAGCCCAGATCGGTGGAGTGTTGCAGTGATGGTCGTCCTTCTGGAAGTTTCTCCCATCTCCACACAGGATCTCTGGCGCTCAGCCAGAGTGACCATCGGGTTCAGGGTCACCTCTCTTACCAAGGCCCTTCTCCCCCGATTGCTCAGTTGGGCCGGGCGGCCAGCTCGAGGAAGAGTCCTGGTTGTTCCAAACTTCTTCCATTTAAGAATTATGGAGGCCACTGTGCTCTTGGCTTCAATGCAGCAGAATTTTTTTTTGTAGGCTTCCCCAGATCTGTGCCTCGACACAATCCTGTCTCTGAGCTCTGCAGGCAGTTTCTTCGACCTCATGGCCTGGTTTTTGCTCCGATAAGCATTGTCAGCTGTGAGACCTTTTTTTGACAGGAGTGTGTCTTTCCAAATCATGTTCAATCAATTGAATTTACCACAGGTGGACTCCAATCAAGGTGTAGAAACATCTCAAAGATGATCAAGAGAAATGGGAGGCACCTGAGCTAAATTTCAAGTGTCATAGCAAAGGGTCTGAATACTTATGTCAATGTGATATTTCATTTTTTTCTTTTTAATAAATTTGCAAAACTTTCTAAAATCCTGTTTTCTCTTTGTCATTATGGGGTATTGACTGTAGATTGATGAGGGAAAAAATGAATTTAAACGATTTCAGCATAAGGCTGCAACATAACAAAATGTGAAAAAAGTGAAGGGGTCTGAATACTTTCTGAATGCACTATATATACACATATACATATATATATTTATACACACACACACACACACACACACACACACACACACACACACACACACACACACACACACACACACACACACACACACACACACACACACACACACACACACACACACACACACAGCAAGGGCAGGAAAGCAGCCGCCCAAAACTTTGTCGGGTTATCTCCAAATGGCCACTCTTTTTGGAAACTGAACATTTCCATATTAGATAACCCCTCCTTTAGGAATGCCTTTGAGAGGGTGTGGTCCAATCTGAGAGGCTCCAAATCTAGTTTTAAGGACCAGCGATTGTGGTGGTACAACACAAAGGTCCAAATTAGAAGTTTCTGTCAGCAGTTTTGTTTTCTACACACACAGGTAGAACGCAGAAAGTGGAGCTAGAGAAGGAGATTCTCCAGATTCAAACAAATTTAAAAACACATCCTACCCCCCAAAAGAAACTAAGACTATGTGAGAAGAAGTCTCTTCTACCTATAATTCACCAAATGTATGTCTGTCTGTCTGTCCGTTCGAAGGTACCGCAAAAACGGCTCAACCGATCGCAACGATATTTTGGGTGGGTATTCCTGGGACCCCTGGGAGTAACAACAACAACACCAACAGGCATTTTAAGGCCATTTTTCCTGCAAGAGTGGGGGTTAGCCTTGCGGTCCCCATGACAATGTTTTCCATTTTGTCCTATTTTCTGCATCTCCCCTTGTTAACCCCCTTGCCCGCATTTCTTCTTCGACCATCTTTAGCCAAGTCTTTCTCGGTCTTCCCCGTCCTCTACTTCCTTCTACATTCATTTCCATCACTCTTTTCAACCAGTCACTTTCATCCTTCCTCAACACATGGCCAAACCATCTCAACCTGTTTCTCTTCACAGCATCAATCACAGGCTCTATTCCCATCATCTTTCGCAATTCATCATTTGTCTTCCTCTCTCCCAACGATACTCCACACATTCACCGAACCATTCGCATTTCCACCCTTTCCAGCCTTCGTTGCTGCTCTACGTTCATTACCCATGTCTCACTCCCATAAATCATAACACTTCTCACACATGCAGCATACACCTTTCCCTTCAGCTTCAACGACACTCCCCTCCTCGTCAGAACGCCACTCAGTTCCCGAAACTTCTTCCATGCACATCTCACTCGAGCCACCGTTGCCGAGTCTGATCCACCTTCTCCAGCATGTCTCCAAGGTAACAAAATGTTTTCACACCTTCCAGCTTCACGCCATCTCCAAGATCTAACTGAACATTTCCTCCATCTGCAGCTCCCTCTGTGCACACCTTACATTTGAATGTAGCTGCCACACTGGTTAATGACCCTCTCAGACCACTACATTTTTGATGAACCCACTCAGCGCACATTGTACATTGAATGGAATTCACTCCGACACCCTGCACATAGCACACGGCTACTTCCCAGTTTTTTCCACCTCACCACATGCTTTACCACTTGCCATCACCTTCGTTTTTCCGATATACACCTTCAGACCTTTCGTCTCCATACACTCCTTCCACTCCTTCCACTTGTTCATCTTCTCCTTCAGTCCATCCATACTTTCCGCAATCAACACCAGATCATGCGCATACAACAACTCCCACAGTAAACCCTCCTTTTCGTTCTGAGCCAGCACCTCCATCACAGCTACAAATAGTAGTGGACTTAGTACCGACCCCTGATGCACTCCCACCTTCACCTCAAACTCACTACTGTTCCCGTCCTTCGTCCTTACAGCTGTGCGCGCTCTTTTGTACATTGCCATCACTACTCTGATCAACCATTCCTCCACTCCTAACTTCCTCAATGCCCATGTCACTACTTCACGTGGAACCCTATCGAATGCTTTCTCCAGATCAACAAACCCAAGAAACAATTCTTCCTCTTCCTCTTCTTCTTCCTCTTCTTCTTCCTTCGAACCCCTGGGAGTAAAATAGGCTATATTGTTTTTTCCAATTTTTCCAATTTTCCAGTTTTTCCAAACATGATGGAATAATATTTACCGATATGAACAGTAATGTGGCTTTTATTGAAATTCTACAAATACTGTTTAGATTTTGATGACAATTATGACCCTGCCGCGAATGCTGAAGTGGACAGATGATGGCAATACGCGGGTTTGATAATATCCAAATACAACCATCATTCAATCGCAATGTTAAACGTTAATCGTCTTAATCATTTTGTTACAGTATCAATTGATGATTGGAATTGAGTGAATACAATTACGATTTTGAATTCGTAATAGTATTCACCCTACCGTACGGAACTTCACATCAGGATTTAAATATTTGTTTATGTCACGAATGTTGTTAAAAGTTTATTTTTTATATTTATGTTATTTCATTTGTGATTGGAGTTATGCTGTTTGAAATGAAAAAAGTGATATCGAGTTCAAGTGAATGACGAAATGCCTTGACGGTTTCTACTTTCTAAACGTGAATTTGCGGATCGCCATATGCAGATTCGCCATTGACTGGGTATGGAACAAACGTACCCGTTTGTTTCCCAACGGGTACGTTTTTCATGGAAGTCCTTCACGAACTTGCTATCCATGTCTGACGTGCGACTGAAGGTGCTACAGCAATGTGGAATTTATTGGTTTCATGCTTTTGGATTCGCCATTTCTGCATTGTCTGTTTGCTTCTGGCCTCCCACCCATGCGTAGCACGGGTACCTCACTAGTCTTAATAATATAATTTCTAAGCAAACCCAAGGAGCGCTAACGAGACTACGCTTTCAGCACCTTTACCTCCTGGATTCTCCGACCCGGTTTTTCTTTGATTTTGAAACAAAATTTCCTCATTCCCAAATTACTGCTTGGAAACGTCCTGATAATCCAATCATGACCAACCCTGTAGAAATTAAGAAGGATGCAAGACTCTTCTTCTCTACACTTTACCAGGCAACAGATGTCGATGCGGAACTTGTTCCGAACTTGTTTGATGGAGTCGGTACACTAACTCCAAAGCAAGGAACGGATCTGGAATCACCGCTCACACTTGAGGAACTTTCTGTTGCCATTAAAAGCCTGGACAGAGGGAAATCGCCTGGATGGTCTGCCAGTGGAGTTCTTCGAGAAATTTTGGGACTTGATTGGACCTGATTTGCTTCTGCTTTTCCTGGAGAGCTTGAAGAAGGGTGAACTTCTACTGAGCTGCAGGAGAGCCGTGCTTACTTTGCTTCCTAAAAAAGGAAATTTATTGCTCATATCACAGTGGAGGCCAGTGTCCTTATTGTGTACGGACTATAAAATTTTCTCAAAGGCTTTGGCCTTGCATGTCTCACCCCTACTAGGAGACTATTCACATGGACCAGACTTATTGTGTTCCTGGTCACAATATTCAGGATAATATCTCTGTTGTCCGAGATGTCATTGAAATCTGTGAGACTAATTATGAAAGTTGTGGCTTGATCTTCCTCGACCAGGAGAAAGCTTTTGACTGTGTTTCTCATACATATCTTTTTGAAGTGCAAAATGTTTTGGTTTTGGACCTCTCTTTCTATCCCATATACAATTATGTTATTCAAACATATCGGCTATCTTAAAGATAAACAATGAACTTGTACCCCCCTTTTGTGTTGGGAGAGGGGTAAGGCAGGGCTGCCCTCTGTCAGGAATTTTGTACGCTTTATCCTTTGAGCCCCTCTTAAATACCTTTCGGAAGTCCTTGTCTGGGGTTACTTTTGGAACCAACCCCTTAAAAAGCATTGCTTATGCAGATGACATCTGTGTCTGCATCAGTCAGAAGACATTGATTTGATGATGAGTGCATTGGATCTCTTCAGCAGGGCATCATTGGCCAAGATAAATTGGACAAAAACAGAAGCGCTGTGGCTTCAACCATCTACCTATCCCCTACCTGCCACCCTATTTCCTCCCCCTCCTCCTCTCCCTGCCAATCTTTTGTGGAGAAGAGATGGGATTAAGTTCCTAGGGGTGTTCCTTGGCCCTGGGAATTTTGTGAGGCATAACTGGGAAGGCTTGTTGGCAACACAATGAAGTACTGTTTGGTCCGGAAGGCATTGGCTGAGACCAGAGATTCTAAACTTACCAACTGCAGAGGGTGGCCAAAGGCTGGTCAATGTCAAGTGCCACATCATGGCTTTCCGCCTACGAACAACATGGCGCTTCTTGTTTGAACCATGTTTGGCCTGGAGACAGATTACCAGCTGCATCTTACATCAAGCGGGGAAGTTGGACCTTGCACAGGAGCTGTTCCTGATGGACTCGACCAAGATAGACCTATCGATGCGACCTGCCTTTCACCAAAGCCTACTGAATGTGTGGCAAGCCTTTACCTGTCTCCGTGACCCCTCGACTTATGTTGATCCATGTTCTTCAATGAACCATTATTTCACAACTCTTCATTTGGTGAGTGTGTGAATGAAAGCACCTTCATTCAAAAATTTATAAATGCCTTAGTAACAAAAGTGCGTCACTTTAGAAACGCCACCAATGACCGGTGGATCCAGTGCTCCCGCTCTGGCATCGACGGTTGGCATTAGATCGTGTCGCAGAGTTGACAGCTTTTTGAAAATGGTGCTTCGCATCTACTGTGCCTCAAATGGCTGGGCAAGCAACCCTCCCGTATCCACCTCTGAATCTTCTCCACCCTTCCCCAATCTTTGTCTATCTGGTTCTCTCAGTTTGGAACCGATTAGTTTTGGCCGCTTTCTATCCTTTTCTGGGAGCAATCGAAAGACCCTGTATGTGCAATGCTTAAAAATCCTTTTTCCTTCGTTGTCCTCCCCTGTACCCTGTAGATGGCCTGCAGTCCTGCCGAATATCCTCCCCTTTACTCTATTTGGGAATGGTACTATAAACAGCCTGTGCCGAAACATGTTGGGAATCTTCAATGGAGAATTGCTCATTGGATCCTACCCACAAATTCCCTAATTCACCGCTTCTTGCAAGCGATAAGTGAGCAATGTCCATTTTGTGGACAAACTGAAACCTTGCCCCATGCGTATGTACGCTGTGACCAGATAACTCCTTTATTTGTTTTCTTTAAAATGTTACTTGCACGGTTTTCCTTTGTTTTTGATTTCCCTGCCTTTATTTTTGGCCCTAGTGTGCGGTTCAATTCCCCAACAACAATTTCAATTCATTTCTTTCTTGCATAAGCCAAGTTGGCGATATATAAGACCAAGAAATCAAAGACACTGAATGATTCGTAAAGTACATATGTTTTGGAAATGTTTAAAGCTCTGTTTCAAGAGTGAAGCTGGAATCTTGTTGTTGTTCTAAGTTACAACTCTTTGAGAAGCAGTGGTGTGTATGAATGATCGTTTTAAGGCCATTTTCCCTGCTCGAGTGGGGGTTAGCCTTGCTGGCCCCATGACAATCATGGTTCCCTGTTTGAGGCAATGTTTTTTTTTATGGCTGGATGCCCTTCCTGACGCCAACCCTTGGTCACGCTCTTACTATGCGCAGGGATACGGTGTACCTATTCTAAATCAGGGTACACACCGGGATCATTCATCCCAGCAAGCTGGTACTCAATTTGCCGACCTCGGAAGGATGACAGGCTGAGTCAACCCCCCTGGCGTTAATTCAGCGATCGACTGGGATTCGAACCCAGGATCCTAGGATCCCAAGCCGGCACCTTAACCACTAAGCCAACACCAGGGATATAAGAAATCTTGTGTAAGAAATGCATTTTGCAAAATAGCTGAGGGTCAGTTAGTATTTACTATGTCGTTGTTTTCCTTAATACTTGCTTGTTTATTTGCTGATAATTTGTTTATTTATCATGCAAATGCTTGTGCAACTGTTATGATTATTTTCTTTGAATCATCATTTATTGTTTTTTAAAATACTTTTGTAATAAAAGGACATAAAAGTCAAGTCTCTCTCACTGCAGGAAGGTAGGTGGTCTTTCTGTCTTCTACAGACTCCTCTCTGGCCTTGCTCCCCTTGTTCTGTCTGTGCTCTGTCCCCCAAATATTCCTGCAGGACACAAAAGATCTGCCAGCAGCCCTCTTCTGGTGAAACTGCCAAAATCAAGACTCTGCTCACCTTCACTCCTTCATTCTCCTTTTCTTCCGCCTCTGGAACAAACTCCTTCACTCTCTTCAATCCCTCTCCTCCCTCCAGGTCTTTAAAACAGCTGTTCACCATCATCTCTTATCTTCCCCCATCCAAAACCTTGATCTTTTCTACCCCCGTTAAAACACCCCAAATCCGCCTCTTTCATTCCCCAACTTCTTTCCTAAAAGTCCTAGAAGTGTTAATTTGCTTTATATCGTGTACCCCTCCCTCCTCCCCAGCCCTCCCCCTTCCACAGATCTACCGACATCCCTGTTCATCTCTGTTGTTGTGCTTGTGTGCTTCCCTCTCTCCCCTCTCGTCTCCCCCTCCCTTCATTGCACGTTTTGTGTGTGTGTGCATGTTTTCATGTTCAATGTGTTAGCTCGTACACGAGCCGAGATTTTGTATACAAAAAAATTATATATATATATACATATATATTCACCGAGGTTGCTCATTTAATTAACAGGAAATGATAGGAAATCAACACCTCTCAGTCTCATTCACGAATATATCTCATATTTCCTCTTTTTCCGTGAGTCTGATTTTCATTCAGGAATAGAACAATTATGGTTAACCACTTTCAAATTGCCACACTTTCATGTGAATGCTGCAAATTATGTTTAAAGGATTGTTTGCATCACAGATCTCGTGCTAGAAACAGCAGGTTAAAAGCGCCTGGCATGCTTAACAGAGTCGAACGAACACACACACACACACACACACACACACACACACACACACACACACACACACACACACACACACACACACACACACACACACACACACACACACACACACACACACACACACACACACACACACACACACACACACACACACACACACACACACACTCTCGATTTACCCCCCACCCTTTCCTTTTGTGCGTACATAATAATTTTTATATACCGTAATCTTTACAGAGCATCGGCGCTGCCAAAGCACTTTATTGGCAACAGTTATACCGAGTGGTTTTCCATTGGTATAACTTTCCATTCTTTAGTTATTCCATTGGTATAACTTTCCCAGTGTTGTTTTCCATTCTTTAGCCTTTTAAATGCTGATCAAGCAAGGAAGCAGCACGTACTATTTTTACAGGCTATGGTACGACTCGGCTGGGGTGTGAACCACCGATGTCCCAGAATCAGAGCAGACACTCTAACCAATCATACACCTCCAAGTCTGGTACGTTGTAAATAGATGGCACTAAATAGTCACCATCTCTGATGAATTGATGAAATTAATGCGGAAACGTTTGCACTTGCATTATGTAATTTCAGACTCACGATGAAAGAGAATATGTTATTGATAAAAAGATTGACATTGACGTACAATGATAAGTAACAGATGACTGTGCTCTTCTGGACGTATTTCAGTGCCAGCATATAGGTGAGGGCGAGACTACCGGAAGTGGGGCTACATCCGGGCACTGTGGACCACAGCAACCTGGCTGCCGTTGAAAACAAAACCCGTCTGACAGGTTAATGCTATGCTGCACTGCACTGTTCAACACCATTTTAACGCTATTTTCCCGCTTCAAAATGCCCAAAAGCCGTGTAGTTTTTGGTTGTACTAACCACAACTGGAAACCGGCAGAGAAAAGATCTTATTTTGAACTTCCTAAACGGGGGGAAAGCCCTGAAAGAAGAGACAAATGGCTGACAGCTATCCACAGGGAGAATGAAGACGGCTCTCACCGGGGCCCACCGAAATCGAGGGTGGTCTGCTCAGATCACTTTGTTTCTGGTAATTAGTGCAGAGCATAACACATTTCCATTCACGTAAGGTGGGGTCGTCACTCCATGCATCTGCTGGAAGCCTATAAGGACAGTCATCCAAGCCTATAAGCCTACAAGCCTATAAGTGAAGCCTATAAGGACAGTCATACAGCTAATTTCAGCTCGTATCTTGTCCTCGCCTCGCTAGGAAGGCTATCTATACAATCGTAAGACATTTGGAATGCTCTGGTAAATTAAACTCAATGAAAATGGTCTGTTAGAAATGTTTGAAGAAACTCAGATATTCGGACCTTATAAACAAATTCCAGTGACATAGTTCACTCAATCGTTTAATATGTATTGATAATAATAATAATGATTCATTTATTTTGTATAGCGCTTTTCCAGAAGCCCAAAGGCGCTTTGACAGAGTGCAAAACATAATGCATAACAATACATGAAAACAACAATTGCAAAAAGACAAGAATCAATAGGGAAATATTTAAAGCAAAAGGAGGGAGAAGGAGAAGTGATAGTCAGGGGTTAAATGCTGTGGGTTGAATGTTGAATGCAGTGCTGAACAGGTGGGTCTTGAGTGATGTTTTGAATGTGGTGAGTGAGGAGGAGTCTCTGATGGTGTGAGGTAGTGAGTTCCAGAGGGTGGGAGCAGCGATGGAGAAGGCCCTGTCCAACCCAGGATCTGAATTTGGTCCGGATGGGGGGGGGGGGGGGGGGGGGGTCAGGAGGTTGGTACCAGCAGAGCGGAGGTTGCGGGTGGGAGTGTGTCTGGAGAGGAGGTCAGCCAGGTAGGATGGGGCCAGGTTATGGAGGGCTTTGTAGATAACAATAACTATTCAGATAATAGCTTTGTAGATAACAATAATAATTGATAGATAACAATTGGGAATAACTATTCACTTTTGTATAAGACCCACTCGATTGATTAATCTTTTCATTGTTGTTCTAACGGTCGACTATCATGCGGCCATTTAGACATAGGAGGGTTTAGGCCAATTAAAGTTCTGTGTTAAGACTTGTCGGACAGTATTTCCACATGTAAAAAACTACACCTCGGTCCCTTCCCAAAAAAATTCCGCGAAATCGAGCGTCAAATTTCCACAGGGGTCTAAACCAAACATTTCGTATTATTTTTCATAAAACTTTATATTGTTAGAAAGAGAATTACTTCCAGCTTGTCGGAAAGTTAAAATTTGAAAGATCAAACAATAATTAAGCGAGTTATGATCAAATAACCGACACCGTTTCCATAATTTCCGGCTGTAACACGTGCCCTTTTGTGGTTTGTTTTCAACGTATCCAATCACGTGACTGTTGTCGCCAAGGGTGCACTAACCGGAAGTTACGTCGTTCCGCGGGCGGCTACACGAGTACGGTAGTTCCCAAGTGTACATTTTCAATTATAATGTGCTTGTTGTAAAAATTCGGAAACTTTTGATGCTTTTAAAATAAAAAAAATTCTTCAAATAAATAATGTAATTCTCCAGATCCAAAATGCTACGCAAATTGATGTTTGAGGAACGAATGGAAACTTTTGATGTGTGTGAGGAAATCTGCAACGATTTACAACGTGGACGTGCAAATTCTGAATTGTCTTTTTATATCTCCAGGTATGTCCGGCGATCTCCCAGCACTTCCGTGAAACAGTGTCACGTTGAGCTATTGAGGATTACTGATTGTGGCCAGGATGCTGTACCTTCGATAGCATTTAAAAGTGTATGAGGAAGAGCAGAAAATAGTGGGTAGTTAATAATAATAATAAAATAAAAATAATTTAAAAAAAAAATAGATTAGTTAACTTTTTTTTTTAAATTAATGCAGGGTCCTAGTTACTACAGCCTGGTGGCTTAACGATTAAGATGGCAGGCTTAAAGGCGAACGAACATGAGTATAGACATCAAATGCTTAAGATTAATTAATTGTAGCAACAAAAAAGATTAAGTTTGGCGCAAAAATTGTTGCTCTAGCATGCGTGAATCGTGAGATATCCGAGTTTTAAAATGCCAATAGCAGACGATTTCTCTCGCGCCGGCCAGCATCTGGTGATGACTATCATCATCATCGTGACGTCATCGGAGGAGGCTGATGTGACTGCGCAATAGTAAACAATGGCAGACACCGACTCCGATAGTTGCGTAAGTCTGGATATCAGTGATATTTCTGACCAATCTGATGCGGAAAATGAAGAGAAAGTTAATAATCTTGGGGAATCGCACTCGATTCTCCCATACAGATTCGAACCATACCGTCCAGAGAGTGAAGAAGAGAAATCGTGGCGATGACACAATGGCGATTGATTTTGATCTCGGGCGCCTCCAAAATACTGAATGGTATTCATTTTTATGTCTCTTTTTTAATTGAAAAAGTTTCTTTTTCTGGTCAATGGAATACATAACTAATATTTAATTAGTGTTCGGTGCCATGAGGCAAGAAATGGATAGAAACACAGAAGCGAAACACGACTTTATTGACTTAGTGCAGCACTGCAGGTGTATCAGTTGTAATTGTATCATTATAGCACTCTCTATAATGCAAGCAATCTCTGTGTGTCTGTGTGTCTGTCTGTGTGTATGTCTGTGACCGCTGTTTCTCGACAACCACTGGTCCGATCTAAGTGAAACTTGCCAGGTATATTGCTGGGGACCTGAGGATGTGCCTTTTCAAGGTTTGCTATTAATCGGACAAGTGGTTACCAAGTTATGGCCATTTATTTAGCAAACACATACGTTTTGTACGTGAACGAAGGAACAGCGAAGGACGAGAGCGAAGGAACGGCGAAGGACAAGAGCGAAGACCGAAGGAACGATGCAAGTTTTAATTTTTCTTTGCACGTACGGTCAAGCGACAGTGAAGGAACCGCGTGTGTTTGTTGTTTCTGCCTCACGGTTTGAAAATTTAATACTTGGCCATTAAAACTAATTTGCGATTAATCGTAACTGCGATATGCGAACTTCCGGACAGTGAGGCCTTATTTTTGGTACATACGTCAACGTACGTATGTACACGTACTTACCTCCCCGCACGTACGGGCACGCACTAGCAGCAGCCACACAACGACTGGGCACGATTCCAACTGATCGTAACGAA
The DNA here is from genome assembly GCF_964187855.1 of Myxine glutinosa. NCBI lineage: Eukaryota > Metazoa > Chordata > Myxini > Myxiniformes > Myxinidae > Myxine > Myxine glutinosa. Next base: position 219,116,227 of record NC_136262.1, on the reverse strand, counting down.
AACAAAGCGATGTTCTGATCGTCATGAAGCCAACAAGGCTTTAAGAACGAAAAACTGCGTTACTTCGCAAACGTCATTTCCGGTTTGCGGTTTTGACAAAACGGATTTTGCTTGTTTGGCGATATTTTGACAAATTCTAATAAAACCGCGAAGATATTTGTGAAATGAACTCAATAGAAGTGTTTAAGATATGTTTATGTTTCGAAATCTGCAAAGTTGTTTTGGTCGTGTCCGTTCTCCTTTAAGATTGCAAGGTCCTGGGTTCAAGCTCCTGTCATGCTGTTGAATTAACACCAGGTGGGGTTGACTTAGCCCGTCATCCTTTCGAGTACCAGCTTACTGGGATGAATGAGCCGGTCGAGTGCCCTGCGTCGGAGTGGCGATGCATCCAGGACTGTGCCCAATAGCCGAGAAGCTGCCTTGGCAGCTCTATGCATCTAGATTTGCAAATGCAAAAAGTTCATTATCCGAGTTACCACATAACTAAATCTGAGCACTTTAGAAAAAGCAATAGTCATTTTTGTGTGAATGGTCAGTTAATCGCACTTTACCAGCTCAAATATTATTTACTTATTACCCCCCCCCCCCCCCCAACAAATCAGTGTTTGAAAGCACCGTTTCATGTACTTTACAGACTGGCAGGATACCATAGAGGTATGTGCACTTGCATTGAACAATACTAGGGCATTGCCCGTACTATATCTATATCTAAAATTATATCCCCCCCCTCTATTTACATGAAATGGTTTGGTCCAAAGCGAACGGCTTCCGGAGTTTGGTAAAGAAATCGCCATCGCGTGCACAAACGCGCAGGAAAGCGAATGAATCGCAAATTCGTTTTTATTAGTTTTAAAACATAGTTTAACGCCAACATAGTTTGCAAACGTGAAATAAATGAATACGCTCTCAAATGTGCCATCCGAGGCAGAGTGTGTCCGCCACGTTCGGCACACGCGATAGTTCGCTGCTCTCTGATTGGTTGAATCGTTTTTTGGACATAGCTCGGTAAGTAATTGTCCGATTAATATGAAACCTTGAAAAGGCACATCCTCGGGTCCCCAGCAATATACCTGGCAAGTTAAAAGTATATCGGACCCGTGGTTGTCGAGAAACAGCGGTCACAGACAAACAAACGTACAAACGTACAAACGTACAAACGTACAAACAGAGATTACTGGAATTATAGATAGATAGCCTGAGTGCCCAACTCAGCTCAGCTATACAAAGTTATAAACAGTCATCCTGGTGTTTCGCATGCAAGGCGACACATCAATTGCTGTACCGTCCATTGGAAGGACGTTTAGCCATTACTGGCTGTTGGTGGACATTAAAGATCCGACTGTCTTTAATGAAGGGTTCCGCTTCCGGTCCCTCGAGCGACGGGGCTTGCTTCGATCTCTCCACGGCATCAAAGTTTGAGTGTTTTCCCGTTCGTTTCTTTGTCAAATTTCCGCTGCGTATTTTGTTGTGTATGTGTTATTGTGTGTTTCTATTTGGTTTTGGTTTTGCAGTTGTTGCAAATTTGTGTGTAATTAGTCGTTTCTTTGTTCGCGCCTCGTGCGGCCTGGTGTCTCGTGCGGCATCCTCGTCTCGACTTGTGCCCCGCCCCCTATATCTCGTTTGTTCTTTCACCTCTGCTCCTGCTTTCTCAAATCCACGTTCTCACTTAGAGACTTTTCCCAGATTGTTTTCATGGTTTTGTTTAAATATCTATTTAAATATGTTTAAACCGCAGCCGTGATTCCCCCCCCCCCCCCCCCCCCAGGATTTCCATGTTTTAAACGTTTCCCAATGTGTACCCTGGATAAGAATAGGTATGCCGTATCCCAGCGTGTCGTAAGAGGCAACTAAGAGGGTTGGCGTCAGGAAGGGCATCCTGCAATAAAAAAAAACAAAAAACATTGCCTCAAAAAGAGAACCATGACAATTACAACTACATATGGGCAGGGTACAGCCCGAAGTGGAGATCGGTTTCTGAGGTTTGGGACATGGAATGTAGGGACAATGACAGGGAGATCAGGAGAAGTGGTGGAAGTATTGGTCAGAAGAAGAGTGGACATATGTTGTGTGCAAGAGACGAGATGGAAGGGAAGTGGTGTGAGAATGGTGAAGGGTAGGCAGGGACAGAAATACAAGTTTGTGTGGCAAGGGTGCCCGGAGGGCGTGAATGGTGTTGGTGTCCTGTTTTCTGAGGAGTTTGTAGACAGTGTGGTGAGTGTGACGAGAGTGAGTGATAGGTTTATGATGGTGAAAATGATGATTGGAAAGCTCTTGGTGAACGTCATCTCGGGATATGCTCCGCAGGTTGGTTGAAGCGATGAAGAGGACAAGTTCTGGTGTGCGATAGAGAAGCTGATGGAAAACGTGAAAGATGAGGAAGTTGTTGTGGTAGGAGGAGACCTAAATGGACATGTGGGAAGGAGTATGGATGGTTTTGACGGAGTTCATGGGGGTAATGGATATGGTGTGAGAAATGGAGAAGGTGAAAGGATTTTGGAGTTTGCTGATGGAGCTGATTTGTTGATTTGTAATACTCAGTTCCAGAAAGAGGATAATAAGCTTGTTACATACACGTCAGGTGGGTCGACGACAACCGTTGACTACCTGATGGTGCGTAGGCGAGATAGGGGGCACCTCCGAGACACAAAGGTGATCCCGGGGGAGTAGGCTGTTTCACAGCACCACTTGGTTGTCTGCGACGTAAGGGTGAAAGGTGCGAGGAGAGCTCGGCGGGTGAAGTACCAACCGAGAATGAAGGTGTGGAGGTTGAAAGAGGTGACAGTAAGGGAGGCATTAAAAGAGAGGCTGAGTAGGGTCGAGGATGATGTGGTTGAGCTTGAAAGTGGTTGGATGTCAATGAAAGCTAGTCTGTTGGGAGCCGTTGGTGAGGTATGTGGATGGACAAAAGGACCACCGAGGCACTCGGAAACATGGTGGTGGGATGATGAAGTTGGAAAGAGGATTGACGAGAAGAGGAAGAAGTTCAAGGAGTGGCAGAAGGCGAAGGGTACGGGAGCAGAAACAGCAGAGCATGAAAGTTATAAGGCAGCCAGGAAGGCTGCAAAGAAAGAGGGAGCAAAGGCGCAGGAGGCATGTAGGAAAATGTTCGGAGAACGCTTGGATTCGGAAGAGGGTCAAAAGCAGTATTCAGGATTGCAAAGCAGATAGCGAAAGAGAGGTGTGATGTGATGGGGGTGAGCTGCTTGAAGGATGAAGTGGGACAAATCGTTGTCGACCCAGATGGAATTAAAGGAAGATGGAAAAGATATATGGAAATGCTGTTGAATACAGAGAATGAATGGGATGGCAACATAGAGAGTAACCCAGTTTTAGGACCGGCAGAGAAGATAACTGAGAAGGAAGTTGAGGAAGCGATAAAAGCAATGAAGGGTAGAAAAGCGTGAGGGCCGACGGGAGTTGTGGGAGATATGTTGAAGGCAGCAGGAAGTTGGGGTGTGAAGAGAATGACAGAGATCTGTAATCTGGTGGTGAAAGAAGGCCACATTCCAGTGGATTGGGAACTGAGTACCCTCGTCCCTCTATACAAGGGGAAAGGTGACCCTCTGGAGTGTGGCTCGTACCGAGCGATAAAGTTATTGGAGCATGGAATGAAGGTATTGGAAAGGGTGTTGGAGAGGAGGATAAGGAAGAAAGTGAAGATCGACGAAATGCAGTTTGGATTTATGCCAGGAAGAGGAATGACAGACACGCTTTTCATTGTGAGGCAGTTGCAGGAGAAGTACATGGAGAAGAGGAAGAAGTTGTTTCTTGGGTTTGTTGATCTGGAGAAAGCATTCGATCGGGTTCCACGCAAAGTATTGACATGGGCATTGAGGAAGTTAGGAGTGGAGGAATGGTTGATGAGAGTAGTGATGGCAATGTACAAAAGAGCGCGCACAGCTGTAAGGACGAAGGACGGGAACAGTGGTGAGTTTGAGGTGAAGGTGGGAGTGCATCAGGGGTCGGTACTAAGTCCACTACTATTTGTAGCTGTGATGGAGGTGCTGGCTCAGAACGTAAAGGAGGGTTTACCGTGGGAGTTGTTGTATGCAGATGATCTGGTGTTGATTGCGGACAGTATGGATGGACTGAAGGAAAAGATGAACACGTGGAAGGAATGTATGGAGACAAAAGGTCTGAAGGTGAATATCAGAAAGACGAAGGTGATGGCAAGTGGTAAAGCATGTGGTGAGGTGGAAAGAACTGGGAAGTGGCCCTGTGCTGTGTGCAGGAAGGGTGTCGGAGTGAACTCCATTCAATGTACAATGTGCGCTGAGTGGGTTCATCAAAAATGTAGTGGTCTGAGAGGGTCATTAACCAGTGTGGCAGCTACATTCAAATGTAAGGTGTGCACAGAGGGAGCTGCAGATGGAGGAAATGTTGAGTTGGATCTTGGAGACGGCGTGAAGCTGGAAGGTGTGAAAACATTTTGCTACCTCGGAGACATGCTGAATGGAGAAGGTGGATCAGACTCGGCAACGGTTGCTCGAGTGAGATGTGCATGGAAGAAGTTTCGGGAATTGAGTGGCGTGCTGATGACGAGGGGAGTGTCGTTGAAGCTGAAGGGAAAGGTGTATGCTGCATGTGTGAGAAGTGTTATGATTTATGGGAGCGAGACATGGGTAATGAACGTAGAGCAGCAACGAAGGTTGGAAAGGGTGGAAATGCGAATGGTTCGACGGATGTGCGGAGTATCGTTGAGAGAGAGGAAGACAAATGATGAATTGCGAAAGATGATGGGAATAGAGCCTGTGATTGATGCTGTGAAGAGGAACAGGTTGAGATGGTTTGGTCATGTGTTGAGGAAGGATGAAAGTGACTGGTTGAGAAGAGTGATGGAAATGAATGTAGAAGGAAGTAGAAGACGGGGAAGACCGAGAAAGACTTGGCTAAAGATGGTGGAAGAAGAAATGCGGGCAAGGGGGTTAACAAGGAGAGATGCAGAAAATAGGGCAAAATGGAGAAGATTGTCATGGGGACCGCAAGGCTAACCCCCGCTCTAGCAGGGAAAATGGCCTTTAAAATGCATGTTGTTGTTGTTGTTATCTTTCATGAAGGGTATGTGAGTTAATGGAGGCACATTGAACAATTTACAAAATCCTGACACCTTGGATCAAACAGTAAGCCTCGCCAGCCCTTTTGTGAAAGACTTGAGCCAATAAACGTAACCTGGCCGATCTCACAAGAGTGTGGGAATAATTGGGGAAATAAGTATTGTAGACTTAGTACATTAGGTGTACTGATTTATTAATAAGATTCAAGGCTCATTCAGAAGCTTCTATTTTCATCACATATAGGACAAGGTCTTTAAAAGTCAATTGATGAAAAAGTAAACATGGTATATAGAATTTTGAACGTGCGATCGCAGTAAGTGCTCAGATGAGAACACTCAATGCAGGTGAGAACAATCAATGCAGAACAACCATGCAGGCCTACTTGATATATTTGTTTCAAAATATTTTCAGAGTTGCTCACAAGTAGAGATACATTATATCTATCTTTACAGTCACGATCGCACTTGCATACTTGTCATTAAATAACAACACTAGAATGGCACTCGATAGAGTGCATACCTCAGCCAGGCTGAACAGTTTACGTTTTATATCCCACTGATAGGCCGGATCTGGATTCAGACCTGAAACAAAATCTAATCAAATCATCCTTGCCACAAACCCAACCTGTCCACCAAATTTGTTCCCAATCCATCCATATCTTCTTGAGATATCGTGCTATATACTACTGTGTTCAAAAAGTATCCGACCTTTATTTTTCGTGCGTAAAAAAAAAGAAGCTAGGGAGGCGTTGATTGGTGCACGTATGTAGGCGATCCTAATGCACACGCGTGAATTTTTTCCCACCTGCAGAAGCTGTCATTCAACGGCAGACCGCCGATGAGTGAGGACATGTAAGTGAGCGCCGTCGGATTTTCGTTGACAAAATGACGGAAAAACTTGAAAAACGCTACTGCATCAAATTTTGTGTAAAGCTTGGCGATTCTTAAGTGGAAACGATCCGCAAGATTCAACACCGTTCATTCCATTATGAAGGAGGATTTGGGCTTCAGGAGAATCTCAGCGAAGTTCGTACCAAAGCTGCTAACGATTGAGCAGAAGCAACTCCGTTTGGAGATCGCACAGGACATGCTGGAGACTGTGAACAGCGATCCCAGCTTCCTCAACACAGTGATCACTGGCGATGAGTCCTGGGTTTATGGGTACGACCCAGAAACCAAGTTGCAGTCATCACAATGGAAGCATCCAACATCCCCGAGGCCAAAAAACACAAAATTTGATGCAGTAGCGTTTTTCAAGTTTTTCCGTCATTTTGTCAAAAACGAAAATCCGACGGCGCTCACTTACATGTCCTCACTCATCGGCGGTCTGCCGTCGAATGACAGCTTCTGCAGGTGGGAAAAAATTCACGCGTGTGCATTAGGATCGCCTACATACGTGCACCAATCAACGCCTCCCTAGCTTCTTCTTTTTTTTTTACGCACGAAAAATAAAGGTCGGATACTTTTTGAACACACTACATATAGTTTTTTACCTTGATCTCTCAATGGTGAATATCCACTGAAAAATTATGTATCTGTATCCGGATTCAGATAATCACCAAAAGCAAAACAATTCTTCCTTGTGACACACCCAACCGGTCCACCAAATTTTATCCAACTCTGTCCATAACCTTATGAGATATCCTGCTCACAGACAAACAAGAAATATGTCGTGCACAGCACGATACTTGCAAAATCCCTAAAATAAGTTGTTGGCCTATGATGACCTCAAAAATAATTGGGGCTTGAATTCAGTGACCTGGTGTGCAAATCTTCTTAAATTTTCAAGTCAATCAGATGAAAATTGAGGATTTTTGAAATTTGGCCTATGTTGACCTTTTTGCCTATGTTGACATAAAATACAATTGGAGGTTGAATTCCGTGACCAGATATGCAAATTCTCTTCAAATTTGAAGTCGATCAGATAAAAATTGAGGAGTTTAGAAATTTGACAAAGTTGGTGACCTTTGGCCTATGTTGACCTTTTGATTCCAAAAACAATAGGCTTCTTGCTTATGACCAACTGCGCTATTTAGTGAAGTTTCGTGAAGATCGGTTGAAAATTGTGACCAGTAGGCAACTGACACACAGACACAGACAGACAAACAGAGACAGACAGACAAACAGAATAACGCACAAGACCAACCAATACACTTGAAAAATCTTCGATTGTCGCAAGTAACAGACAGACAGGGGTGAAAACATAACGTCCATCCACCTTTGATGGCAGAGGTGATAAGAGCTTTGTTTGACTATAATGTACAGTGTGCCGCACTTTAGATTAAACTAGAACAGCACTCTTCGACGTCACAACGCCGACCGATATGCCTCCGCCCACATTATTATATCATTATACATACTTGTACCACGTTTGATTTAAATCCCTTCAGCTGGTCTCAAGTATCACATTTTTACCTGACATGACCTCTGATCTTTGATGCCGAAATCTAATCAGTTCATCTTTTAATCATAATATGTTGTTACGGTTTTTAGAACCTTCGCTTTGTAAATTTAGTATTAAAATTCCTGTGTACATTTCCCCTTTTAATTGGCTGTTAATTTAAAGAGTGCACCGTAGCTAGTCCATATACATGCACGTAGAAAATCATATACCCTTCTAAATAGTTATTTCCTTATTATGTGTATTAGCTTAAGGCTCTGTCTCCCATTAATTGACCCTGCATTGCACCGAATTGAAATAAGATAGGATCCCTCCGACACCCCCATGGCCTCCTAAAAAGTGCCAGTACGGCGGCGTTCGCCACTACTGCTTTGGGCGGTTTTCTTCACCCCAACCTCCATTACGCACGTGGTCAAGCCTCGGAGAAGGAGGGGGGAGGAGCTACATCAAGGGCGTTGCCCGCCCATCATCATCAAAAGGTGGAGCCAGCGAGCCCCCACCAGCCAACCAGGGTTTATGAGATACCATCCCGGGCGTGGCGCGCATTGATCTAAAAGCGCGTTATAAAAGCGCCCGCGCAAGCCTTTTCAGAGTGATGCGGCAGATGCGTGAACCAGGAGATGTGTGATCCAGCTGAACCGGAGAAGACAAAGACGTGAGGGGGTGCTGATATTGCGGCAATAAACCGAGACCCTCTAGGGGCCCTATTGTCGCCGGGGTTGTGAAGACGCAGAGCTGCCGGCTGCTGTTCGCACCGAGCCCGGAGCATGAACTTCAACGCTTACCGCTGCCTGGATCCTTCTTCCCCCCTGACGCATCCTTACCATCGGCCTGGACCATTCGCTCCCTGAGCCATTCCTGCCTGCAATTCCCTATTTGTGTACGTGAGTTTGTTTTGTGTGTCTTGTCCCTGGGTACAATTTAAGCTTGTTTAAGGAATTGCTCTCTGTCCTTCTGATCCTTCCATTTTCCTGTATATTACTTTTATTTCTTCTCTTCTTGATTTTGGTTTGTTGTGTAAATAAGTAATAAATCTCTGTTCTTCCTACCTTTGCCTTCTTTCCTTCACATCCGTTCGTTTTAGAGTTTTCCATCATTGAACACCTGTGGCACGATTTGGCCAACGTTCAGGATCGGGTTAGTCTTTGCTAAACGACTCGAACTTCGGGTTGCTAAAACCGCTCGGCAACTAGTCCATCTGAAACCGTGGTTCGAGCAGAAGTTATTCCCTCGTTCCCGGCTGGCGGTAGTAATTAGGTACGTAGCGAACCCCTAGGCCTAACAAACCCTACCTACCGTCGGTCCGGGAAGGACGTTGTAGCTTCAGGAGCGGAGACGGTCAGCTTAACAAGACAAGGGGCTAACCACCTCTTGCTAAGGGGAAGAGCCGTACTCAGTTTCCGTAACAATATATACTTATACCAAGTTTGGTCAAAATCACATCATTGGTTCATAAGTTATCGCAGTTACAGAAAATTTCACCGAACAGGATTTCTTGACCCCATAATCTAATCCGTTTATCTTTACATCATTATACATACTTGTATCAAGTTTGACTTGGTTCCCTTCAGCCATTCTTAAGTTATCAGTGTAACAAAAACCTATTATAGACTTTGACCTTTGACCCCTTGATGCCAAAATCGAATCAGTTAATCTTTACATCATAATATATCATTTTGTTGTTGGCTTAGCGGTTAGGGTGCCGGCTTGGGATCCTCGGATCCTGGGTTCGAATCCCGATAGATCGCTGAATTAACACCAGGGGGGTTAACTCAGCCTGTCATCCTTCCGAGGTCGGCAAATTGAGTACCAGCTTGCTGGGATGAATGATCACGGTGTGTACCCCGGTTTAGAATAGGTACACTGTATCCCTGCGCATCGTAAGAGCGTGACCAAGGGTTGGTGTCAGGAAGGGCATCCGGCCATAAAAACATTGCCTCAAAACAGGGAACCATGATTGTCATGGGGCCCGCAAGGCTAACCCCCGCTCTAGCGGGGAAAATGGCCTTAAAACGATCATTCATTCATTCATATATAATATATAATTTTGTCAAAATCCCATTACGGGTTCACAAGATATCACGGTAAAAGGATTTTTACGTAATATGACCTTTGACCTTTGACCTCGTGACTGCAAAATCTAAATCAGTTTATCTTTACATCATAGTACATACTTGATCTAAGTTTGATTTAAATCCCTTCAGCCATTCTCAAGTCATTGCGGTAACGAAAAACTATTGCGGACACACAGACGGATGGAGGGATGCACAGACGGACAACAAATGAATGAATGAATGATTGATCGTTTTAAGGCCATTTTCCCCGCTAGAGCGGGGGTTATCTTTGCGGGCCCCATGACAATCATGGTTCCCTGTTTGAGGCAATGTTTTTTTTATGGCCGGATGCCCTTCCTGACGCCAGCCCTTGGTCACGGTCTTACGATGCGCAGGGATACGGTGTACCTATTCTAAATCAGGGTACACATTGGGATCATTAATCCCAACAAGCTGGTACTCAATTTGCCGACCTCGGAAGGATGACAGGCTGAGTTAACCCCCCTGATGTTAATTCAGCGATCGACCGGGATTCGAACCCAGGATCTGAGGATCCCAAGCCGGCACCCTAACCGCTAAGCCAACACCAGGCTTCACAGACAGACAACCCCAAAACATAATGCCTTACGTTTCTTCGTCAGATGAGGCATAAAAAAGGCTTTTAATAATTTAATGATCAATATAAATTAATACGGTACTGCATAATGCAGGAGCATATTGCCATATATTTCTCATAAATTAAAGATAAATCTTTACTTTGCAAACATTTGTAAATGTCAAAAGGACTTCAATGACGACTCTAAATTTGCCAGGATACCCTAAATCAATAGAAGAAGCTAAATCAGCTACTGTAGCAAGTCTTGACGGATAAACTGTCAACATCTCCCCTTCAAAATGGACAAAAAGTCTGCTGCATATAGGCCCTTCCCCATTCCATACACTACTATTTCATCCAACATTAACAAACCATTTTCTGAGATTTTACAAACCAAACAATTTGCTGAGTTGAACTAGACAAAGCATATAAATGCAGAGTCAGCCAAATGGTATATGGATTAAAGTAGATCTGAGATTCAGTGCACACTCACTCTGACTGACCGACACACAGCACCATTACAACAACTTTTCATGTTCCTTTGGGAAAGTGCAGAGGTTAAATCACCCAATATATAGACATCATGTCAGTAATTGTTCATATATCGGGAAAATAACGTCTAATATATGTGTGAACTATCAGGATACTTGTCACACACAGCCAAGCATCCTCTATAAGTAGTAGAGATAATAAAAAGTATGTGTGGCCCTTGACAACAACAGGAAAATGCACATAAAGGTAGGGCAAAGAGATGACACAAACTGTAAAACATAGGACAATTTTAACTTCATAAATGATGCACATTAAAGGTAAAAATTCAACCTGTGGTTAAATTACGCAACTTAGTCAACCATGCCTAGGGCCGAAGTTGGGTGTGCTAGTCGAGACTGTTGGCCTGGTAACACTGGAAAAGAAACACAGGTGGAGCAGGCAAACACACTCAAGGTAGAAAATTAACTTATGGTTAAATTACATGGAGAAATGTTATGGTTACAATAAACAAGTTTTTCAAACCAAAATGTTCTTTGGCAAGGTTTGGCGCAATATTAAAATAGGCCGCCAGGGGGCGTTGGTTCAAAGTTGGTCTGTGTGCGGACGTACGTACGAACGCGTGCACACTAAAAAATTAGCCCATCCATTCCATCCCCGTTTGGAATGGACAAGGTTAATTTTAGATTTTTAGCAAAGTGCTGTAGCAGACCAACATGATTTGTAGCAGAACATCATGAGTCTACCTAGGCATTGTACAAAACAAAGACATCACTCACTCACTCAGGTTTGGGGGTAGAGGAGTAGCAGTCAAAACCCAAATCCTATCCAGGTTCTTCATGATGATTAAATTTTTGCCAATTTCTATTCCTTCTGGTAGTTGCAATGCTGTATTTGGTCTTTTATTAACACCACCACCGAAGATAGACCGATGTTATGTTATCACCTCTGTTAGTTTGTCTGTCTGTCTGTCTGTCTGTGAGCCAGATATCTCAAAAATGTTATGGAAGGATTCAGACGAAACTCGGTGGAGAGGTTGCGCATGACAAGTATGAATTGACTCGATTTTGGTGAAGATCCAGGTCCAGATCCAGACATGAGATTTTAAATTTTTTTTATTATCAGCGATTCGTCAGCATTGAGAGATGGGCCCAAAAACGATACATAGAACGATATTTCCAAAAGTTGTGGACTAATTATAGCAAAACTTGGTGGATGAGTGGGGGAGGTGACAAGAACACTCAGATTAGATATCCCATCAGTGGGATACAAAACTCCGGGCTGGAACCCCAGCCTTACACTTTGCTCAGCTTGACACCGTGGAAACCAAGGCCTTCAAGATTATTGGAATCTACCACGATGAAGCCGAGTCTATGGGTCTATCACTTCACCATTGCAGACCATTTCAGGTCGGTGGTCTCTGTCTTCTACCACCACTTTTCTGCACCCTCTGCTCTTGCTATGCGTCGTTCCCCTTTACCTCCCCACCCCCACGTTACTGCAGCGCACACACGGTCCACCATCAACCCCCCCCCCCCCCCCTCGGGGTAAACTATCTACATCTGGGATGACTGCTCACCTCCACTCATTCATTCCTATCTTTTTCTGCCTGTGGAATCAACTTCCACATCATCTTCCGTCCCATTCTTCAAGACAACTATTCACCACCATCTCAGATTATCCCCATTCGAAAACCATGATCTTTTCTACTCTCTCGGCCCCTGGCGCTGCTGCAGGTGTCGGTCTCTCTCTGTCTCTGTCTCTTGTTCCTTTTGTCCTGCTGCATTCAGTGTACTAATTCCAGCTAGTCCACAAGCTTTGACTAGGTAAATCCCTAGAGACCATCAGTGTTCGGAACACCCTAAAGTTTACTGTGTGTGCAAGATAAGGATTGTCTAAAATGGCTCAAAAAGCTTCCTGAGGAAAAAAAAGCCAAAAATACTTAGAAAAGTATCTGAGAGAAAGGGGTATGCCTATGCACAACAAAAGAGTTGAAGAATTTTCTCAGCTCACGGAAAGGACAAATGCCCGAACTGCTAATGCCCAAAGATGTGGGCAGGTACAAGGCCGGAGTTTGAACTTTGCGGGAGTGCCTCCTGCGATCATGGCAGACTTGGTGATATATTTAATGAATGTCTGCAATTGGAAAGACAATGCTGTGCATCATTATCAAATAAGGGTAAACAACTCTGGGAAAGGACGTCTTTACGACATGAAAATATGCAAAGCTTGTGCCAGCCATAATTTATGTGGGAGCCAGATGTGCCAGGCAGATTTCCCTGAGGGATTCACCATGTCTGGTTTGGATGCTTCTTAACACCGATGGGCAGGTCATATCTGGGGCTTGAAATGCATGGGGTAAGTTTTAAATCAACATATAAAATCATGATATTTAGTATTAATCATTCTTGGGACGGAGGAGTGGGAGCTGAGAGCTATTATTAATTTATATTTTTGATTGGTTCAGAGGCCACAAGAGAAAGTATACGTGATTTTTGCATCTATTGGTGAAAGGAGAAGCAGCCTTGTATGTGTCCATATGTGTATGTGTGTGTCCATCTGTGTATGTGTCTGTCCATGTGTATGCGTGTGTGTGTGTGTGTGTGTGTGTGTGTGTGTGTGTGTGTGTGTGTGTGTGTGTGTGTGTGTGTGTGTGTGTGTGTGTGTGTGTGTGTCCATGCGCATCTGTGCAGCTGCTCGCAGGTTTTAACAGGAATGATAGGAACTCAACACGTCGCATGCACAGCTATTGTACACCGCACCTTTCCTATGCCATCTCCAGGCATTGCAAATCGTCATTGCTGGGCACCGAAGGGGGTTCGGCAGTGACGCACGCTGAAAGGGAGTACTCAGTTTTCACTCTGTTTGTTTGTTTTCTTGTTTTCTTGGTTTCTTGGTTGTCTGGGCGATATCTCAGCCATCCTTTGAGCGAGGAAGCTGAAATTTCGGCACAGTAGTGAGCAAGTCCTTTGTCAAAAACGGTATTTTTTGTTTTTTGAATAATCAATTAATTGAGGAGTTATTTAATTATTAGGGCTAGCGGCTAGGGTGCCGGCTTAGGATCCTAGGATCCTGGGTTCGAATCCCGGTCAATTGCTGAATTAACGCCAGGGGGGTTCACTCAGCCTGTCATCCTTCCGAGGTCGGCTAATTGAGTACCAGTTCACTGGTAATTCCCTGTTTGTCGTTAAAGGTGGCAAAAAGGGCCGTAAAACATTGCTTCAAAAAGGGGACCGAAAAACAACAACAACCACGGTGCCCGAAAAAGGCCAACCCCCGCTTTGCGGGGAAAAATGGCCTCTAAAGGTGGTTATATTTATAATTAAGTACTTATTTAATTAATCAAATTTCCCTTCTCTTCTGACCATTAACTCAGGCACCTTTTGAGTTAGGAAGCTGATATTTGGACATGCCAATGACCAGGTGATTTGGCTGCAAAGGCTATTTTTGATTTATTAATTAATCAATTAATCGATTAATTATTTAATTATTCGATTAATGACTAATTTTTTTTTTTTTTTTAAGTTACAGATTCTGATGAAATGGTGGTGGTTTATGTGTTCTCTGACCGAATTGATTAATAATTTAATTTTTTTATGATTATTATTTATTTATTTTCATTATTAATCATTTATTTATTTTCTTTCTCATTTGGCCAATATCTCAGGCACCTTTTGAGCTCGGAAGCTAAGATTTGGACATGAGTGACCAAGTGAGGTGGCTATCAAGGATATTTTTGATTTATTGATCAATCAATTAATCAATTAATTATTTAATTATTCGATTAATTACTAAAAAATATATATATATATATTTTAGTTACAGATTCTGATGAAATGGTGGTGGTTTATGTGTTCTGTGACCGAATTGATTAATGATTTAATTTTTTAATGATTATTATTTATTTATTTTCATTATTAATCATTTATTTATTTTCTTTCTCATTTGGCCAATATCTCAGGCACCTTTTGAGCTGGGAAGCTAATATTTGGACATGACAGTGACCAAGTGATGTGGCTATCAAGGATATTTTTGATTTATTGATTAATCATTTAATCGATTAATTATTTATTGATTAATCGATTAATTATTTATTGATTAATCAATTAATTATTTATTTTTTTATTAATGACTTATTTAATTAAATTTCTAAAAGATACATCTTCGGATGAAGCACTAGTGGTTTAGTTATATGCTATTAGCCAATTGATTATGAAAATATTTTGTGATCATCTTTTATTGATTTTAATTATACAATTAATCAATCAATTAGTGCACACCTCTCCCTCCCAATTCAGCCTCAATGAGCTGCACTGCGGTATTGCCGGGCGCCGGAGGCACCCCGGCAATGCCTCGCTGTCGGATATTGAATTATTTGGCATGGGGGCGGTGTACTTTGAATGTATCTGTACTTGTTTATTATATTTCCTATACAGATATTCCTCTATTTATGCCCAGGATGTGTTCCTGGAAAGCAGGGTGTAAATCGAGAAGTGTTCCATAATTCTTCCATGGCGTTAAACCGAAAAAGCGTAAAATGAATGGGTGTAAATAGAGGAATGCCGGTATTACTGCAAGTCCGATTTGCATCCAAATATACACGAATTATGTATGGTTAACCATTTTGAAAATGCAGCTCTCTTGTTTAAATGCTGATAATTGTAAAAAAAAAAAAAAGACTTTGAATTACAGATTTCACGCTAGCAACGGCAGGTTAAAAGTGCCCCAACTAGCAGAAGAGTCACTGAAAACACACTCACTGCACATGCGCGAAAGGCATCCTTAGCATTCATACGTCTTTCGAAAGTCCCATGTTGTCATGATGCAGGATAATCTTAACAATTGCCATTCAATAAAATAGGGTGCAAGTTAGAGACCAACACAAAATATTAAAACCATACATTAAAACCATAAAAAATATTAAAACCAAAATATCAAAACTATATACTCGTTGTGTTAAAACCACTGGTGGCTTCATCTTAAGGGTGTAGAATCCACTGGTGGAAGGTGGACTCATTCCTATGGAGGAGGGGTCCAATTGTATGACCATGCATTCTGGCCCTTCGGGGTCAGGATGCATGTGTTTTGAATGACTATGTGCTTCAGCCTTGGGGTTGAAGTGCATGTGTATGCTAATGGACAGTCTTGATAGACGGTGTGCCTTGGCCGTGGGGTCAAGATGCACGTCCAAGGCTGTTTAAATGTTTGATTTTTTACCTTTTTTATTATAAAAAAGGCAGGCTATGGTGCTGACCTTAAAAGCACCATAGGCGTAGTTCGACTTCTCTATTTGGGGGGTCAAGGGATTAATATTAATAATGGGTCTGACTTCCAAAATTACCGTTTGTTAGCATAGTTACAGTGAACGTGAAATCACAAATACAGTTTATGTTAATTATTTAATCACCTTTGTTTTTTGTTTTAGCCGTCCCCTGCACAGCATGTGTGTCTATGTGTATGTATGTATATGTGTGTATGTATATGTGTGTATTTGTATGTGTATGTGTGTCTGGGCCATAACTTTTTTTTACCATTTGAGTTTTGTCATCAAATTTTCAACAAAGCTTCACTATGAGAATATGGAGAAGGCAAATTTAGAATTTTGGTCAAAAGGTCAAGGGTCAGTACCACATAAAATTGTCAATTTTCATCTGATCGACCTGAAATTTTAAGAACTTGCAGATTGGGTCACTGAATTGGTTCACCAATCGAAACGAGAAACTGATTATTTTTTAGATTTAAAGATGAAAGGTCAAAGCTGCATAAAATCATCAATTTTCATTTTGTATTTTTTGTTTTAGTTCATTATTTTTTAGCAGGCGGAAGAAGAAGACAACGTCTGAATACAAACGGATGCAGACGGGCTTTGCATTTTCAGATGCTTTCTAGGTTGACATGTTTACCAGCTACCACCAATATTACTCTTAGCACAACAACAAATTATTGAATAAAAAAGAGAAATCGAGCACTTTATGAATCATGTTTCCCCGGTGATCTACGATATGAGAGATGTTGGTCTGTGTGTCGCCATTTTTCTCAGAGTTGGCTGAATGGATATTCGTCAAACTTTCAGAGGTTTTCAGCGAGTGCCTGGGAGTGTTTTAGGCAAAAAAAAAAAAATTGGGGAAAAAAAGTTTTTTTGAGTTAAAAAAAAATTATCGCTCGATAATGCCTAAGCTTTTTAAAATTAATGACTGTTTTGTATTTACTTATGCGAATGATTACTTGTATATAACTATCACCAGACATTTGAACACAAATAAATCAAACAATTCCAGAAGTGTATGAAGTTTGCAGTACGGCTTCTTCTTCTTCCTATTCAGCATCACACTTAACGCAGAAACGGGATGAACGCCACATTCATTCATCAGCATATATTTAACGAAAAGGTGATGAACCCCCTTCCTCCCCTTCCTCTACTGCCTCCCCACCCCCACTTCCCCCCCTTTTCCCCTCCCCTTCCCACCCCCCCCCCCCCCTTCTCCCCTCCCGTCCTCCCCTCTCCTCCCCCCTCCCCCACCCGGCAACGCCGGGTACTTCTTCTAGTACTGTATACATAAGCATTGTCTTAATATAAATACTGTTCTTACCTTAATGACTAAAGTAGGTAAAATCGTATTTCCCTTCGGTTAGCGTAAACGTCCACAATGTCCTCTGGAATCTGCTTCACACTTAAAATGCCTTCTATGTGAAGAAGATTCAGTGAGGAAAATCTTTCTTCCTCCATGGTTCAGCACAAGCAGTTTATAATCAGTCTCATTGCAGAAAAGCTTCGGTCCGAAGTGGCTTCATTTGTGAAAAATCAAATTTCAAAGTTGTTAATCTAATTTGAAAAAGGATGCATCCAATCACGTCACTCTATGAAAATACCGCGACATATGCCGTGGCCGGTGGAAGAAATCCACGCACTTGGGTTCCGTTTCACTTTGTTACTCACGTTTAAATGTGGGATGTTTTATCTTTGTAAACTACTGTAAAAAAATTAAGGTGGGGGCATTGCCCCCCCTCCCCCCTGCTCCTCCAAACTCTGAGGTGATTAAAACTTTAAGAAACTTTCACCTGTGGAGTCTTAGATAGAAAAAGCTGCAACCATTTGCATTACCAAGAAACAAAGAGTAGACATAGACATCATCACGAGATTGTCTAGAATTTTTTAAATGAATATCTATGACTCCTGACTTGTATGAGCATGTTTTAATTCAAGGGTTATGTTTTCTTGTCATTTCATTGACAGTTTCGTATCTGAATTTTTCTTCCTCAATATATTCAATAAAATGTAATGGACAGTTGTTTCTTTGTACACGATTTACAAGAGGGGGAACTTATTCGGTTAGGCAAAGGGATCCCCCAGCTTCAGAAGTCCATGTCAAAAAAAAACAAGTAGGGGAAGGGGGGAGGTGGAAGGTGAAGATGAGGAAGGAAAAGGGAGGAAGGAAAAGGGGAGGAAGGAAAAGGGGAGGAAGGAAAAGGGGAGGAAGGAAAAGGGGAGGAAGGAAAAGGGGAGGAAGGAAAAGGGGAGGAAGGAAAAGGGGAGGAAGGAAAAGGGGAGGAAGGAAAAGGGGAGGAAGGAAAAGGGGAGGAAGGAAAAGGGGAGGAAGGAAAAGGGGAGGAAGGAAAAGGGGAGGAAGGAAAAGGGGAGGAAGGAAAAGGGGAGGAAGGAAAAGGGGAGGAAGGAAGGGGAGGAAGGAAAAGGGGAGGAAGGAAAAGGGGAGGAAGGAAAAGGGGAGGAAGGAAAAGGGGAGGAAGGAAAAGGGGAGGAAGGAAAAGGGGAGGAAGGAAAAGGGGAGGAAGGAAAAGGGGAGGAAGGAAAAGGGGAGGAAGGAAAAGGGGAGGAAGGAAAAGGGGAGGAAGGAAAAGGGGAGGAAGGAAAAGGGGAGGAAGGAAAAGGGGAGGAAGGAAAAGGGGAGGAAGGAAAAGGGGAGGAAGGAAAAGGGGAGGAAGGAAGGGGAGGAAGGAAGGGGAGGAAGGAAAAGTGGAGGAAGGAAAAGGGGAGGAAGGAAAAGGGGAGGAAGGAAAGGGGAGGAAGGAAGGGGAGGAAGGAAAGGGGAGGAAGGAAAAGGGGAGGAAGGAAAGGGGAGGAAGGAAAGGGGAGGAAGAAAGGGGAGGAAGGAAAAGGGGAGGAAGGAAAGGGGAGGAAGAAAGGGGAGGAAGGAAAGGGGAGGAAGGAAAAGGGGAGGAAGTAAAAGGGGAGGAAGGAAAAGGGGAGGAAGGAAAGGGGAAAGGGAGGCTTCGAGGAAGAAAACAAGGTGTAGAAATGTGTATGGTGCAAGGCCAAGTGCTGCAATGCATGGTTGCTCCATAATCACTAGACGTTAAATTGAGGCTTGTTGCATGTTTGCAGGAATTGTTGGCTCTACCAACACCAGATGGAAGACGGCCGAGGAGGTGGAAGCCTGAATGGAGGAGAGGAATCAGGTGAAAGTGAAAGCCCGAAGTTGGAGGGGCAGGGAGAGTAGAAGCCTGAAGGAGGCTTATTGATCAAGCAGCATTAAAGATCAATAAATGCAAATATGAAACTATTGTATGCATATAATATTGGCATCTACCGCAGTCAAGATGATGACAAGATTTCATACATCTACCGTAGATATAACACTGGCAAGATGCATGGAATGTACAACTAACTCCATCCTTCACTGTACATGACAGGACTCCCATGAAAAACCTAATCACACAAAGTGGACTCTCTCCCAAGAGTACGGCCAATTCTCGCGATTTGATAGTCGTCGTCGTCGCCGTTGTTTTTTGGGTTTTTTTGAACACACATTGTACACACATTGTACATGATGAGAGGTTGAACACACATTGTACATGATGAGAGACAGCATTCCCTTCAGACATAATGAGCCAATTCTCAGGTTCTCCTGCATGGGCAACAACTTTTCTGTCAGGAATTACCTTTATCATTCTCAAACTGCTGGGCTAAGCAAACCCTGCTATTCGGTTTCAATTGAATATCACTTTCCAAGCATGTTCAATATACAATGAGTGATCATTGTAAAGAAGAAGAAGAAAAAAAAAAACAGGTGTAAAAAGCATAAATTTATAATAACACTAAAAAAAAAAATTTTTTTTTTTTTATAATAACACTTGGTGTTTTTTTTCTTTGTGTTGAAATAATTATCTTGTTTAATTGTGCACATGTCTATTAGTACCCTGTATCTTTTGTTGTACATTGCAGGAAGAGAAGGGGAGATAGGTGAAAGTAAGACAATGAGGTTAATTGTATCATGAAGCAGTGGCCACCAACGTGTGGGGAGAGGAGAAAAGGTTTTGGAGGATATGTTTTTTCATATTAATTATATATTTAAAGAAAGGGTATGTATGCAGTAGCATATAAGGAGACAGACATGGATGTACATGTTTCTGGATGCAAATCAGACATAAGTATATCATATATATATACTAGGATGGTTCTTCAAAATGGAAGTTAGAAAAGTCAAGCTCCTAACACTTCAAATTTTTTGTATGTATGGAAAAACCCTTGTGGTGAAATTTTAAGCCATTTGGGCTAAATTTAGGGGTTGCACACGGAGTTTGTAATTTCACATATTTGGCTCGCATAAATGTTTGGAGTGGATTATTTATTCTCCACTGCTATACTTGTGATTTTGACCATTAGTTGACCTTTGACCTTGCTATGTACTGCACATTTTGAAGTTGTTTTTTTAAGTTAATTGAATACAGTACAGCTGTACTCTGGTGTATGCAGTTGCTCCCATTGAAGAGTACAATCGTCTCCTGACAAGGGATGAACAGCAAACCCAGTATCTGCTTCAGGTTGTGACAGAACATCGCAGGAGGTTTCCCGATTGCAGCAAATCAACGCTTATCGGGCAACAATGAGTGGCTGGCAACCATGAGTCACTGGGCAACCCCGAAAACTTGATGTATTCAATTTTTTTTTACATGCACAGGTTTTACCTCAATACCGAAAAAATTAAAGGTTAGGAGTCTACCCTGGATTAGAATAGGTACACCGTATCCCTGCGTGTCATAGGAGGCGACTAAGAGGGTTGGCGTCAGGAAGGGCATCCGGCCATAAAAACATTGCCTCAAAAAGAGAACCATGACAGTTACAACTACATATGGGCAGGGTACAGCCCGAAGTGGACATCGGTTTCTGCGGTTTGGGACATGGAATGTAGGGACAATGACAGGGAGATCAGGAGAAGTGGTGGAAGTATTGGTCAGAAGAAGAGTGGACATATGTTGTGTGCAAGAGACGAGATGGAAGGGAGGTGGTGTGAGAATGGTGAAAGGTAGGCAGGGACAGAAATACAAGTTTATGTGGCAAGTGTGCCCAGGGCCGTCTTCAGGCATGGGCACACTGGGCAGTTGCCCAGGGGCCCCACGATTCTAGGGCCCCATGCTGCCATATTGTTCATGAGAGATCTCTTGGCAGAGTGGATAATTACTCGACCTCTCGCTGGAAAGGCCTGGGATTAAGTTACGAAATAAGACTGTAGCAGATTACATTTCATTTTATATGCAAATGGTATAATATGCATCAACCTTATTGTCCCCCGTCGCACAGCGTAGCGAAAGGGGGACTATGGCTTTCCCCTCCATCCGTGTGTCCGTCCGTGCGGGCGTGCGTAAGCGAAGGACCGCATTCAAATTTGGTGTGTGGGTGCAACCCACGTCAAAATCCAAGATGGCCGTCGCCATGTATGTCTGATGCCATGTATGTCTGAACCTTGTGAGATGAATATCTTGAAAAATAAGCGAAGTACCAACTTCTAATTTGGTGTGTGGGTGTATTTCGGCATAAGGAAGGACGCTGTTTAAAATTGGGTCGCCACGTCAAAATCCAAGATGGCCGCCGCCATGTATGTCTGAACATTGTGAGATGAATATCTTGAAAAATAAGCGAAATACCAACTTCTAATCTGGTGTGTGGGTGTATCTCGGGATAAGGAAGAAAGCTATTGAAAATTGGGTCGCCACGTCAAAATCCAAGATGGCCGCCGCCATGTATGTCTGAACATTGCGAGATGAATATCTTGAAAAATAAGCGACGTACCAACTTCTAATTTGGTGTGTGGGTGTATCTCGGCATAACGAAGAAAGCTATTGAAAATTGGGTCGCCACGTCAAAATCCAAGATGGCCGCCACCAAATATATATGTCTGAACCTTGTGAGCGAAATATCTCTAAAAATAAGCGAAGTACCAACTTGTAATCTGGTGTGTGGCTGTATCTAGGCACAAGGAAGAACGCTGTTTAAAATTGGGTCGCCACGTCAAAATCCAAGATGGCCGCCGCCATGTATGTCTGAACCTTGTGAGATGAATATCTTGAAAAATAAGCGAAGTACCAACTTCTAATCTGGTTTGTGGGTGTATATCGGCATAAGGAAGAACGCCATTGAAAATTGAGTCGCCACGTCAAAATCCAAGATGGCCGCCTCCATGTATGTCTGAACTAGAGTCCCTGTATATAGAGAGTTGTGTCAACTCAAATTTGGACGCCATTTTGTGTCTAAGTGTGTCGGATTAGATATACATGTACATTCGCGATATGGGGTGATATATTCTAAACCTGCTAAAAAAAAAAATTACTACACATAT
The DNA here is from genome assembly GCF_964187855.1 of Myxine glutinosa. Taxonomy (NCBI): domain Eukaryota; kingdom Metazoa; phylum Chordata; class Myxini; order Myxiniformes; family Myxinidae; genus Myxine; species Myxine glutinosa. The sequence continues at coordinate 219,094,062 of NC_136262.1, read as the reverse complement.
TTAGTCTTATTATTACATACAGGTGATATTTGTTTTGTCAAAAACTCAGCTATTGCCGTGAAAAAGAGCTGTGTGGTGATATTAAAAGTGGTATGGCAATGCATATTACAAGCCAACACTGCATATAAGAGCTAACATTATAAGTAAGACAAACCAATGCTGTCGTTCTCTGAATTTTAATAACTTTTAGAAAGGAGTGTGGGCATATCCAATATTTTTTAAAGGGTGCCGAGAGCAATTCTGGTGTAGGACTTCCAGCCGACATATAGTCTAACACACGTAAAACAAATTCTGTACGTGGTATTGCCATATTTCTATAGTGTACAACTTTAGTTTTATCGACATTTATATTCAATTTCCATTGTAATGATTTAACAAGCTGCAAGTCAGCAGAGTCTCGAGGAGTCAATCGCGTTCCAGCTCTTTCGTCTGACTTTCGCTTCCCAAATTTGTCTTTTGACTTTATCACTTGGAAATCTATACATCTTATATTTCCCAGATTGGTTTGAACAACCAAAAGCAGAACAACCAGTCATTTTGTTTGGCAATAAACAACGTTCCCGTACCAAGCTGACGTTCACGCACGGTGAAGTTACACAAAATGGCGCCACAAAATCACGTGACCAGAAATCTCGGGTCAGCGCATGGCGCAACTCTCTTTATACAGGGACTCTAGTCTGAACCTTGTGAGCGAAATATCATATCATAGCATGTTTTCTGCGTCTTCCACTTTGTCAACTCACATCACTTCACCGACGGGGGACCTAGGCGTAACGCTTGTTTCATTAAGATTTCCACTCATTTATTCACTGTGTAAAATACAAACAAGTTTCACAGCGTATCCCGATTGCCATTTGTTGAATGACGTCACGCACTTCTTGTTGAAGTTGAGTTGAAGAGTAATTATCTACAAATAATCCGGAAGAATTCCCATGTTTTAAACATTTTAAGTATTCTACGTGATCCGGAATGCCTTGACCTCGCTAGCTGATGCCAGTCAGCTTGACCCTATTCATTATGGTTGGATCAACCAAGACGGCACGCTCCTGCCCCTTAAGTCTCTGAAGCCGATCCCCACCAAAATTCTGACCCTGTGTGGCTGTAGTGGGAAGTAACTCAAAGCGTTGTTCCTGCAAAGCAGCAGAAGTTATTTGTGTGATCTACTGCCATAAGAAGGTTGTTGCGCCCATCTGTGTGAATAAATAAACAAATGCCAAGTTCCCACCTCAGCTCTCGTCTGGGCATCTGACTCATATACCATTCAATTTTAGTCATAATTATAAGGAACATGGCTTATATGCAGGTATTATATGGCACTGTTGAGATCGTTGAGAGAGAGGAAGACAAATGATGAATTGCGAAAGATGATGGGAATAGAGCCTGTGGTGGATGCTGTGAAGAGGAACAGGTTGAGATGGTTTGGTCATGTGTTGAGGAAGGATGAAAGTGACTGGTTGAGAAGAGTGATGGAAATGAATGTAGAAGGAAGTAGAGGACGGGGAAGACCGAGAAAGACTTGGCTAAAGATGGTGGAAGAAGAAATGCAGGCAAGGGGGTTAACAAGGAGAGCTGCAGAAAATAGGGCAAAATGGAGAAGATCGTCATGGGGACAGCAAGGCTAACCCCCGCTCCAGCAGGGAAAATGGCCTTAAAATGCATGCATGTTGTTGTTTGTATATGGCACTGTAATGTAGCCATTAAATAGGGTGAGTTTTTATTTTTTTTCAGATTGTGTGTTCTAAAGAATGATTAAAATGTTCCAATTCATAAGTGAACAATGTGTATGCCTACGATATTGTGAGACAAATAAAATGAGAAGTTGTAAAATAAACAAGATTTGAAAAAACTACATGGCCTACACTTATTTCCACAGTCAGTTAAGTTGCAAAACATCAGTAATTGTTATCACTCATCAAACTTTGATAGTTTGCTTCTCGATGTCTGTGAAACTGCGATTTTGGTCGTTTTTTGTGATTTCTGACCTTGACCTTAGCATGTGACCTTGGCCTTCAAGCATGAAAATTATGTCAAAAATGGATTCCCCACACCCAAAAACCCATAAACAAGGTATTACACATACTTCTATGGTGAGTGGTTCAAAATTTGTATTTTCAATATGGCTACTGGCAGCAATCTAGGATTTTCACCCCTAGCGGCCATTCGCAGCCGGTTCCGAAGAAGCAACTGTGTGATTTTTAAAGGTAAATGGTCCAATAACTCAAATCAAGTTTCAAAATCTCTTGCGGATGAGTTGTATACGGGGTTATGAACAGGGCCTGGACTAAAAAACCCTGTGTGATGAACCAAAGATTTCAAATATCGATTCATCGGTCCATAAGACCTTCTTCCAGTCTTCAGTAGTCCACTGGTGGTGCTTCATGGCACAGGCAAGCCTCTTTTTCTTATTTTGCCATCTTAGCAATGGCTTTCTTACTGCCACGTGACCTGTCAAACCTGCAGCTCAAAGTCTTCTCTTCACAGTTGAAACTGAGACTTGCTTACTTCGACCAGTGTTAAGCGGTGCTTGACGCTGTTGTCCTGTGAGCCACCCATCACGCAAGCTGTTGACTCTCGGAAACTTGTCTTCTGATTCTGTTGTGGCTTTGGGTCTGCCAGACCTCTTCCTGCCAGAGTTTACTCCAGTTTTCAATATACTACTTCCTGCAGTAGCCTCAAAACCTCAAATGGCCTCAAAACGATCATTCATTTCATTCATTCATTCATTCTGCAGTGCAATATTGTCCAAACAATGCTTCAGAGGGTGTAATAACAGTCTGTTCCAATACTGCTTTTATACACACAGGGGGTTTGTAATCAAGTAATCAGCAGAGGTTGGGACACCTGTAGGAATTGTTTGCATCAACTTTCAAGGCTTAATTTACTTACATTGCTGCAGAACAGCTGTAAGTTGTTAACCCATTACTTGTTCCCTGAAGAAGGCCTTTTTTTTACAATATGAATGTGCAATTTACATTATTTTCCCGTTTTTGCAAACCTAAACTTTCTTTTTAACCTCGAGCAGTTTACTGCTTACCTTTGTACCATTTCAGGTTATTCACTGGACATTAAACTGCGTAAATTTCAATAAAAACTGGAAAAATTGAGGTGTTCTAAAACGTTTGACCGGTAGTGTATGTTATATTGTTCTAAAGTTTGTGTTGATTAATCCTCATTTTACAGCGTTTTTTTAATGTTTAAACATTGATTTTGTTGAAAGTACCAACAAATCTATAGGTTTAATTTTATTGACCGTTTACATTTTTATTCCCGTGGGTGGGTGGGAAGGGGCCCCAGTGGATTGCTTTGCCCAGGGCCGACAATGCTCTTAAGATGGCCCCGAGTGTGCCCGGAGGGTGTAAATGGTGTTGGTGTCCTGTTTTCTGAGGAGTTTGTAGACAGTGTGGTGAGTGTGACGAGAGTGAGTGATAGGTTGATGATGGTGAAAATGATGATTGGAAAGCTCTTGGTGAACGTCATCTCAGGATATGTTCCGCAGGTTGGTCGGAGCGATGAAGAGAAGGACAAGTTCTGGTGCGAGATAGAGAAGCTGATGGAAAACATGAAAGATGAGGAAGTTGTTGTGGTAGGAGGAGACCTAAATGGATATGTGGGAAGGAGTATGGACGGTTTTGAGGGAGTTCATTGGGGGTTATGGATATGGTGTGAGAAATGGAGAAGGTGAAAGGCTTTTGGAGTTTGCTGATGGAGCTGATTTGTTGATTTGTAATACTCAGTTCCAGAAAGAGGATAATAAGCTTGTTACGTACACGTCAGTTGGGTCGACGACAACCGTTGACTACCTCATGGTGCTTAGGCGAGATAGAGGGCACCTCCGGGACACAAAGGTGATCCCGGGGGAGGAGGCTGTTTCACAGCACCATTTGGTTGTCTGCGACATAAGGGTGAAAGGTGCGAGGAGAGCTCGGCGGGTGAAGTACCAACTGAGAATGAAGGTGTGGAGGTTGAAAGAGGTGACAGTAAGGGAGGCATTAAAAGAGAGGATGAGTAGGGTCGAGGATGATGTGGTTGAACTTGAAAGTGGTTGGATGTCAATGAAAGATAGTCTGTTGGGAGCCGTTGGTGAGGTATGTGGATGGGCAAAAGGACGATCGAGGCACTCGGAAACATGGTGGTGGGATGATGAAGTTGGAAAGAGGATTGATGAGAAGAGGAAGAAGTTCAAGGAGTGGCAGAAGGCGAAGGGTATGGGACAGAACAAGCAGCGCATAAACGTTATAAGGCAGCCAAGAAGGCTGCAAAGAAAGAGGTAGCAAAGGCGCAGGAGGCATGAAGGAAAATGTTCGGAGAACGCTTGGATTCGGAAGAGGGTCAGAGAGCGGTATTCAGGATTGCAAAGCAGATAGCGAAAGAGAGGTGTGATGTGATGCGGGTGAGTTGCTTGAAGGATGAAGTGGGACAAATCGTTGTGGACCCAGATCGAATTAAAGGAAGATGGAAAAGATATATGGAAATGCTGTTGAATACAGAGAATGAATGGGATGGCAACATAGAGAGTAACCCAGTTTTAGGACCGGCAGAGAAGATAACTGAGAAGGAAGTTGAGGAAGCGATAAAAGCAATGAAGAGTAGAAAAGCGGGAGGGCTGACGGGAGTTGTGGGAGATATGTTGAAGGCAGCAGGAAGTTGGGGGTGTTAAGAGAATGACAGAGATCTGTAATCTGGTGGTGAAAGAAGGCCGCATTCGAATGGAATGGGAACCGAGTACCCTCGTCCCTCTATACAAGGGGAAAGGTGACCCTCTGGAGTGTGGCTTGTACCGAACAATAAAGGGTGTTGGAGAGGAGGATAAGGAAGAAGGTGAAGATCGACGAAATGCAGTTTGGATTTATGCCAACGAAGAGGAACGACAGACGCGCTCTTTATTGTGAGGCAGTTGCAGGGGAAGTACATGGAGAAGAGGAAGAAGGTGTTTCTTGGGTTTGTTGATCTGGAGAAAGCATTCGATAGGGTTCCACGCAAAGTATTGACATGGGCATTGAGGGAGTTAGGAGTGGAGGAATGGTTCATCAGAGTAGTGATGGCAATATACAAAAGAGCGCGTACAGCTGTAAGGATGAAGGACGGGAACAGTGGTGAGTTTGAGGTGAAGGTAGAAGTGCATCAGGGGTCGGTACTAAGTCCACTACTATTTGTAGCTGTGATGGATGTGCTGGCTCAGAACGTAAAGGAGGGTTTACCATGGGAGTTGTTGTATGCAGATGGTCTGGTGTTGATTGCGGAAAGTATGGATGGACTGAAGGAAAAGATGAACAAGTGGAAGGAATGTATGGAGACAAAAGGTCTGAAGGTGATTATCGGAAAGACGAAGGTGATGGCAAGTGGTAAAGCATGTGGTGAGGTGGAAAGAACTGGGAAGTTGCTGTGTACAGAAAGGGTGTCGGAGTGAACTCCATTCAATGTACAATGTGCGCCGAGTGGGTTCATCAAAAATGTAGTGGTCTGAGAGGGTCATTAACCAGTGTGGCAGCTACATTCAAATGTAAGGTGTGCACAGAGGGAGCTGCAGATGGAGGAAATGTTGAGTTGGATCTTGGAGACGGCGTGAAGCTGGAAGGTCTGAAAACATTTTGCAATCTCGGAGACATGCTGAATGGAGAAGGTGGATCAGACTTGGCAACGGTTGCTCGAGTGAGATGTGCATGGAAGAAGTTTTGAGAACTGAGTGGTGTGCTGATGAGGAGGGGAGTTTCGTTGAAGCTGAAGGGAAAGGTGTATGCTGCATGTGTGAGAAGTGTTATGATTTATGGGAGCGAGACATGGGTAATGAACGTAGAGTAGCAACGAAGGCTGGAAATGGTGGAAATGCGAATGTTTCGGTGGATGTGCGGAGTATCGTTGAGAGGAAGACAAATGATGAATTGCGAAAGATGATGGGAATAGAGCCTGTGATTGATGCTGTGAAGAGGAACAGGTTGTGATGGTTTGGTCATGTGTTGAGGAAGGATGAAAGTGACTGGTTGAGAAGAGTGATGGAAATGAATGTAGAAGGAAGTAGAGGACAGGGAAGACCGAGGAAGACTTGGCTAAGGATGGTGGAAGAAAAAATGCCGGCAAGGGGGTGAACAAGGAGAGATGCAGAAAATAGGGCAAAATGGAGAAGATTGTCATGGGGACCGCAAGGCTAACCCCTGCTCTAGCAGGAAAAATGGCCTTAAAATGCATGTTGTTGTTGTTTTGCAGTAAAACGATTCAAAAAATTGTTTTGCCTTATGTAGCTATGAACCACCCTAATATATACAGTATATAAAGGTCTTTCTAAACACTGCCATACTGATTGATATTAAAGTTTGGTACCTTCCGGGTGTCATAGAAAGCTGAAATTTAGCTTACCGACGGACATCGAAGCCAGTACACCGGGGAAAATCCCAGAAACATTGGAAAGCGTCCATAAATGAAAATTTACAGAAACAAACCGTAAATGCGTATATTTAAACCCCCCCCCCCCAAAAACCTCAATCAATATCTCGCATTTGAAAATTGTAATTTCTACCACTGTAAACTGAAATAAATGTCTCAATGAAAATTTAAGTAAAAACTGTAAACTCGTCCGTAAAATAAATACCCAAATTGATATCGAGCAGCAGGTTGGTGATGCTTGCCTATAATCATAAAGCTTCTATTTATTATGTACGTACGTACGAGGTACGGTCTGTTATTGCTTACACAATGTGTAAGCATACCCCACTAGTATGTATGTGTGTGTATATATATATATATATATCAAAACTCAACATCAAAAGAAACTTATCAAATCTTTAGGACACTCATTGAAATCCTCCATGCAAAAATATGAAAAATATTTGAACACAGGTAAAGTTCAGCTATCTTTACTAAACACGTGTCAAAAAACAAGAGGCTGCCTCAATCACAAAAAAGCAAAACGCATGAACATCACAAGGGGTGGTGCAACAAAAGACAGCACTGCAACACAAAGGCACGCACCTGAATACAGTCAAAACAAAATGACACAGGAATGGACACAACACTCCTAACAGTCAAAGACAGAATGACAGCAGTCCTCAATATCGTGTGTGTCCTCCCTGAGCTGTGATGCAGGCTGTACACCTCCGACGCATGCTCTGTACCAGGCATCTGATGCGGTCCTGGGGAAGTCTGTCCCACTCCTCCTGCAAGCCTTGAATGAGCATTTGCCGATTGACAGCCGTTGATCTCCTTGGTGCAAGACGTCGACCAAGCTCATCCCATAAATGCTCAATGGGATTGAGGTCAGGGGAATAAGGTATCCAATGCATCACTTCAACACCCTGTTCCTGGAGGAAGTTGGTGGTCTGGTGAGCAGAATGGGGTCGAGCGTTGTCCTACAGGAAAATTGCGATGTCAGGATGAGCCTGGAGATGAAATGGTCTCAAAGATTATCGGACTACGAAGAGATGCTTGCATCGACTACGCTGACCAGAGAGATTGCCTCGCTGACAGACCAGCAAGGTGTGAACCATCAACACTGACCTCCCCAACGATTGATCCTGGGCGGAATACAGCATGATGCATACCTCTTCCCCACCTCTGCGCCATACCCGTTGACGCCCATCAGCAGCACAGAGGCAAAATCTGGCCTCATCGCTGAAAAAGACTGCACTCCACTGTTGCTGTGTCCAGCGGCGATGCTGCAGACACCATCTTCGTCTGTTCCGCCAATGCACAGCGTTCAACACTGGACGTCTTGCCACCAGGCCCCGACTTCTCAAGCGCCTCCGCACAGTGGAGACATTGATGCGTTTGTTGTGGCGACCTTTTGTCACTGCAGCTGTTTGCGTCGCAGGGCAGAAACGATCACGAATATGCTGCAGCACAATCCAACGGTCGTGGTTTGGGATGATTACCTGTGGTCCTCCTCTTCGTGGACCATCATTCACTGTTCCAGTTCACCGTAACACCTGGCCAGGTTGGAAATTGCATGCTGTGAGCAACCAAGATGTTGGGCAATTTTTCGCTGGCTTACACCAGCCTCAAGCATCCCAATTGCCCTTAAATGTTGTTCAGATGTCAGGCGTGGCATCTGAATTTTCTTGTTGTTTTCCCTGTCAGAAGCCTCTAGAGTCTAGAGTGACCATAGACAGCAGTAAATGAATGTCTAACCACGAGAACTGAAGGATTTCATTATGAGGGTCATTATTTAAAGGGAAAGATCCCTATACAGAACCACTCAAGCATTCCATTGTTGATCAACCAGGTGATTGAAGTGAAGTTCCCGTTACATAATCTGCCATTACAATTGAAGAAACGTGTTTGTAAAGCTGCATATTTCAAAAAAATGAAAGTGATAAGTTTCTTTTGATGTTCAGTGTGTGTGTGTGTATATATATATATATATATATATATATATATATATATATATATTAGTTGCCTCATCATACAGTACTTATCTTGTTTTGGGGTTTTTTTTGTCCTGTATTTGAACTATTGGAGTATCTCGTTCATTGAACTTTTTTTATGCCACATGGCGTTAAACCCCAGAATCATCTTAAAATAACAAAAAAAAAAATTCTTGAAATACATTCAACAAATTGAGTTACATGGAAGATCAGGGAGGAACTAAACATGTTAATGAAAATCAATGTTCAAAAGCATTTTCTTCCCTTTCCCAACCAAATACACATTGAATTATCTTGCACCGACCTAGAATTGAGAATCATAAACAATCCAAGTTCCGTAACAGAGGAAGATAGGATCGTGTGGATCCTCGGGAGAATATGGACCCGAAGCAATTAAGGGCCGGCCATAAAAAGACAGACCAAGTGCATCTTTGGACCCTTTCGTGGTTCATTTTGGGTCTCGTGAATCATGGCGCTGAGCATGTTGCAGATCTATTGGACATCCAAAATAAGACATTCATTGACATAGCCCTTCTATTCCAGGGCAGGTTGGGATTAGGAATATCCTTTGGGGGTCTATATTGTGTTCACAGTAATATGTGATTTTTGGAGAGGATTGTATGGGCTCGCTCAGACGGTTTTAAGGTTTTCCCTATGGAGACAGACATGTACTACATGGTACAATATTCCAAATTACTGCACTGCTGGGATTTTGTATACACTAGGTGACTAGAGCAACCTACCCATTGCTTCGCTGATGGGTTTAATCAAAAGACAGAATGTTGTATTTCACAAACATATTACATGTCTATTGTCTATCTGTGAATCCGAATGAGGATGTAAAATACACAAAAAAGGTTATTTTATAACACGCAACTGTTGTTGCTGCTGCTGTTGTTGCTGCTGCTGTCGTTGCTGCTGCTGTCGTTGCTGATGCTGTCGTTGCTGTTGTTGGTGTACTCCTATATAGTTTTAATGGTACCATTTTTATTATTCTATGACAGCAGGAATCGCTTCATCAAAGCTCAAGGTCCCGCTTCTTCTTCCTCAATCCGGGTAACATGGACTTTTATAACAGGCACCTTTATGATTAAACGAATACTAATTTTTGTTCAAAGTAAATTGATTATTATTTTTCCAACCAAGTAAATCGATTATTAGGTTTGCAACGGTACTATTTGTATTATTCTATGACGGCAGGAACCGCTACATCAAAGCTCGAGGTCCCGCTTCTTCCTCAAACCTGAAACATGGGATTTCAAGACACATTCATGATTAAACAGACACAATTTTTTTTTGGAAGTAAATCGATTCTGGAAACACGGGATTTTAAAATAGGAACCTTCATGATTAAACAGACACAATTTTTTTTTTTTAATTAAATCAGTTATTTGCTTTCCGACCAAGTAAATCGATTATTAGCTTTCCAATGGGACCATTTTTATTATTCTACTACAGCAGGAAACCTTTAGCACGAAGTGTGACACCCACGGATGGACACTTGTCCTTTTAGTGACAGATGAAAGTGTTGTATAGCTGTTTGAACCCGTACGTCAAATATTTCAATGCAGAATGGCCTGCTCTTTGGAAAGATTGTGTTATTAGGCCATGTATGGGGTTCTACTATCTAGATTCTAGACCAATAATTCAGATAAGATATCCTGTCCAATAAGGGTCTGTTTCAGACTTAAACTGCTGTGAGCTATGGACAGCAGATGTTGCGAGACTCCATCATGGGTCTCAAAAACAGAAACATTCAATTCTCAAATAGCAAACAAAACACTCAAAAGATAAGAAACTCACCCTTTCTTCCGGGTCAATGCTCGTCACCTTGATGGCTCGATTCTGCACGATGGTCTTAACCCAACGCTCAATCGGAACATTGCCCTTCATGAAAATGACGTACACAATATAGGCGCAGAATAGGATCAGGCTTTCCCACCACCTTATCTCGTTGTCCAAAAAGAAGAGGATGAGAAGAATGAGGTCAATTGTATAAAAGCTGACGTCACGAAACAGTGGCCACCAAGTAAGCTGCAGAATTTCTTTCGAAAACAGGGCGCACATGCCGATGACAAAAAGGATGTTGAAAACAGCCGAGCCAACTATGGTGCCAACGCCCACGTTGCTTTGAGCAAAGAACACCCCAATAAGGGAGGTGAAGAGCTCTGGAGCTGAACCTCCTGCTGCCATCAACGTGGCACCGGCCACATCGTCCGAGATGTTATATCTCAATGTGATGACCGTCAAAGCTGGCACAAAGAACTCGTCACAAACAATGGCCAATGCGATGAACATATAGATCATACCGAAGATGTGCAGGACAATGGCGCCATTTCTTCTCTCCTCCAGGGAAAATATATCCTTTGGATAATTACCAATGGAATGAGTAATGTTTTGCCCTAACGTTTTGTCCTCTAAATCGAGGTAATTGGCATCGTTCACTGTAAAATTTCGTGTCAATTCCAAAAGCTTCCTTCCAGACCACAACTGTTTTTCCTGATTTGACCTTGGGCTTGTGGGGTGTAGTCTCTCCACGCCAAAGACGCCATTATCAAACCCCGTCAAGGCACTGTAGGTCGCTGCAGCTATGCAAGTGCCAATTACAATTAGAAGCAGCGTCAGCACTCGGAGAGCTTGGAATCTTTTCCTGTTGCGCGCCATTGCTTGCCGAGGAGATCCTGCAAGGATGCAGCGCAGCTCAGATAGCTTTTTTGACACGTGAAGGTAGGATAGCCTTTACCTCGCCCCTTATAAAGGGAAGAGGAGGAGAAGAAGAAGAGCCGGAATCACTGCGGTCCCCGACGACTGATCACAAGTGGGCCCACCTTGCTGGCGTACCTCCTGCAGACATCCAGGTCATCCCAAATTATTTTGCAGCATCCTCAGGAGTTCCTTCAGGGGGGAATATGTTCAAGCCTGGAAAGAAAGGAAAGCCCCCATCTCATTTCAAATTTCTCAAAATTCTTATACAAAACACTCAACATTGCTAAACACACATTGTAAACACCTTTACCTTATGCTATGATGCGTCTTTTTAATTTTTTTAATCCCATAAAGTTTACTTTCTACAAATCTCTGAAACTTGATGACTGACTGGTTAAGTGTGCGCTTGTGTTTGATATTCCAGTTGCAATAGACAGAGGATTAGGGTTTACCTGGTGAGTTTGCGGAGCGGTTGGGACGAATGGGACGTGGATGGGGTGTGATTAAATGGCTGGGTTAAGAGTGGAGAGAGTTTCTACACTCTACTAGGAGGCAAGGGAATGGGAAGATTAACACAGCCCAGATGTTAGAGAGATTACATGGTCGAGGTGCGGTTGGGGGTTTGGAGGAAAGAGGCCGCAGAACTGCCCTGTAAACCGATTGATGTGTGCAGTGTACCTGGGCTGCGACCGAGAGTCCGAGACACCTGATCGCTGCAGTTGATCGTCACAGGTAGCTAAATATTTATTTATTTAATTAAATTAAACACTCGCTCTACAAAAGACATTGTCGACATACCTATAAAATTCATTTAAAATTTTTTTTTTAACCGCGCTTTCCGATACGAAAGAGTGCATTCAATTATTTATTTCCGCGCTGTCCGTCCCACGGCGGCTCGTATTCAGGAGATCCGCAAGGAAGCGCCGCAGGGTCGCGGGTTCCAAGGGCAACGGGTTATCGAGAGAGGAAACGGGGGAATTGCCCCGAACAGCACAATGGACCAACAGAGAAAATACATTCAATACAAGTATTCCGTATAGTGCCAGTGGGGGATCAATAACGTCCGGCCGTGTCCGCAGGCGAATTCCAACGGATAAATATATGGATAAATAAATATATATATATATATAAATAAATAAATAAATAATATATATATATATATATATATATATATATATATATATATATATATATATATATATATATATATATATATACGATCAGCATGCAAACCCGTAGTTACAAGATGATGTTCAGATCGAGTGATTTATCGATCATCGACACATCCATCAGACAGCCGAAATAAGCGAGGAACGAAGATCGCGAGTGATCCGTGTATATAAAGTACGTACCGGAGTGCACCGCGGACGTATACCCGAACGGGACGACGGTTGGTCCAGATCTGCAGCAGTTGAGCAGCACGCGGTGCCTCGCTCACCTTGGCGAGCACGTAGCGGGCGCGGAATGACACGGCACGACACGGCACGGCACGCTGCCAAGCAGCAGCGCCGGGGGAGCTTCGCGTCGCCACAAAGTGAATCCGCCCGTCCTTGGGCTCCCTTCGAAGCCCTTGAAAGGACGTTAGAGCTTAAAAACGTGACCCGAGATTAGCGCCGCGTAGCACGGCAAGGGCTCCCGTCACTCGCACGACGTCCGTATGGAGTCCTTGATCACGAGCACGGCATACCGTGCAGGGATCGTATCGCGTTCAGGTACGCCGCACCTGAGCCAATTCCTTGGTCCCTCCCACACTAATTGCTCCTTCCTCTCCTCTTCCGCTTTTGGCTCCTCTTGTTGACGTCAAATATAGCCCTCGCTCGGCTGTACGAATGGGCTAAGAAGACCTTGTATCGGTTCAGCTAAATACGGACAGCCAAGACGTTCGTATACCTGGTCGTGCCTCGTGACGGCACGATGAAGGAGGCCCCTCCCTGTTACTGATTCACACATCATTGTTGGATATGTTGAGGTTAAGCGATTGGAAAGACAGATAGATGATTTGGACCGGTACGGTTGCTTTAACACTGCCATTGCGTCATGCCTTTTTGCAATACATCATGGTCGTGTATAAAGTTTTTATTCTGATAACACTTCCATGCAAACTCTTCCTCTTAGTAAAACAAATACACTTTACAAAGCCACAGAGTGAATATTCGGAGAGATTCTCAACCAAGGAGTGATCATGAGTGTTGTCGTGTTTGAGGGTAGGGCTGAAAGAATCAATAACCATAAATTGTAACATGTATAAAGTACGAGCTGAAGTACCCGGCGTGTCCGGGGAAATTCAATTAAATATGTAGTTAAACATTTCCTGCATGACAATCACAAAAACATATTACTCAATTGCTCCCAGGAAAAAAAAACCCCCAGGCAGTGTATAAGCAACATACTCACCCAAAGCCTGAACACAGAGGTGTTATAAATTATAATAAACCTGTGTAATAAGCAATCTTTTTAATAACAGACGCAAGTGTAAACACGACGGATAATTAAATTTGTGTTGTTGACAACAAATCACTACATACAACCTCAAAATACTGTTGCAGCTTTTAGAACCTTCACTATCAAATTTAGTATTAAAATCCCTTATAAATAACCCCTGTGTACATTTCCCTTTAATTGTCTGTTCATTGAAATGAGTGCACCTTAGCTAGTCCATGTACAAGCACGTAGCCAATCGTAGAACCTCTCTATAGTTATATCCTTATTCTGTGTTCCAGATAAGGCTGTGTCCAATAGTCGATCTTACGTTGCACCAAATCAAATAAGATAGATCCCCTTTTCGATGGCCCCAAAGCCTACATTTCCAACAGTATTCAGACTCCATTATGCACGCGGTCAGCTCGGAGAAGAAGGGCGTGGCCCGCCCATCGTCATCAAAAGGTGGAGCCAGAAGGCCCTTACGACCAACCAGGAATCGGTGGGCATGGCTTGGTAGGGCGTGGCTATATAACCCGTTACGGGAAGCCCCCACCGGCAGATGAGAGAGGGAGTACGAATCAAGAGTTCTGTGAAGGAGGTGCGTGATCCAGCTGAGCGTGAAAGAACGCAGGAGGCAGAGAACGCAGGAGGCAGAGGACGCCGAGAAAGCTGCCGGTGCAAAGCCGAGTGCGTGGTCACCGTTTGCTCACTTCCAGCCCGGAGCGTGGATCTGGTGCGGACGTCGTTGCCGCGTTTTCCTACCGCACCTTCCAGCCCTGCCGTTCTGCACAGACCCTTCTTCTCCCTCCAGCCAATCCTACCTGCAATTCCCCATTCGTGTGAGTCTGTTTGTGTTGTCCTGTCCCTGGGAGTAAGTAAGACTGTATAAGCTAAGAATTGCCCTGTGTATCTGCTTCTTCCTCTTCACTGTAAATTACTTCGTTCTGCTTCCTTGGTTTTGGGTTTTGTGTAAATAATTAATAAACCCCTGTTATTTATTACCTTTGGTTTCTTCTTTCTCGTCCGATCGCTTTCGTCCTGTCCCCTATTGAATATACGTGGCACGATTTGGCAGAACCGCTCAGAATCGGGTTAGTGTTGTTAACGGCTCGGATTTCGGATTGCTAAACCGCTCGGCAAACTCCATCTTGTCCGGGATTCGAGCGGAGTTACCCACCTGCCTTGTGGAGGGATTGGCGGAGGTGTACGGGAATCCCTTGACCAATCACCTTGGCCAATCCCACCCCACAGGGGAGTGGGGTAGCTTCAGGATCGGAGACGGCCAGTGCAAAATACAAGGGGGATTAAGCCCCCCCCCCCTTTGGTCAGGGGAGCGCCGTCCCCGTTTCCGTAACAATACGATCTTCACAAAACGTATTACTCGATCACTCCCGGTTAGAAAACTCAGACAGTGTATAAGCAACATACTCACCCAAAGCCTGACCACGGAGGTGTTTTAATAAACCTGTGTAATAAGCAATCTTTTAAATAACAGACGCAAGTGTAAACATGACGGATAATTAAATTCGTGTTGTTGACAACAAATCACTATATACAACCTCAACATACGATCTTCACAAAACTTATTACTCGATCACTCCCGGTAAGAAAACCCAGACAGTGTATAAGCACAACACCCAATTGAGGCCTGAAGGCCAATTATCGGGTCTTATCTGGGGTTGGCTGAACATTGTGAATTTGATGCCACATTGGACGAGATGCTGAGGGATTTTTAAATTGTTGCATCAACAAGGAAACGATCCTCCAGAAATTGTTGGCTGTTCCCGATCTCAATCTGACTAAAGCTGTGTCGATCGCTAGTGCCTGCATGACTACTGACGAGGTGCTGCATATTATCACCAGCATGGAGTAGAACTCCCAGTTGAGTTTGTTTAACGTTAACAAACTGAACTTATCATCATCATCCAAGAAGTCCAGAAAACCTCAATTTCACCAATCAGTTCAAAACAATACCTCAGTTTAGACTTTAGAGGGTGAGCTTTTCTGTGCCAAAGCATAGCAGTGGATCGTCCGCTTCTCTGACAGATAAATCATGCTGGTGTTGTGCTGGCAGTCACTTACCCAACCTGTGTCGTTTCAGACATTGTTTTTGGAACTGGAGAAAACCTGGCCACCTATACAAGATGTTGAGACATCCCAACATGGTACAACTCTCCACAATCAATTTGGCTGTAGGAGTGACCGGTGGCGAAGCAAAACCCTCCTGCTTCTGAGGACTATGATTTGCTCAGTATGTCGGGCAAAAGCAAACCCATTGTTGTGGGTGTCGAGCTGAATGATATTCCCGTGGATATGGAGATAGATACCGGGGGGCGAGGCAGCCCATATTTGGGCGAGGCAGCCCAAAAGCAAACCCATTGTTGTGGGTGTCGAGCTGAATGATATTCCCGTGGATATGGAGATAGATACCGGGCGAGGCAGCCCATTATGAGCTCAGAAACTTTCAAAAGGCTCTTTAGCCAGAAGACAACAACGAGGCCAGTACTCAGGCCTGTGAGTACTCAGGCCTGTGAATGCCAAGTTGCGAACCTATACCGATGAACTGATACCTTTTTTTTTTCTTCTTTTTTTTTTGTATACAAGATCGAGGCTCGTGAAAGAGCTAACATTAATCACACAAAAAGACAAACCGACACACAAAACACAAAAAACAAGGGGAGCGGCAGACAAGATGGGGAGAGAGGGGGAAGGACACAAAAGAGAGGGGGAAGAGGGGGAAGGACACAAACACAACATTTGAGAGCAGGGACATCAGGAGGACTTGGGGGGGAGGTGGGAGAGGATTAAAACATATGAACACTGCAAGGACTCTGGGGTGAATTACCGGGGGTAGAAAAGATCAAGGTTTTCGATGGGGGAAGATAAGAGATGGTGGTGAACAGCTGTTTTAAAGACCTGGAGGGAGGAGTGGGATTGAAGGGAGTGGGGGAGTTTGTTCCAGAGGCGGGAGAAAAGGGGAATGAAAGAGTGAAGGTCAGCAGAGAGCCTAGACTTTGGCAGTTTAACCATAAGAGGGTTGCAGGCAGATCTTGTGCGACCTGAAGGAATTATTGGGGGGACAGAGCACAGAGAGAGCTGGGGGAGCAAGGCCGTAGAGGAGTCGGTAGAAGACAGAAAGACCACCAACCTGCCTGCGGTGAGTGAGTGAAAGGCCCTCGGTGTTGACTACATCGCAGGAGATTCCAATGATTCTGAAAGCGTGAAGCCGAGCAAGGTGTGAGGCAGGAGCACCAGCCCAGAGGGGGGAACAGTATTCCATTGAGCTGCGGATGAAAGCCTTGTATGTGGTGAGGAGCTCAGGTGTGCCAAGGAAGGATTTCACACGACGGAGGATGCCCAGTCGGCGACTGGCTTTGGAGGCCAGCTTGGAAATGTGGTTTTCCCAAGAAAGATCATGGCAGATAGTGAGACATGAGACATGGCAGATAAAAAGACCTGTGATTCGTAGTGCTGATTTGAAGGTCGCCTTCAATGATGTGTCACGGAAACTACCCTTGCGGATCATACAGGAAAATGGGCTACATTATTTGGGTGTAAGTGGCTTGAATCCATCAAACTTGATTGGCTTGTGATCACATCGATGGTTTGTGAAGTTAATTACAACTAGCCGAAACCCGTGGAACATCCACGGAAGGGAGGATGTGGTGTATGGATAGAGTGTACCATTATGGATGGCATAGGGGATTTGCTTGTCCGAGTAAGAGTTAGGAAGAAAGATCAATTTTCACTTGTGCAAAAATGCTACTCACAATTACATCGCCTGTGCGTTGGCCTGTGATTGAGCCAGAGAGTTGGTCTGTGATTGAGCCAGAGAGTTGGCCTGTGATTGAGCCAGAGAGTTGGCCTGTGATTGAGCCAGAGAGTTGGCCTGTGATTGAGCCAGAGAGTTGGCCTGTGAGTCAACTTCCTTTCCAATGTCTGCAAGAATTGAAATACTGATTGTGAATGTGTAAAATTATATGAAAGAAGAACATGCATATCAATAGACGATGCCATCGAAAAGGAGATAGTCAGGTTCACTATGTTAACAAATATAATTTCGTTCAAAATTTTGGGATTAGCAAACCTGTACATTTTTGGAATCTTCAGAGCATGGAGAATCTGAAAATCAATGTTGGCATTTGCACAGACACCTGCATGGCCGCCATTTTGGATTTTGAAAATGGCCGCCATAAAATACATATTTTCCGCGATCTCGGCTTCTAGTCAACCTAGAGACTTAATTAAATATGCTAATCCTATGTTTTTTGGGTCAAGGAATCCAATAAAGGCCTCAAAATAGTGCTCAGGATTATAGAAAAGCAACAAACAAAGGTAATTGAAAACCATTGTCTTTATATTTGTGATAATACATGATATTGCAAGTCCTTTGAAGTTATAGGTTGTTATAGGAAGTTATCGGTAGTATCAGATTGAACTATAAGTCCTATACACAGGATCTACGAGGTCTATACCGTTCAGGAATATGCTTTTACAGATCTTCATCACTGTCCTGTGTCATTTTCGCAAAGGTGTCTACGCAAATGTAAACATTAATTTTTGGATTCCTCATGCTCTGACTATTCCAAAAATGTATAGTTTTGCTAATCTACCAAAATTTTGAACGAAAAAACATAGTGAACCTGACTAAGAGCAGCTGTCAATAGAAAAGGATGTCTGACTTATCAATTTGACATTATTGCACAGGAAATGACAAACAAAGAAACAGTTCATTTCCATCGGGTAATATTACGATGAGAGATCAGCCGATACCTTTTTATATTATCTCCATCAGCATCCATGGCACTTAGAAAAAAAAAACGTGACATCAGCCAGCCGCAGCCAACTATCACGTACCGTCTCGAAGTCAATGCCATCCTTTTATCTCTTCGTATACAACTCACTGATCGCAACGTCACTCCATTTAACTTTATTAAAATGACGATAAAGACGTGAAACCCGTGGAACATCCACGGAAGGGATATCGTTCGTCTGTTTTTAGCTCGTTATCTTTAAGCTTCCTTACGTCTCGCCACCTGCTACACCTCTCTGAGTTACGAGGATTTATGCAACGCACCCCGAGTATCGCAACGTCACTCCATTTAACTTTATTAAAATGACGATAAAGACGTTTCCTTATATATCCTAATTTCAAATGTTCAAGGGAATAAAAAAGCTTCCTTACGTCTCGCCACCTGCTACACCTCTCTGAGTTACGAGGATTTATGCAACGCACCCCGAGTATCGCAACGTCACTCCATTTAACTTTATTAAAATGACGATAAAGACGTTTCCTTATATATCCTAATTTAAAATGTTCAACGGAATAAAAAGACCATTTGGTTCACACCACCCATGTTCACACCACTCGACTGTCCAATCAGCGGATGGCTCGCTTCGCCTTCGCCCAGCAGACGCCAATACGATGGCGTCGTAAGATGGCGTCGTATCGGCCGTTAATCGGACGCTTTTGGGCCCCAACGTCGGCGAATTCAGATTTTTCGAGTATGTCTTTATGTGATAAATAAAGAGCGCGGTTCGTAGATCGTAAATCCATTAGTGCCATGGGCATTGGGTCACTGGGTGCGGCGTAAAAGGGATAACAAAGTCGAGTCCTTACGGTATTATTATATAGATGCCATTCTTGACAAATACCCCTCATTGTTTGAAGGTCGTGTCGGTACCTTTAAATGTGTTAAAGCCAAAATCTATGTGGATGAGAGTGTGAAGCTTGTTTTCTGTAAAGTTAGGTCTGTACCTCACATGATCTGTACCTCACGTTCTAAAGTCGAGGCAGAGCCCGACCACCTGCAGAAGGAAGGTCTTATCAGTCCTGTTGAGTTTAGTGATTCCTCATGCCTAATTTTTCCTGTACTGAAGTCTGACGGCAGTGTTCGGGTTCGTAGTAATTACAAAACACCAATCAACAGGTATTGCAAGCAGGGCCATTATCCTCTGTCCCAGGCAGATGACTGTTTGCTCCATTTTCTGATGGGAAGACGTTAAGCTCTCTGGATTTGGGATCTGCTTACGCTCAGATGGTACTTGGCGAGGACTCCAAGAAGTATACATGTTGAACACTAACAAGTGGTTGTTTGTGTTCAATCACTGTCATTTCGGCATCAAATCAGTTCCCGCTATATTTCAACGCAATATGGAGAATCTGCTAAAAGCAATCCCAAAGTTGTAGTTTTTCAAGATGATGTTTTGATCACCGATGGCATTGATACTAAACACTTAAGTAACCTCCAGGCGTTGTCAAACGTCTTGTCGAAGCTGGTGTTAACATGAAACGTGATTAGTGAAGATTTAATTTACCAGAAGTGAAATTTCTCGGTTGTATTGTCAGTGCTGATGGCATAAGGCCTGGTAAGTCCAAGACTGAGGCTATCAGTGATGTTCCTACGCCTGCAAACACGACTGAGCTCAAAGCGTTCCTGACTATGTTAAACGATTACTGTAACTTTCTTCCGAATCTGAGCACCGTTCTTGAACCTCTCCACAAACTCCTACATAAAGGTGTGGAAAGGCAATGGTCCATGCAGTGTAGTAAGGCATTTGCTGAAGCGAAGTGGTTGCTGTGTTCATCCAAAGTATTGATACTGTTATGCCACATGTTCTCAGTTGTGATGCCTCGTCCGATGGCATTGGTTGTGTGCCACAGAAATGAAACGTTGAGATTATTCAATGGCCTGTAGCCTATGCATCACACACTTTGTCAGCTGCGGAGCATAACCTAACCCACAATTAACCCACAATTAACCCACAGGCCACTGCCCTCATTCAGCATTGGGCTGACAGTTAGCAGGCTATGATTATTCTAGAAAGTATCGTCCTGACAGTGCGAATTTCTGTGCTGATGCCTTGAGTAGGTTACCAATGCCTGTTAACCCAGGTAATATACCTGTACCAGGAGAAATTTTTATGGCAGTGAGTGTGTTTGATGGCGACAATGCTCCAATCACTTCCAGACAAATTTAATGATGGACGAATGTGGACTCGACCCTATCTATGGTCAAACAATTTATCAGTGGCAAATGGTCAAAAATACCATATGAATTCCACGAGAAATTGAAACCGTACCTTGTTCGTAAAGATGATCTTGCCTTGCATTCTGGTTGCCTGGTGTGGGGCAACAGGGTTATTGTACCACCCAAAAGTCGGAACAAGGTGTGTTTTGAGCTACATGAATCACTTCCAGGTATTGTAACAACGAGCAATGGTACCCGCCTTATGGGCGTAGCTTCAATTGGGAGGCCCAAATGAAAAGGCTAAATATCAGAAATTGAAGGCTTTTTTTTTCTTTTAAACGATTTATATAAACATCCGTTAAATCTCCATCTGTGCAGCCGTGCAGCGATCGGTGCAGCCGTTTGTGCGGCACCCGGGAAAATGACGTCATGTGGGAGCAAGTATCAGCAGGATGTGGCAGTGTGGGAGTCCACGTTTCTGATCCTCCTTCATGCCGAAGTAGCCCACCACTTCTCCAAGAATTCCACTCTTCAGATCCGCCATGACAGATTTAAGCTTGATACTGAAGACGCGTGCAGTTAGTACTCCCGATGTTGTATGTACTCTCGTGTCCTCTAACAACCCGTGTCCTTATAAAAGGTCTTTGTCCGGGGTCACCGAGTTCGATCGGTGCAGCCGTGCAGCGATCGATGCAGCCGTTTGTGCGGCACCCGGGAAAACAACATCGTCGCAATGAGAACAATGAACGTTATGCGAACGCGAATGTTATGCGTGAGTCCAAACCTGAGAATGCGGGAGACTAAAGATGAAATTGGGAAAACGAAATAGCCTATTTTACTCCTGGAGATCCCAGGATTATCCACCCAAAATATCGTTGAGATCGGTTCAGCAGTTTTTACGGTACCTTCGAACAGACAGACAGACAGACAGACGGACGGACATTTGGTGAATTATAGTAAAGAAGTCTTTAGAATTTCAATAAAAGCCACATCACTGTTCATATCGGTAAATATTATTCCGTCATGTTGCAAATCGTGATCGATACACTATGATCGTGATGATTGTGATCGTGAATCGTTATTGATAATCGTGTCCACAATCGCTATGTCGTATTTACTCCCGATACGTGTACCAAATTCCCGATATGTGTAACTGTACCAAATCAACAGTTAAAAGGATTTTGAGCCGATAGCTGTTACGGCCTTGGCAAGATCGATTGAGACAGCGATTTGTTGGCGATCGATGGAGACATGTTGCTTTCCCGGGTGCCGCACAAACGGCTGCACTGATCGCGCAGCACTCGGGAAAGCCACATCGTCACAATGAGAACAATGAACGTTATGTGAACGCGAATGTTATGCGGGAGTCCAAACCTGAGAATCCTGGAGACTAAAGCTGAAATTGGGAAAACTAAATAGTCTATTTTACTCCTGGAGATCCCAGGATTATCCCCCCAAAATATCTTTGTGATTGCTTCAGCAGTTTTTGCGGTACCTTCGAACAGACAGCCAGACAGACAGACAGACAGACAGACGGACGGACGGACATTTGGTGAATTATAGTAAGATGAAATCAATTGCTCGGCACCATTTTTGGTGGCCGGGTATAGATGAAGATGTGGAGAGCTGTTTGTCATTGTTCCGTGTGTCAGGCTACCACCCGAAACTCATCTGAGGCACCTCGTTACATGTCGTCCTGGCCTTCTAGACCACTGTCTCGACATCACATAGATTATACTGGACCATTCTTGGGGAAGATGTTTTTGGTTGTAATTAATGGTCATTCAAAGTGGGTCGAATGTTTAGCCTTATCCTGTACTAGCGAAATCACAGTTGGGAGTTTACGTGCCATATTTGCCATTCATTGTTTACCTGATTGTGTAGTTAGTGATCATTGCTCATGTTTCACAGCACTGTGCTTCAGGATTTCCTGAAACAAAATGGTATCAAGCACTATCACAGTGCTCCCTTCAAACCTGCTTTGAATGGACAGGCTGAGAGAGCTGTCCAGGTGATCAAGAGTGGCCTCAAAAAAGCAAATGACCTGCAGACCAGGTTGTCACTTTTTTATATACATATAGGACACAACCACTGGACACACCCACAGAAATGATATTGGTCGAAGGCTAAAGACACGCCTAAACCTGATCCATCCTAATGATTCATCCAGAGTTACTGACCACCAGTTTAAATGGAAGTGGTATCATGACAGGACCTCAGATGCACGTGTCATCAATGTGTTTGATCCTGTTTTTATGCTGAATCCAGGCTGTGGATCTAAATGGCTCACTAGTTATGTAATCAATAGAATTGGCAACTCTTTATTTGTTGTGGAATTGTCCAATGGACATACAGTATGTAAACATATTGACCAACTCCGCCTAAGGCATTGTGACCCCAATCATCCAACCTGTGTTCAACCCATTGAAAGTGAACCCCTGGTATATATTCCAATTGTGAGCCAAGCACCACAACCCATGTGTCTGAACCTGATCGTAGAGTAAGTGGAACCACCACCACCTCTTTCACCTCCTTCTCCTCCTTCTTCCTCCTCCTCTTTCCCCTCCTCCTCCTTCTTCCTCTCCTCCTACTCCTCCCCCCTCCAGCTCACCCGAGTCTGCTACTATCAGCACTCCACAAGGACAGTCAACCCCTTTTGCGACGCTCTGCTCGCATGCGTAAGGCACCTGAGTGGTTGAACTTGTAGTGATGGTACCTTTTTTTTTTTTTTTTTTTTTTTTTTCTATACTGAATCGAGGCTCGTGAAAGAGCTGACAACCGCGAGGACCTTGCACTGTTGCGCGAGGACCTTGCGAGGACGCGAGGACCTTGCAACCTTGCACTGTTGTATAGATTTCTGGGGGGATGGGGGGGACGGACGTTGACATGTTCTGCAAAGAAAATTGTGTGGGGTCTGTAAAGTCACTGCTACATGCATGTGCAGTGTTACATGCTCCTCCCTGACCCCCTGGTCATGGTGTACCTCAGAGCCCTGAGAGGAGTCACGGCAGAAAAATGTGTTATTCTGTGTGTCAAAGATCAATGGAGAAGCCACCCCAATTGTTACTCACAAACAAATATTGTATTAAGATCACACAAAGAATAACAGTACAACAACAATAGTATTCAAAAGTACAATCAATATGTCCTATGATGGTACCATCAGTTTTGTAATATATAACTCACTGTGCTCCAAGTGAGTGAAACAAAAACATTCCCCAATGTCTCTTATTCCCGGCTTCAAGATGAAGTTGATTCGCTCGAGCGATCGCTAGAACGATGTCCAATCGAGACCAGAATCCCGTGCGGATGACAAGGGTAGTCACACAGCCGAAGCTGTACAAAGGCGCCCTCAAGGCGACTGGGAAATCCAAAGGCGCCCCACAGGCGAATGAGAGATCACACCCTCGGGTATGGACGAATTAGCCTTCAAAAAGCCACGTCACACGCACGCCCCAGATCGACGTCTGGATGCGGTGAAAAAGGTCGAAAAGAAACAAAACCGCGAGCGAAGCACAAGTCCTGCATGAGTCAAAATGGCCGACGGCCCGGTCTCGTGGCGCAACAGCACGGCGATGATTCTCTCCTGAATCGATAGCAAAACCTGACACGTAGTTTAATCTGTCACAGAGCTAACCACTCTGTCGCAGGCATCCTTTCCCTGGGAAACCCGAAAGTTCGCTAGTGACTTGCTCGCCAACGTTCGCTTCAGAACTCTTCTAGCTTCTTGTCTGACTCTCTTGCTCCGCCCTTTTCTCTCCTCTTCTTCCTCTTCATCTCCGTCCGGTTCTTGTTTCATTTTAAAACATTCCTTTTACCTTTTGACAATAATAATTGCTATTTCCCTCAAACAACAATAATAATAATACATGGAACCAGAACTCTCAAGTGGATGAAAGCCACAACAACGGAAGTGACGAATCCGTAACAGCAGGTACAACTGGCATGGGATAAACGTGGACCTCGTACTTGGGTGTCATCTTGCCTTTCACCCCTTAATCCCATGGATATGTCACAATACTAGTTATGACTTATCAAATTATGTCTTAGAATGCTTAATTTTGTTTTAGTTAAATTAAAATTTTCACTGTGTTCCATGAAACTGTTATTTAATTTGGAATTTGGAAAGCAAATCGTAATTAATGAGTAATTAATTGTGGATCCATGTGTCGGCTTGACTGGGTTGTGGATGCCATCGTAGAGGGTCGTGAAAGCATGCATGGTTTGAGCTCTTGTATATTTCAGATCTCGAAGACGACAAACTGCATGAAGGAACTCTGATGGCCATGTACATTTAAAAGCCTCGTAACCTCCATCCTGGTGAGTGACTGTTATGTTTCGTATGAATTAATCTTATGTTTCATGGTATCGATTTGATTGTAGTGATATAATTTCCCATATTCCGTTCTCATGATGAAATAGCAGTTTTGTAAAACTGTTCATCCGAAGACGATTTGTCTTACGCAATACAGCAGAGTGTGTTCAGTGGACTTGAAAGATCCCACTCCTGACACCAGGAATGTTACGGTTGTCCCGTTTTCTGCTTTTGGCGTTGCCTCTGGATAACCCAGAGAGGACGGCTTTTCTACTAGAACCCGGATGTCGTTTGCAACTATCGACTATGGCTGGATCCTCCCGCCAAAAGTCGGTTTACCGTACCGGTGAGCTAAGTGAGGCAAATGGGGACCGTCCCAGAGGTTATGTGACAAACCCTAGTCAGTCGGCTGAGCGAAACCAATATCACGTAACCACACCAAAGATCAAACGGAGATAACAAATCTGAGCTGGCCAAATGCCTCAGCAATCTTATGTCGCCATCAAAACGGAAAAGAATGTCAGGACAGTTTCTTAAAGAAATGGCCTTATTGCCCGCAACAAAAAGGCAAGTGTTTACAATAGCATATTGGACCATGACATTGCATATATGTACAATAATTACAGCACTCATATATTACGAGTAGGATTGGTGTCAAAATGAGAAATGTGTGTGTTACATCCTGCACGGAGCAATAGGTCAAATAGTTAGACCACAGTGGTGAAGTAGTAAAGCATTTGGTGGGTAAACATTGGCTATCTTAAGAGAATGCAAACTGCCCTTGGGGCACATGATAAACAAGCTGCAATGAGCCACAACCAATAATAGACCTGAGGGCACTTCATTAAACTGATGAAATATTCCCATATGCTTGTAGAGTTTATCCTGATGTACGGACTCAATACAGACACAGTGAACCAATATAGCAATTTTTGCCAAACAGGATGACTAGTTGGTCCGTGAGAAAGCGACAGGTAGGCTCTGCTGGTATTCTAGTAATATAGATAACTATGAGGGGCCTAGCTTTGAGCTTGTGTCACATGGGCCTGGCTTCAAATTAACAGGTAACTCTCACCCGGTGAGTGTCGGTACGGCGTCGTGTTTTAGAAATATCCGAGGCTTGTTTCCCAGGTAGTGAACCTGTTGATCAATTACGAATGCTGACGGCTCGAAGTGGTCCTCGCAAACACAATATTTTGAATGAACATGCATTTTGATGTTGAATTTGGTTGTTCCTAGGTTTTTCAACCACAAAGCACACAATCGTTGGCGATCTTTTCATGGGTCTTCCGTGGGTCCATTTAACATTTTACAGTGATGAATCTGGCATCATCCATCCAATCTGGAAGGGAGAGATTGGTGATTGGCAAAGAATGATGGGCTGAATGATTGGTGATGAAGATAAGCTAATAAACAAAGAATTGGATGGGGGTAAGGGATGGAACCCCTGCATATCTTACAATTGTTGACTCTGGCTCCCACGTCCTGACTGAAGCCAGAACCCTCCGAGCTTGCTCTCCTCCCCACACAGCCATGGACTCGGTGCTTCCCCACGATGCTGTGGCGTCGCTTGCTGCACGTAATGGGATACACTACATGGCCAAAAGTATGCGGACACCCCTTCTAATTAGTGTATTCGGCTGTTTCAGCCACACCCGTTGCTGACAGGTATATATAATCAAGCACACAGCCATGCAATCTCCATAGACAAACATCGTCAGTAGAATGGGCCGTACTGAAGAACCCAGTGACTTTCAACGTGGTACCGTCATAGAATGCCACCTTTCCAACAAGTCAGTTTGTCAAATTTCTGCCCTGCTAGGCCTACCCCGGTCAACTGTAAGTGCTGTTATTGTGAAGTGGAAACGTCTAGGAGCAACAACAGCTCAACCACGAAGTGGTAGGCCACACAAGCTCACAGAACGGGACCGCCGAGTGCTGAAGCATGTAGCGCATAAAATTTGTCTGTCCCCGGTTGCAACACTCACTACCGAGTTCCAAACTGCCTCTGGAAGCAACGTCAGCCCAACAATTGTTCGTCAGGAGCTTCATGAAATGGGTTTGCATGGCCGAGCAGCCGCACACAAGCCGTAAAGCTCGCTGCCATTGGACTCTGGAGCAGTGGAAACGCGTTCTCTGGAGTGATGAATCTTGCTGCACCATCTGGCAGTCCAATGGACGAATTTGGGTTTGGCGGATGCCAGGAGAACGCTACCTGCTCGAATGCATAGTGACAACTGTAAAGTTTGGTGGAGGAGGAATAATGGTCTGGGGCTGTTTTTCATGCTTTGGGCTAGGCCACTTTTTTTTCTTTTTTTTAAAATACATAATCGTGGCTCATGTAAGAGCTAACACATTGAACATGAAAAGATGCACAGACACATAAAACATGCAATGAAGGGAGCGGGAGACAAGAGTGGGAGAGACGGAAGCACACAAGCACAACAACAGAAGAGAACAGGGACGTCGGTAGATCTGTGGAAGGGGGAGGGCTGGGGGAGGAGGGAAGGATACACGGTATAAAGCAAATGAACACTTCCAGGAATTTCAGGAAAGAAGTTGGGGATTTAATGAGGTGGATTTGGGGTGTTTTAATGGGGGTAGAAAAGATCAAGGTTTTGGATGGGGGAAGATCAGAGAAGGTGGTGAACAGCTGTTTAAAGGACCTGGAGGGAGGAGAGGGATTGAAGAGAGTGTGGGAGTTTGTTCCAGAGGCAGGATAAAAGAGGAATGAAGGAGTGAAGGTGAGCAGAGAGTCTTGATTTTGGCAGTTTCACCAGAAGAGGGTTGCTGGCAGATCTTGTGTGTCCTGCATGAATATTTGGGGGACAGAGCACAGACAGAATATTTGGGGCCCTTAGTTCCAGTGAAGGGAAATCTTAACGCCACAGCATGCAATGACATTCTAAACGATTGTGTGCTTCCAACTTTGTGGCAACAGTTTGGGGAAGGCCATTTTCTGTTTCAGCATAACAATGCCCCCGTGCACGAAGTGAAGTCCATACAGAAATGGTTTGTCGAGATCGGTGTTGAAGAGCTTGACTGGCCTGCACAGAGCCCTGATGTCAGCCCCATTGAACACCTTTGGGATGGTGTTCGTGCCCGAACACCTCAACAACATCAGTGCCCGATCTCACCAATGCTCTTGTGGCTGAATGGAAGCAAATCCCCGCAGCAATGTTCCAACATCTAGTGGAAAGCCTTCCCAGAAGAGTGGATGCTGTTATAGCAGCAAAGGGGGGGACCAACTCCATATTAATGCCCATGATTTTGGAATGAGATATTTGAAGAGCACATACGGGTGTGATATTCGAGTGTCCACATACTTTTGGCCATGTAGTGTATGTCTCCTGATGGTGCCAAAGGTTCCCTGTGCATGTACAGTGCTGTGCGCTCGTGGCATGTCGCAACTGTGTATCTATACAGGATGTATGAGCTTCATATAGATGGGACAGAGGGTCCAGCGACGAAGTTATCAGACATGAGAACGCAAAAGCGAACTTGTTTGAGGATGGGAGGAGAAGATACAAAGAGGAGTGTGAAAGGACGGGCCTAGAAGATGCAGGAAAGACCGAATGCAGAAGACGAAGCACGTACGGTAAAAGACCGGCAAAGCGCAAATGATAATGAAGTAAATAATGTGAATGGACCGACAGAGTGAAAGCATTGATAGAAGGAAGGACGCAGAAGAAGAGAACAAGAGAGAAAAGAAGTACAAGAATAGACTGGCGTGCAAGTTATAAAAATATAATCGATTGAGCCCCAAACAAAGTGTGTAATCGCTTCAAGCCACAAAGCTTGTCAATAAGTCCCTCTCTCCCTCAGTCTCTCAGATTCCCTCCATCTCTCAGATTCCCTCAGTCTCTCAGATTCCCTCAATATCTCAGATTCCCTCCATCTCTCACATTCCCTCCGTCTCTCAGATTACCTCAGTCTCTCAGATTCCCTCAATATCTCAGATTCCCTCAATATCTCAGATTCCCTCCATCTCTCAGATTCGCTCCATCTCTCAGATTCCCTCCATCTCTCAGATTCCCTCCGTCTCTCAGATTCCCTTAGTCTCTCAGGTTCCCTCCATCTCTCAGATTCGCTCCATCTCTCAGATTCCCTCCATCTCTCAGATTCGCTCCATCTCTCAGATTCGCTCCATCTCTCAGATTCCCTCCATCTCTCAGATTCCCTTAGTCTCTCAGATTCGCTCCATCTCTCAGATTCCCTCCATCTCTCAGATTCCCTCCATCTCTCACATTCCCTCCATCTCTCAGATTCCCTTAGTCTCTCAGATTCTCTCCGTCTCTCAGATTTCCTCAGTCTCTCAGATTCCCTCAATCTCTCAGATTCCCTCCGTCTGTCACATTCCCACCGTCTCTCAGATGCCTTCAGTCTCTCAGATTCCCTCCGTCTCTCAGATGCCTTCAGTCTCTCAGATTACCTCCATCTGTCTCTCAGATTTCCTCAGTCTCTCAGATTCCCTCAATCTCTCAGATTCCCTCCGTCTGTCACATTCCCTCCGTCTCTCAGATGCCTTCAGTCTCTCAGATTCCCTCCATCTGTCTCTCAGATTCCATCAGTCTCTCAGATTCCCTCCATCTGTCTCTCAGATTCCTTCAGTCTCTCAGATTCCCTCTGTCTCTCAGATTCCATCAGTCTCTCAGATTCCCTCCATCTGTCTCTCAGATTCCCTCCATCTGTCTCTCAGATTCCCTCTGTCTCTCAGATTCCATCAGTCTCTCAGATTCCCTCCATCTGTCTCTCAGATTCCCTCTGTCTCTCAGATTTCCTCTGTCTCTCAGATTCCCTCTGTCTCTCAGATTCCCGCAGGCTCTCAGATTCCCGCAGGCTCTCAGATTCCCGCAGGCTCTCAGATTCCCTCAGTCTCTCAGATTCCTTCAGTCACTCAGATTTCCTCAGCCTCTCAGATTCCCTCAGCCTCTCAGATTTCCTCAGCCGCTCAGATTCCCTCAGCCTCTCAGATTCCCTCAGCCTCTCAGATTTCCTCAGCCTCTCAGATTTCCTCAGCCTCTCAGATTTCCTCAGCCTCTCAGATTTCCTCAGCCTCTCAGATTCCCTCAGCCTCTCAGATTCCCCCCGTCTCTCAATCTCTCAGATTCCCTCCGTCTCTCAGATTCCCTCAGTCTCTCAGATACCCTCAGCCTCTCAGATTCCCCCCGTCTCTCAATCTCTCAGATTCCCTCCGTCTCTCAGATTCCCTCCGTCTTTCAGATTTCTTCCGTCTCTCAGATTCCCTCCGTCTCTCAGATTCCCTCTGTCTCTCAGATTCCCCCCCCCCCCCTCTCAGATTCCCTCCGACTCTCAGATTCCCCTTGTACCACCAGTTGAGTACCAGTTCACTGGTAATTCCCTGTGTGTCGTAAAAAGGCGACAAACAGGGTTGGTGGCAGGAAGGGCATCTGGCCGTAAAACATTGCTTCAAAAAGGGGACCAAAAAAACAACAACAACCACGGTCCCCGAAAAAGGCCAACCCCCACTTTGCGGGGAAAAATGGCCTCTAAACGGTGGGTTTTTTTTCTCAGATTCCCTCTGTCTGTCTCTCAGATTGCCTCCATCCACCTCTCAGATTCCCTCAGTCTCTCAGATTCCCTCAGTCTCTCACATTCCCTCTGTCTGTCTCTCAGATTCCCTCCGTCTGTCTCTCAGATTCCCTTAGTCTTTTTTTTTTTTTTTTTTTTGTATACAACATCGAGGCTCGTGAAAGAGCTAACATTAATCACACAGAAAGACAAACCGACACATAAAACATATAACATGGGGAGCGGTAGACAAGATGGGGCGAGAGGGGGAGGAACACAAACACAACATCTGAGAGGAGGGACATCGAGAGATCTGTGGGCGGGAGAGGGCTTTGGGGGGGGGGGGGAGGCATGGGAAGGGGCGGTGGGAGAGGTACAAAACATATGGACACTGCCAGGACTTCCAGGAAAGAAGTTGGAATTTCAAACAAGGTGGATCTGGGGTGAATTCGTGGGGGTAGAAAAGATCAAGGTTTTGGATGGGACAAGATAAGAGATGGTGGTGAACAGCTGTTTTAAAGACCTGGAGGGAGGAGTGGGATTGAAGTGAGTGTGGGAGTTTGTTCCAGAGGCGGGAGAAAAGAGGAATGAAAGAGTGAAGGTGAGCAGAGAGCCGAGATTTCGGCAGTTTAACCATCAGAGGGTTGCTGGCAGATCTTGTGCGACCTGTAGGAATATTTGGTGGACAAAGCACAGAGAGAGCTGGGGGAGCAAGGCCGGAGAGGAGTCGGTAGAAGACAGAAAGACCACCAACCTGCCTGCGGTGAGTGAGTGAGAGGCCCTTGGAGTTAGCTTCATCGCGGGAGATTCCAATGATTCTGAAA
This sequence comes from Myxine glutinosa, assembly GCF_964187855.1. Classification (NCBI taxonomy): domain Eukaryota; kingdom Metazoa; phylum Chordata; class Myxini; order Myxiniformes; family Myxinidae; genus Myxine; species Myxine glutinosa. Next base: position 219,062,939 of record NC_136262.1, on the reverse strand, counting down.
GCTTTGGTTTCAACAGCGTGAAGCCGAGCTAGGTGTGAGGCAGGAGCACCGGCCCATAGGGGAGAACAGTATTCCATTGAGCTGCGGATGAAACCCTTGTACGTGGTGAGGAGCTCAGGTGTGCCGAGGAAGGACTTCGCACGACGGAGGATGCCCAGTCGGCGACTGGCTTTGGAGGCCAGCTTGGAAATGTGGTTTTCCCAAGAAAGATCATGGCAGATAGTGAGACTCAAAGGCATGAGCGACAGAACTTCGTGGAGAGGATTGTTGAGAAAGTAGATGGGAGGGTTGTCCGGTCGAGCTTTTCGGAGAGACATAGTAAGAGTGTGAGATTTGTCAGGATTGAAAGACATGTTCCACTTGTTTGACCAGTCTGTGATTTTGTCCAGGTCTTCAGAGAGTGAGGAGGCTGCAGACTGCCGATTTGAAGGAAGAGGAATGGAGCGGCAGAGAGTGGAGTCATCAGCAAAGAGATAGAGAGGATTTTCCAGAGAGTCGGAGAGATCATTGATAAAGACCAGAAAAAGCACAGGGCCCAGAACACTGCCTTGGGGAACTCCAGCCTGAACAGGAAGGGGAGATGAGAGAAATCCATTCAGGGCCACGCGTTGTCTACGACCAGAGAGGAAGTCCACAAGCCATGCATGGAGATTTCCATGGATACCATCGGAGGAGAGTTTGGTGAGCAAAGCTGGGTGCCAGACCGTATCGAAGGCATGTGATATGTCAAGGGAGACGGCCCTGATTTCCTGTTTGGCATTGAGGACCTCCATCCATTGTTGAGACAGCAGAAGCAGCATGTCCAGAGTAGAATGACCTGGTCTGAATCCAAATTGATGATCAGAGATCAAGCCATTGGAGAAGAGGAAGGATTTGATATCCGAAGCAATGATGGATTCCATGACTTTGCTGATAATTGGGAGCAGGCTGATTGGTCTGTAGTTGCAAGGATCTGTTTTTGCCCCTTTTTTGTGAAAAGCGGTCATGTTTGCTGATTTCCAGGATGCTGGCAGATGACCTTGAGCGAAAGAGAGGGTGAAAAGAACAGAGAGAGGGTGAGATAGAGCGGCAGAGCAGGGTTTTAGGACCCGTGGGCTGATGCCGTCTGGTCCAGTTGCAGAATCAGAGTCGAGGTTTGACAAAAACTCCTCCACCTTGTCAGGAGAGAAGGACACAGAGTCCAGGAGCAGTTGGGTTCGACTGGGTAAGGTGGGAACAGAGAGAGATGGGTTTGGGACACAAGATTTTGAGGCAAACACAGAGTTGAGGCAATCGGGTTTGTCACATGCGGTGTCAACTGTGTAGCCATTTGAGGTAAGGGAGTTGATGGAGGGGAAACAAACACCAGAAACGGATTTGACCAGACGCCACCAGGATTTGGAGGAAGGAGACAGGTTTGAGAGTTTATTCTTGAGTGTGGATAGATAGCGCTTCCTGGCATCCTGAGGTTAGACACACACTTGTTCCGAGATTGGTGGAAGGAACTGAGATTGCCTTCAGTTGGATTAGCCTTAAATTCAGTTAGATTAGTCTCTCAGATTGCCTCCGTCTGTCTCTCAGATTCCCTCCGTCTGTCTCTCAGATTCCCTCCATCTGTCTCTCAGATTCCCTCCGTCTGTCTCTCAGATTCCCTCCGTCTGTCTCTCAGATTCCCTCCGTCTGTCTCTCAGATTCCCTTAGTCTCTCAGATTCCCTTAGTCTCTCAGATTCCCTTAGTCTCTCAGATTCCCTTAGTCTCTCAGATTCCCTTAGTCTCTCAGATTCCCTTAGTCTCTCAGATTCCCTTAGTCTCTCAGATTCTCTTAGTCTCTCAGGTTCCCTAAGTCTCTCAGATTCCTTCCGTCTGTCTCTCAGATTCCCTCAGTCTCTCAGATTCCCTCCCTCAGTCTCTCAGATTCCCTCAGTCTTAAATTCCCTCTGTCTCTCAGATTCCCTCTGGCTGTCTCTCAGATTCCCTCCGTCTGTCTCTCTGATTCCCTCCATCTCTCAGATTCCCTCCATCTCTCAGATTCCCTCCATCTCTCAGATTCCCTCCATCTCTCAGATTCCCTCCATCTCTCAGATTCCCCCCGTCTCTCAGATTCCCTCCATCTCTCAGATTCCCTCTGTCTGTCTCTCAGATTGCCTCAGTCTCTCAGATTCCCTCTGTCGGTCTCTCAGATTCCCTCTGGCTGTCTCTCAGATTCTCTCCATCTCTCAGATTCCCTCCATCTCTCAGATTCCCTCCATCTCTCAGATTCCCTCCATCTCTCAGATTCCCTCCATCTCTCAGATTCCCTCCATCTCTCAGATCCCCTCCGTCTCTCAGATTCCCTCTGTCTCCCAGATTCCCTCCATCTCTCAGATTCCCTCTGTCTCCCAGATTCCCTCCATCTCTCAGATTCCTTCAGTCTCTCAGATTCCCTCTGTCTCCCAATCTCTCAGATTCCCTCCGTCTCTCAGATTCCCTCCGTCTCTCAGATTCCCTCTGTCTCCCAGATTCCCTCCATCTCTCAGATCCCCTCCGTCTCTCAGATTCCCTCTGTCTCCCAGATTCCCTCCATCTCTCAGATTCCCTCTGTCTCCCAGATTCCCTCCATCTCTCAGATTCCCTCTGTCTCCCAGATTCCCTCCATCTCTCAGATTCCCTCCGTCTCTCAGATTCCCTCCATCTCTCAGATTCCCTCCATCTCTCAATCTCTCAGATTCCCTGCGTCTCTCAGAATCCCTCCGTCTCTCAGATTCCCTCCGTCCCTCAGATTCCCTCCCTGGTGTTGGGCTAGCGGGTAGGGTGCCAGCTTAGGATCCTAGGATCCTGGGTTCGAATCGCGGTCAATCGCTGAATTAACGCCAGGGGGGTTGACTCAGCATGTTCATCCTTCCAAGGTCGGCTAATTGAGTACCAGTTCACTGGTAATTCCCTGTGTGTCGTAAAAAGGCGACAAACAGGGTTGGCGGCAGGAAGGGCATCCGGCCGTAAAACATTGCTTCAAAAAGTGGACCAAAAAAACAACAACAACCACGGTCCCCGAAAAAGGCCAAGCCCCGCCCGCGGGGAAAAATGGCCTCTAAAAGGTGGGTTTTTTTTTTCCTCAGATTCCCTCCGTCCCTCAGATTCCCTCTGTCTCTCAGACTCTCAGATTCCCTCCGTCTTTCTCTCAGATTCCCCACGTCTCTCAGATTCCCTCTGTATGTCTCTCAGATTCCCTCCGTCTGTCTCTCAGATTCCCTCAGTCTCTCAGACTCTCAGATTCCCTCCGCCTGTCTCTCAGATTCCCTCAGGCTCTCAGATTCCCTCCATCTCCCAGATTCCCTCAGTCTCTCAGATTCCCCATGTCTCTCAGATTCCCTCAGGCTCTCAGATTCCCTCCATCTCTCAGATTCCCCCAGGCTCTCAGATTCCCTCCATCTCTCAGATTCCCTCAGTCTCTCAGATTCCCTCCATCTCTCAGATTCCCTCCATCTCCTAGTTCCCTCAGTCTCTCAGATTCCCTCAGGCTCTCAGATTCCCTCCGTCTCTCAGATTTCGTCAGTCTCTCAGATTCCCTCATGCTTTCAGATTCCCTCCTTCTGTCTCTCAGATTCCCTCCATCTCTCAGATTCCCTCCATCTCTCAGATTCCCTCCATCTCTCAGATTCCCTTAGTCTCTCAGATTCCCTCAGTCTCTCAGATTCCCTCAGTCTCTCAGATTCCCTCAGTCTCTCAGATTCCCTCAGTCTCTCAGATTCCCTCAGTCTCTCAGATTCCCTCAGTCTCTCAGATTCCCTCCGTCTGTCTCTCAGATGTCCTCAGTCTCTCAGATTCCCTCAGTCTGTCTCTCAGATTCCCTCAGTCTCTCAGATTCCCTCAGTCTCTCAGATTCCCTCAGTCTCTCAGATTCCCTCAGTCTCTCAGTCTCTCAGATTCCCTCAGTCTCTCAGATTCCCTCCGTCTGTCTCAGATTCCCTCAGTCTCTCAGATTCCCTCAGTCTCTCAGATTCCCTCAGTCCCTCATATTCCCTCCGTCTGTCTCTCAGATTCCCTAAGTCTCTCAGATTCCCTTTGGCTCTCAGATTCCCTCCATATTCCCTCAGTCTCTCAGATTCCCTCAGTCTCTCAGATTCCCTCAGTCTGTCTCTGAGATTCCCTCAGTCTCTCAGATTCTCTCAGTCTCTCAGATTCCCTCAGTCTCTCAGATTCCCTCAGTCTCTCAGATTCCCTCAGTCTCTCAGATTCCCTCAGTTTCTCAGATTCCCTCAGTCTCTCAGATTCCCTCCGTCTGTCTCTCAGATTCCCTCAGTCTCTCAGATTCCCTCAGTCTCTCAGATTCCCTCAGTCCCTCAGATTCCCTCCGTCTGTCTCTCAGATTCCCTCAGTCCCTCAGATTCCCTCAGTCCCTCAGATTCCCTCAGTCTCTCAGATTCCCTCAGTCCCACAGATTCCCTCCGTCTGTCTCTCAGATTCCCTCAGTCTCTCAGATTCCCTCAGTCTCTCAGATTCCCTCAGTCTCTCAGATCCCCTCAGTCTCTCAGATTCCCTCAGTCTCTCAGATTCCCTCAGTCTCTCAGATTCCCTTAGGCCAGTGGTTCTTAACCTTTTTAATGGCGCCGAACCCTAATGAAACCCACCGAACACTCGCGGAACCCCTCAAATTTGACCAAAAAATTAAGAAGAATTGCATCTTAATGCGTTTTCTGTTCTTCTTTTCGGGAGACGATCTGGGAAATGCGTGGTTTTGTTTTCGCAAGGGCCACCCTTAAATCATTTTCGCATGCAAGCCTGCTCCATTTCTTTGTTTTAATGTTCACCAGTTTCGAAAACGCATGCTCGCAGAGATACGTTGTAACGAATGGTGTGAGGATCTCAAGGGCAATTTTAGGGATGTGAGGATACCTGTTACGGGGTCCTCCCCTATCCCCTGGTCTCGGTAAACCTCCGAACCCCGAGAGGGTCCCCGGCAGAAAGATATGTTATCCTTGGTTGAAATCAATCAAATCAATAATGAAACCACACCAAGGGTTATGAACAAACAGAAATATATATTAAATCACACCGGAATCACGACACAAATAATAATAACAATTCGCCCTTACATCACTATTTTAAGATGGTACCACCTTATCTAGGCCTTTAACCCAAACTCACAGCACTCCCCCAATGTCTCTGTACCCCTCCAAGGCGAAGTCGATTCGCTCCAGCGATCGTTGGATCAATGTCCGATCACAATCAATTGAGGCGTGGACGATCGAAGCAACCCGTAGGTCACGTGGTGCAACACCCAGCACAATAGCGGTGGAATGGGAAACCTCCCAAAGACTCGCTCCGACGTACATGTTTGCGGTTCAATCAGCGAGTCTCCTTACTAATCCTCAAAACCCACTTTCTTGCACAGCCGTCCCCGGCAACCCACCGGGGAATAGTGCCCGGCCGACGCGACAAAAACCTTTTCACTGAAGGTAGCGCACGTGGCGAAATGGCGGACGGCTTTCACTCGAGCCGGACTTCCAGGCAAGGACACTCCGGACCCTCAATGCAGATACCTGACGACACAGGCTCCACAGCACTCCGGCGATGTCACCTATCGCACGAACTTCCTTTCAAGGACTCAAAGTTCACTCGCACTGCCTGCTCGACCACTCGGTACGGAGCTTCAACCAAGATCGTCTTTTTCCTTCTTTTCCATGCCTCTTCTTCCTCGCTCCCTTTCTCTTCCGGGCCACGATCCGGATTTCCGGCCACATTTTACCAGGAGCGCTTTTAAACCTTTTAACCACAATAACCCTTACTGAGAACCAACAATAATAATAATACCAACAATAATTAGGGCCGAATCCGTAACAATACCCTTCCATTTGGCGGCGCCAAAACGTTGAGAGCGTTGTTGTTGAGTCTGGCTCTGCTGAAGTTCGATGAGGTCGTCGAGGTATTGGTCGTTGACATCTGCCGTTGCAACGTCAAAAGTAAACGACTGCCACACCCATGCTGGGTATTGCTCTTGGTCGGGGAAGTAGCCGTCGAATGACTTTCCCAGCTCATCCAAGTGTGTGGCAATCACTTGCTTCAGCTCCCCCGGTATGCAGTGCCTCCAACTTCAGACTCATCTTCGATCCCGCTCACACACTCGTCCAGTAGCGAAAAGTTCGCGAAGTTGTCATTCTCTGTTCGCCGCCTCCACAATGCTAACTTCTTTCGGAAAGCGCTCAGCTTTTCTTCAGATTCGATGACATTTACTCCACCACCCTGCATCTGGCAATTGAGATGATTGAGTGTGTCGAAGATGTCAGCCAAGTACGCCAAGGCAAGGATGAACTCTGACTCTTGGAAGTGCGTTGCATGGCAATGCTGTTGTTCTCGCAAAAACAGGGCCAATTCTACACGCAAGGCAAAAACACGGCTCGCTACCTTCCCTCGTGATAACCATCGAACGTTAGAGTGGTAGAGAAGGACTTCGAATTCAGAGCCGATTTAATTGCACAGCTCTTTGAAGATGTGATGATTCAGAGCACGGCTTCGCACGTAATTCACAGTTTCAATGACGATTTTCAGAACATTGGCCAGTTTTGGAGGCAGGGTTTTTGATGCCAGCGCGTGTCTGTGCAGGACGCAGTGCGTGACGATGATGTGTCGTGCATCGGCCTTCACCAGCGCTCCAAAACCAGAGTTGCGTCCCAGCATGGCTGGAGCTCCGTCCGAGCAAACTGCAGACACCATGTTCCACGAGAGGCCGTTGCTTCTGAAGAAGTCGTACACAATCTTCTTCACGTCAGTTGCCTTCGTCATTGTTGTGAGAGGCTTGCAGAGCAGAAAGTCTTCCTTGATCTTGTCTCCTTTGACATAATGCACAAATAAGATGAGCTGGCTCAAATTCGAAATGACGGTGGTCTCGTATAGTTGAAGGCTGAATTGTGTCGGGCTCGTGACTAAATCTGCAACTACCTGGGCGAGGATGTCGTCGCTCATGTCGTCGATTCTGCATCTGATGGTGTCATTTGAGAGTGGAACGAGAGAAAACTTGTTTTCAGCAGCTTTTCCCAGCATGTTGTTGGCCATCTTAAACGCGGCCGGTTTGATGAGTGTCTCGTCAATCGTATGCGGTTTTCCCTGCTTTGCGATCAGGTATGCACCTTCATACGATGCGGTGAGGATCAGTTTGTCAATTGGAATGAAGCCGAGAGTGGGCAAGGTAGCACTTGTGTCAAATCCGACTCTCTTCAATTTGAATTCATCCAGCGTTGCGTCTTTGTACTGCCCCTCGCCGTGCAGTTTTTTGAAGTGTTCCCGTAGTTTTGCTGGTGCTAGGCTGGAGTTGCTCAACTTGACATTTTAAAGCATGCATTGAAGACGCTGACTTCCGTCCCGTTCCGTCAAACACGTGAACCCGTACCGCACGTAATCCTCCAACCACTTCGTTTTTTTGCTCAACATACTGCAAAAAAAAAAAGGAACAAACTGATCTTAATTGAGTTCGGGCAAATAATTATATGACAAAAATTAAAAAAGGAACATGCTTAAATATAATCAGTACCCCTCTGAAAACTGAGAAATTTTAACGAAGAAAACAACTTATAGTTACGATGACGGGATTTATTATCTACTCAACTCTACGTCACCTCAAATACCATCATAATATTACATAGAAAACTGTGAATTGTTAGTTTTGAATTGTGACCAAAGGAGTTATATCACCTCCTCCTAATTTTCTGAGTAATTCAATCATATTTTATAATCACCATCCACTTTTGACTTTAATATAGCTCTGAACCCGCCCTGCATATCCACAAACATTCCAACTTACTTTTCAATTAATCAGTAACTCCAAAGTAAGGCGCGACCAATGACGCACGGCACACGGCAAGCTAATCGAGGCTATTCACTGGAATTTCCGAACACCTGCAAAGTCCAAAATCCAGTAAGTAAGTAAGCAAGTAAGGACCATCAACAGAATAATTAGCAAGTTGCTCATTGATTCAACTTACTTCAGTCAGTGTGAAACAACTTATCTTAAAACTCCTCCCTGTCTACAGGCATCCCTCAAAATTGCTGCTGTTACCCCCATTCTGAAAAAACCTGGACTCAACCCTGACACCCTAAATAACTTCAGACCCATCTCCAACCTACCCTTTCTGTCAAAAGTTTTGGAACGCGCTGTAGCCACTCAACTTAAACATCACCTCTCTGCCAATAACCTGTATGAAACATTCCAATCCGGAATTCCGCTCCAACCACAGTACTGAAACTGCTCTCCTCAAAATCACCAACGACCTTCTCCTCTCCTCTGACGCTGGCAACCTCAACATTCTCATCCTCCTCGACCTCAGCGCCGCCTTTGACACCATCAATCACACCATCCTCCTCACCCAACTTGAAACCACCTTTAACATTACCGGCACTGCCCTCTTTTGGATCAAATCATACCTCTCTGACAGACGCCAGTTCATCTCCATCAATAACTGCAAATCCCCCACTGCTCCCCTCCCCCAAAGGTGTCCCCCAAGGTTCAGTTCTTGGCCCCCTCCTCTTAATCCTGTACCTGTCACCCCTTGGTCACTTAATCCGCCGTCATGGTCTCCAATTCCACTGCTTCGCCAATGACATCCAGCTTTTCATCTCCACCAAGTCCATCTCCACCGCCACCCACTCTATCCTGACAAACTGCATCACTGAAATAAAATCCTGGCTTCAAATCAACTTCCTCAAACTTAACTATGATAAATCTGAAATAATCATCATTGGCCCAAAAACGCTCACCAAATCCACCCATAACTTTGCCCTCAACATCGACGGTTTCCCAGTATCCACCTCCCCTCACATCCGGAATCTTGGCATCATCTTTGACCAAACCCTCTCCTTCGCCAAATACACCAAACAGATCACAAAGATAGCCTTCTTTCACCTGAAAAACATCGCCCGTCTCCGTCCATTCCTCTCCTCCACGGCTGCAGAAACCCTCATCCATGCCTTCATCACCTCCCGTCTGGACTACTGCAACAGCCTCCTCTATGGTTCACCCTCAATAATCACCAATAAACTCCAATACATTCAGAACTCCGCTGCCCGTCTACTCACCCATTCCCGGACCCGTGACCACATCACCCCCGTCCTTTACAAGCTTCACTGGCTCCCCATCCCCCAGAGAATCCAGTACAAAATCCTCCTCTTGACCTACAAAGCCCTCCATAACCTGGCCCCATCCTACCTGGCTGACCTCCTCTCCAGACACACTCCCACCCGCAACCTCCGCTCTGCTGGTACCAACCTCCTGACACCCCCTCCCCCCCCCCATCCGGACCAAATTCAGATCCTGGGGGGACAGGGCCTTCTCCATCGCTGCTCCCACCCTCTGGAACTCACTACCTCACACCATCAGAGACTCCTCCTCACTCACCACATTCAAAACATCACTCAAGACCCACTTGTTCAACACTGCATTCAACATTTAACCCACAGCATTTAACCCCTGACTATCTCTTCTCCTTCTCCTTCCTTTTGCTTTGATTATTTACCTATTGATTTTTGTCTTTTTGCAATTGTTTTTTGTACTCTGTCAAAGCGTCTTTGGGCTTCTTGAAAAGCACTGTATAAAATAAATGTGTTATTATTATTATTAAACACAGACCAGAGAAACCATGAATGGGATGGGAATACAATTACAAATAACATTTCCATTCGTTCGTAACATACATAGCAAAATAATAATAATATTAATAATAAGCGTAATTAGACTAATTACACATAGATTCAAAATTGATACAAAACTAAAAAAAACAAAAAAACAAATTGCAATGCGTTTCGGAGGACCTCCACCGAACCCCTGAGACTGCCTCACTGAATCCCTGGGGTTCGGTCGAACCCAGGTTCAGAATCACGGCCTTAGGCTCTCAGATTCCCTCCATCTTCCCTCAGTCCCTCAGATTCCCTCAGTCTCTCAGATTCCCTCCGTATCTCAGATTCCCTCCATATCTCAGATTCCCTCCGTCTCTCAGATTCCCTCTCTCTCAGATTCCCTCCGTATCTCAGATTCCCTCCATCTTCCCTCAGTCCCTCAGATTCCCTCAGTCTCTCAGATTCCCTCCGTATCTCAGATTCCCTCCATATCTCAGATTCCCTCCGTCTCAGATTCCCTCCGTCTCTCAGATTCCCTCCGTATCTCAGATTCCCTCCGTATCTCAGATTCCCTCCGTCTCTCAGATTCCCTCCATATCTCAGATTCCCTCCGTCTCTCAGATTCCCTGCGTCTCTCAGATTCCCTCCATATCTCAGATTCCCTCAGTCTCTCAGATTCCCTCCGTATCTCAGATTCCCTCCATATCTCAGATTCCCTCCGTCTCTCAGATTCCCTCTGTCTCTCAGATTCCCTACGTATCTCAGATTCCCTCCGTCTCTCAGATTCCCTCCGTATCTCAGATTCCCTCCGTATCTCAGATTCCCTCAGTCTCTCAGATTCCCTCCATCTCTCAGATTCCCTCAGTCTCTCAGATTCCCTCAGTCTCTCAGATTCCCTCAGTCTCTCAGATTCCCTCAGTCTCTCAGATTCCCTCCGTCTCTCAGATTCCCTCCGTCTCTCAGATTCCCTCAGTCTCTCAGATTCCCTCAGTCTCTCAGATCCCGTCACGCGACCTTCAAAAACCTGCATGTTGAAAAAACGACTGACTGAGAAATTTGGTGACGCCATCGACTTCCACTTGTTTGGGAACCGGCTAGTTGTCCATTCCACTGCGGTCAATCCGATATCGTATTCTGCGGCTACAATTGAAGGAAATGGTCTACGTGAATCTGATTTGACAATAGCATTTTCAAAGCTGATTCGACGTAAACTTTCACAGAGGTATGATATCAAATGGCCCCTTGAACCAGATGAGCTGTTTGATCTACTCGATAGTCACAGACCTCTTCACTGTATCTTCAATGCCATTTCTTGGTCAATCAATCCCAGGAGATCTACAAACGCATTTGGGTATGCTACGGCTACAAGCAACGCTGAAGCGGAGAAAATTTCAGCTATAACTCAGAGCTGGGAAAAAATGGTCAAAGGTGAGCGATCACCATTAGGAACTGCTTTGAGTTTGACCATACATAGAATCACTGGTAGCAAAGAGGCAACTACTCTCTTGAATCGATGTGGCGTTGGAATACCATACACAGATGTCCGTGACTTGAACAATAATTGGGCAAAGTCCATCAGCATGGAGCACAAGAAGATGCTACCTCCAGGTTTCGTCAAGGGTCGAAGTGTACATATAACATTTGATAACTCAGATGGTAAACAGCAGACGCTGACGGGAGCCCAAACTACTCATCACACAACTGGTACAATATTCCAGGCTGTACATGCTGATGATACCGCCGCTGGCAACACTTCAAAACTTAAACAGTCCAATATCATTGAGCAAGAGGAGCCTGACTATGGAGCATCCAAAATCCCTAAGAAAAGAGCACCCCCTCCATCCTTTCCCGACTTCAATGATGACTACAGAGATTCACAAGTGTTACACGATGCTCTGGAACGGAATATTGCTTGGGTTCTCGTTGGTACTGTTGGTGACGACTGCCTAGAAGAATACTTTCCTGAGATTGATAAAGACGTGCTGGGACCTGTAGGTTCTGCGCGTCACATGAAAACTGGAGTGGAAATTAACCAAGGTATTGTCAGTGGATTGTTGTTATCAACCGAAGCAGGAGAGAAACAATTCCAAGACTTTGTTAACCTTAGACTCAAGGCTACTGGAGAAGGCAGAATGAACATTTTTGACAGGATTGTGAATCTCAAGATCAAAACGGGCATGGAGAAGGTCAAGAAAAATCCAAAGGCAGTGAACGTTCTCAAGGAGGATCGACAAGCATTTGGTGTGTTGGTAGGAAAGGCAACTACCCCTGAAGAGGCACATTCACACCCCCTGACAACTATTCCACTTGCCCTTGCCACACCAGAACGAGACATTCGACAAGGTTCTAAAGCAGCGCTGAGGAACTACCTTATTGAGGAATCTTCATCAACTACAGAGGAACCGCCAAATAGAAGCAACTGGCTGATTGACGGAATGGCAGCTGTAAAGTCAATCCCGGCTCAACAGACTTGGGGAGAATACACTGATGCCCTATTGAAATTCTGCATGCCACCAAGCCAGTCAAACCCAAAACAGCTTGGGATCATATTTGATTCCTACTGTACGTCCACTACAAAGGAGTTAACCCAACGACGCCGAGGGATCTCTGGTAGAAGAACCCACATCACAAGCCCCGAGCAGAGTATGCCCAGAGGCAAAGATTGGGACGCATTTCTGCATAATGCTGAAAACAAGACTGAGCTGATTAAATTTATGGTCACTTACTTCAAAAGTGATTCAGTCAGATCGAAACTCAGAATTCCACTCACCGTGACAGAGGAACAGAATACATGGTTGATCACGCAAACTAAGTTTGAACAACTTGAATCCTGCAACCATCATGAGGCTGACACCAGGCTTGTTCTTCATGCAAGCAAGTGCGAAGGTCCGGTTGTGATTAAGGCTTCAGATACAGATGTACTGATCCTCTTGAGCTATGCCTATTCTGTCTGCAAACCACCACAAGACTGGTTCATGAAGATTGACCATCGGTACGTCAGTGTCAAGAAACTAACGACTCATTTTGGAGATGAAGTGTGTCAAACTCTCCCAGCATATCATAGCATTACTGGATGTGACACGACATCATTCCCATTTCGCATCGGCAAAATCAAGCCATTGAAGAAGATGTTGAAACAAGAGAAATCCCATCTACTCTCTCAGCTGGGCAGATCAAATCAATCTTTTCAAGATGCTACCAGTGCTAAATGCTTCTTCAGAACCTGCATGTATTCTGGAAGTGAACAAGAAAGCTTTGTTGAAACAAGGATCCGAACGTACAACACTCAAAAGGTGAAATCTAGTTCCAGCATCCTTCCAGACGAGAGTAGCACCAATGAACACCTCAAGAGGAGTGACCTTCAGGCATGGGTGTGGTACCAGTGTCTCAAGCAAAACATTGAGTATCCTTCTATCACTGACAGAGGATGGGAAAATACAGATGATGGTATCAGGCCAATATGGTTTACCTGCCCGCAACTCCCTCCAAGCCTCTCCAAGAAAAAGAGCAAGAAAAGACAAATTCAAAGTAAGTATACTAAAAATATATCATTACTTTGATCATTGCTTTTCGTTCCTGTCATAAAGTTCCTCCAATGTATTCCCACTGGCAGTGCATTCATCCAGATTAAATATGTGTAACCTTCCACTTACAGGTCTCGCGGAGTATGATGCAGATTTAGAAGATGCAGTAGAAGAGAGAAGCCAGCCTTCAAGGAAGAAGAGACACAGGAATACAAGCAGAAAACATGTACAAGACAGTGAAGTTCACTGTAGAGAAAGAGAAAAGCAAGGTAGATAAGTCCAAAATGCAATCGTAATTTTGTTATTTTTATATGATTTACTGTTTTGAATCCCGACTATATCCATTCACATTTTTTATAGGTATCGGTGGGGCAGAAGAAAGAGCAGAAGAATCTGAAGTTGATGAAGAGTACCAAGGAGATGGGGAAAATTCGGAGAGCACCATGGAACAACTTTCTTCGGATACCTGTGGACTTTATTCAGACTTTCAGAGTGAAGAGAGTGATCTTGATCTTGATCTTAGTAACTGAGGACTATGTGCCTTTTGAACAACATATTTTTCCCAAAGCATAACCAAAGCCGGGGATCATATTGAATGGGAATTCAGATACATTTTATAAACCTGTGTAGTTTGGTAGACGAAGCAAAACTGACTAGGAGCCGTTCAGCGGCAGCCATCTTGGATTTATTGTTCATCCATGATTTAGGGGATGATCTATTGAGCTAGTGTCATGATAAACCAACTAAATGGATAACCAGACTTTGGAAACCAAGAAATTGAATCAAAATGTATTGTAATATATATTATGGAGCACAAGACATGACTGAATCTGCCACATCGGTGGCCAGTATTGGCAGCCATCTTAGATTTCTTTATGAACCAATGATTTCACTGAAATAAAAAGTACAAATATGGATTCCTTGACCCCAAAAACATATGACTGGACACCAAAATTATAATCATATCACACTCGGAACTGAAGTTATAGCAGTTTCCGTAATACGGAAGTTGCCCGGCGGCCATTTTGTTAATAAAGTACCGATTGTTAATTTTTATGGCTGAGTTATGACTGAGTTATCTTTCTTTATCATAATAGGCCACAATCAGTTGAAAAAAAATCATCTATGGGTAAAAGCAACTCTCAGAAATACTATTTTAGCTATTCTGGTGGCCATTTTGGATTTTTGGCCGCCATCTTGGATTTGAGGCAAATTTCAGGGTGGCCCACAAGCTTATTCGACAGAGTATGATCAAAAGTATATAAATCCACTGAGAAAACCTTGACTGGAAAACGGCGCCATTTCTGCCTGGCATGGACCTGTCTATGATGGGGCCCTCGTGAAACTCGCCCGACAGCTGCCCTCAGGGCACTTATGAGGAGCATCGGTCCGAGTATGGAAATATGGCGCGATTATTTGGCAGCGCTGGTCGTGAAATGGTTACGGGGGACTGAGGGAATAATGCCTTCGTGACTGAGGTAAATATTAGGCCAATGCTCCACAAAAAGGAATGTGAAATGATTAAGAATGATATTTGGGGTTTCTTAAATACAGAATTAAGACAGTTAAACTAAACAATATAACTACGAAATAACTGCTGAACGATGGGGAGATTTATTTCAGGGATAGAGTTTGCAATGGAACCAGGGGACAGCATTTGGAGGTGAATAAAAGGATAAATCGGAACAAAAATATCGCATGTCGAATTTTCACATCGAGGATTCATATAACATTAAATTTTCATCCACCTGGGAAGAGAGACCAGAATTGGTCATGATAAAGGTGGGTTCGAAATAAACCTTCACACGTCACAGGGGTAAATGAATGTAAGGTATCGATTGGTGTACAGTTTAACCTGAGAGGTAAATATAGGGTTTTGTAATCTGTGACGTATTACGAGCTAAAGCAGGAGAGCCTCGATCTCCATAGAAAGTAGATCCCAAACTTCGGTCTGTGCATGGATCCCCTGGATAAAGGTGAGGTGTGGGATTGGTAGAAACGTCGATGCGACTTTCTTTTCTAATTCAAGGTGCAGCATCCAGGTGTGTGTAAGTGTGTTCAGTTACCAGATTTATTGTACAGCGCTCGCCAATGGCTTAAGCACTCAAGCAAGCACTCCATTCGAAGCTGTTGATAAGGAACGGCTGGCTTGGCAAGCGCTAGCAAGCTGCTTGGTGACTGAACACACCCCAGGTGAAATACCAGGTATCAGTTAGTATCTATAAAGCCACAGAGTGAACTACCTGAGTACGAACTTACATGTTCTAGACTGCGAGGGACCTCGACACAAAGTGGCTGTATGTGTCACAATGATAGAGTTACCTGTATAGGTGGTGGCCTTCAGATATTCTTGAGGTTCAGAAGGGGTCCGCAATTCCAAAAACAGGTGGGAATCACTGGTCCTGGCCTATGGGTGTGCGCACCTCTTACTGTCTGTTTTTTTGTTCCTTGCGAAAATATCAGATTTTTACGTATGTTGGTTGGTCTTGTGCATTATTCTATCTGTGTATGTTTGCCTGTATGTTTGTATGTATGTATGTATGTCTGTTTGTATGTATGTCTGTTTTGAATGTATGTATGCATGCATGTTTGTATGTATGTATGTATGTATGTATGTATGTTTGTCTGTATGCATATATGTGTAGTATGTATGTTTGTATGTATATGTATGTCTGTTTGCATGTTTGTATGTATGTATGTCTGTTTGAATGTATGTATGTATGTATGTATGTCTGTTTGAATGTATGTGTGTATGTGTGTATGTATGTATGTATGTATGTATGTGTTACGGAGTCCTCTACAATCCCCTGGTCTCGGTAACCTCCGAACCCAGAGAGGTACCCCGGCAGAAAGATATATATTACTCCGTGTCAAAATCAAGTTCGAAACCACACCAATGGTTATCAACAAAAAGAATATATTAAAAATCACACAGGAATAATGATACAACCATGATAGCCAGCCACCATACAATCAATATCTTAGGATGGTACCATCTGTTAAAGTAATCGAACTCACTGTTCCCAGTACATAGAAAGAACCTCTTCAATGTCTCTATAACCTTCAAGGCAAAGTTGATTCGCTCCGGCGATCGTTGGAACAATGTCAGATCAAGAGCAATCGAGGCGTAGACGGTCGAAGCGACACAGAAGTCACGTGGTCCAACACCCAGCAAACTCGCGGTAGAATGGACACTCTCCAAAGATGCGCGCCGACATACACGTTTGCCGTTCAATCAGCGAATCGCCATGTACTCCTCAAACGCCGCTTTATTGCACAGCCGTCCCCGGCAAACCACTGGAGGATAAGCCCAGCCGACGCGACAAAAACCTTTTCCGATCAAGGCAGCGCGCGGGGCGAAATGGCGGACGGCTCTCACTCGAGCCGCAGCCTCGAGGCGAAGATTCTCCAGAATTTCACCCTTGTACCTGGCTTCGCAGGCTTTTCCACAACTCCAGCGATAACACCGATCGCACAAGACTCCTTTCAAGGACTCAAAGTTCACTCGCCATGTACGCTCGACCACGCTAGGTACGGAGCTTTTTTTAGACCGCGTCGTTTCACTGTCCTCACGCCTTCTTCTTCCTCGCTCCTTTTCTTCCGGGTCACGATCCGATTTCCTGTCTCATTTTTACCATGAGCGCTTTTAACCTTTTAACCACAATAACCATTTCCCTTAAACAACAATACCCATAATACTTAGAACCCACAATAATAATCATGACAGCAATAATAATAATAAGTGCCGAATCCGTAACAGTATGTCTGTTTGAATGTATGTATGTATGTCTGTACGTCTGTATGTATGTATGTATGTATGTATGTATGTATGTATGTATGTATGTATGTATGTCAATCACCGGTATGTCACAAATTTAAACCGATCTTTACGAAACTTCACTAAATGGTGGAGTTGGTCACAAGGAAGAAGCCTATTGGTTTTGAGGTCAAAAGGTGAACATAGGACAAAAGGTCAACAACTTTGTCAAATTTCTAAAATCCTCAATTTTCATCTGATTGACTTGAAATTTGAAGAGGATTTACATATCAGGTCACTGAATTGAACCACCAATTGTTTTGAGGTCTAAAGGTTAAAAGGTCAACATAGGCCAAAGGTCAACAACTTGGGTGGAATTTCTAAAGTCCTCAATTTTCATCTGATTGACTTGAAATTTGAAGAGGATTTACATATCAGGTCACTGAATTCAACCACCAATTGTTTTTGAGGTCTAAAGGTTAAAAGGACAGGCCAAAGGTCATCAACTTGGGTGGAATTCCTAAAGTCCTCAATTTTCATCCGACTGACTTGAAATTTGAAGAGGATTTGCATGTCAGATCACAGAATTCAACCACCAATTACTTTTGAAGCCAAAAGGTCAACATCGGCCAAAGGTCGACAACTTATTTTAGGGATCTCGCAAGTATCGTGCTATGCACAACATATTTCTCGTTTGTTAGTTTGTTTGTGAACAGGATGTCGAAAAAAGTTGTGGACGGATTCGGACGAAATTTGGTGGACAGGTTGGGTGTGTGACAAGAACGAATTGATTCGACTTTGGTGAAGATCCGAATCCTGATCCGGATGCGATAATTTTTTTAATTGATTCTTCACCATTGAGTGATGGAGCTAAAACTGACATATGGGACGATATTTCAAAAAGTTGTGGACGGATTCTGACGAAACATGGTGGACCGGTTGTGTGTCTGACAAGGACGATTCGATTTGATTTTGGTGAAGATCTGAATAAGGATTCGGATATGAGAATTATTTAATTTACAAGTGATTCTTCACCATTGGGAGATCGGGCCAAAAACGATACATAGCAGGATATCTAAAAAAGTTGTGGACAGATTTGGACGAAACTTGGTGGACGGGTTGTGTGTATGACAAGCATGATTCGATTTGATTTTGGTGAAGATCTGAATAAGGATTCGGATATGATAATTATTTAATTTATAAGTGATTCTTCACCATTGGGAGATCGGGCCAAAAACGATACATAGCAGGATATCTCAAAAAGTTGTGGACGGATTTGGACGAAACTTGGTGGACGGGTTGTGTGTATGACAAGCATGATTCGATTTGATTTTGGTGAAGATCTGAATAAGGATTCGGATATGATAATTATTTAATTTATAAGTGATTCTTCACCATTGGGAGATCGGGCCAAAAACGATACATAGCAGGATATCTCAAAAAGTTGTGGACGGATTTGGACGAATCTTGGTGGACGGGTTGTGTGTATGACAAGGATGATTCGATTTGATTTTGGTGAAGATCCGGATCCGGATCCAGCTAGTCGATTTTTAAAGTGATTCTTCACCATTGAGTGATATGGCCAACCAGGCGAAGGTATTCTCTCCACTGAGTGCCGTTCTGGTTTCTTCTGCTGCCTGTGGCTGCTGGTTGCATCATTTCTGTAAGCGCAGCTGTGCTGCTGATGTAGTGCCCCATATTTTCAGTAAGCGGGTACTCAGATTTTGCTGACCTCAGAAGAATGACAGGCTGCATCAACCCACCTGGTGTCATTTCACCAGCACAACAAGGGCCCAGACTGAAGACCCTAAGATCTCAAGCCATCCATCTTAACCGTAAAGCCAACACCAGGCTGATAATCACAGTAAAGACGGTGTGTAATGAACAACTCACCATGGCTCAGAAATAGCCCCATTGTTGGACAATAACGACTGAATGGCACGGGATTTGCTCAGGCACCTGGAGCCATGCCCGAACAAGTTACGGCCTTGGATACTTGGGCCCTTGAGAGGTTATGCATACAGCTTATATAACTTGCAAACCAGCTAGGCCAAGAGAGACGTCAATGGACAGAGGAAGCAGATCAAAGAGATATGTTGGTAAAGTTGCTTTGCTGGGATCCCATCACACCTCGTCACCTCACATCGTTTAAGTCATGCTTTGGTGGGGTTTCCCTTCAAAACGTGGTCCCTCTTGGATGTTCGGTGTTCAACGGAGCTCCATCCTCAGTGGATCCGACTCCGCTGTCGGGAGCATCCTTTGTTGGACTCGCGTTGTCTTGCATGGTTTGGTAACTTGCAGCAGTCCATTCATCATGTTGGTGACTCGCTTAAACACGCAGAAGTGATTCTCTGTGCTGAGACACGTTACATACTGGGCCGGATTCCCACATAGGCCAATTACGTCCGAGCCTAGGGCCAAAATTTCGGGGAGGGGGGGGGGGGGGGGAGGAGGGGGGACAAAATTATGGGTAAAAAAAAAATGTACAGTTCCATCAGAAAGTATTCACACCCCTTCACCTTTTTCAAATTTTGGTGTGTTAAAGACTGAATTTAAACTGGATTAAATTAAGATTTTTTTTGTCACTGATCTACACATAATGTGGATCGACACATCTACACTAATTGATTTTTGTTTTTTTAGAAATTTTTACAAAATAATTAAAAATGAAATACAGAAATATTTAATTTACATAAGTCTATACTTCTATACCCCTGAGTCTATACTTCATAGAAGAGCCTTTCGCACTGATTACAGTTTCGAGTCTTCTTTTGTATATCTGTTTCAGCTTTGCACATCTGGATTTATGGAGTTTCTAACATTCTTCCTTGCAGATTTGCTCAAGCTCTGTAAAGTTGGATGGTGAGCGTCGGTAAACAGCAATCTTCAAGTCTTTCCACAGATTCTCAATGGGATTAAAGTCTGCTCTTCGGCTGGGCCACTGAAGGACTTGTTCTGAAGCAATTCCAGTGTTGCTTTAGCTTTATGCTTGGGGTCATTATTCTGTTGGAACATAAATCTTCGCTGCAGTCTAAGGTCTTTTGCACTCTGAAGCAGGTTCTCCTCGAGGATTTGCCTGTATTTGGCTCCACTCATTGTTCCCTCTATCGTTAGAAGTCTCCCAGTCTCCCAGTTTTGAAACGGGTGAGCAATCACCTGCAATCAACAATCGGCCAGAAAAGACTGAATGCCATTCGTTTACTTGCAATTGAAAACACATTCATGACCTCCCTGTCATTTGATGACATTGTAGAGGAATTCTCCATCAGCAAGACATGATGGAGGCTTCTGTGATCTACACATTGCACATTGGTGGTGCCATTGTCTGCAGGCGCGATGCTTTGTCGAATGGATGAAAAAGTCTGGACAGAGGAACACGACATGGTGGAATAAGGAGGTGGGGGAAGTGGTTAAAGGTTTAACTGTGATGGAAATGAAGAAGGGCAAGGAGTGCAGTAATCTTCATCCTGATGAAGCAGTAGTTACACGGAAGGAAGGATCTCGCCTCAGAGGGGAGGGATCTCGACAGGACAACGCAGTTCTCAGACAAGTGCCGTGGTGGTTTTGGTGCGAGGTGTAGAGGGTGAGGGTCTCAGGTTTGCCGTTGGCAGGGGGCGGGAACAGGTGACGTCGAGGCCACACCCACAAACTGCCACAATATAATTTTGAATTTAATTTAGCGATATCATCATTAGTTAGCCATGGTCATAAAAAGCAAGTAGCCTATGTTCAATAGGAGGTTCAATTTGGTTTGTGTGTCAAGTTTGGTGTGTGTCTAACAAATCTCACACTCACTATGTCTCTCCGAAAAGATCGTCTGGACAACCCTCCCATCTACTTTCCCAACAATCCTCTCCAAGACGTTCTGTCACTCAAGCTTTTGGGTCTCATTATCTGCCATGATCTTTCCTGAGAAAACCTCATTTCCAAGCTGGCCTCCAAAGCCAGTCGCCGACTGGGCATCCTCCGTCATGCGAGGTACTTACTTGGCACACCTGAGCCTCTCACCAAATACAAGGCTTTCATCTGCAGCTCAATGGAATACTGCTCTCCTCTCTGGGCTGGTGCTCCTGCCTCACACCTAGCTCGGCTTCACGCTGTTGAAACCAAAGCTTTCAGAATCATTGGAATCTCCCGCGATGAAGCTAACTCCGAGGGCCTTTCACTCACTCACCGCAGGCAGGTAAGTGGTCTTTCTGTCTTCTACCGACTCATCTCCGGCCTTGCTCCTGCAGCGCTCTCTGTGTTCTGTCCCCCAAATATTCCTACAGGTCGCACAAGATCTGCCAGCAACCCTCTTATGGTTAAATTGCCCAAATCAAGACTCTCTGCTCACCTTCACTCTTTCATTCCCCTTTTCTCCCGCCTCTGGAACAAACTCCCTCACTCTCTTCAATCCCACTCCTCCCTCCAGGTCTTTAAAACAGCTGTTCACCACCATCTCTTGTCTTCCCCCATCCAAAACCTTGATCTTTTCTACCCCCCTTAATTCACCCCAGATCCGCTTTTTTGAAATTCCGATTTCTTTTCTGGAAGTCCTTGGTGTCCTTGTGTTTTATACTTCTCCCATCCCTCCCTTCCCACGCCTCCTCCCCCCAATACAAGTCTTGTTTGCGAGGTATTTGT
This sequence comes from Myxine glutinosa, assembly GCF_964187855.1. Classification (NCBI taxonomy): domain Eukaryota; kingdom Metazoa; phylum Chordata; class Myxini; order Myxiniformes; family Myxinidae; genus Myxine; species Myxine glutinosa. The sequence goes on along the minus strand of NC_136262.1, from coordinate 219,041,470 downwards.
GTAACGTTCCTGTTCACGCCACCTGCTTGGAATCCGGGCTACAACAGGCTCCGTCATGCAGGGTGCGGTTCCTGCCTTTTGAGGTGTGGTAATCGGTCTCATGGCTGAAGCCTTTGTGGTTTTCACTACATGGGTGGCACGACGACCTAGAGTTATGCAGACACACCTCTAGACCTGTCTAGCCTGGGTTTGAATTCTGACCCACCTATAAAATGTCATCCCGATGTTTCACAGGCAGGGTGATTCATCAATATGTGTATGTCGTCTGTCATCATGACCAAATTCCTGCCCGAGATACGACTGGGAAGGTAATGGCAAAACAACCAGTAAAACCCCTGCTGAGAAACTGCTTCGGCAGCACTGACGCTCTGTAAACAGACTTTGGTACATCACAATCAGACAATCTGACTCAACATTGTTTTTGTAAGTCATGGAAAAGTACACCAATGACTCCTATGTACTTTTCCTGCACATGATCAATGTACAGCGTCCTCTATGAGCCATAAATACATGCATAAATAAACAAAACGTCAGGGTTATGTAGATTGTAAACAATTACAAATTACAAAAAATACAAAGAACCTCATTTTTCATTTCCCTTGGGTCTAGTGAATGTCTAGGTGTCGATTTAAGGATATTTTGATTATATTCTAGCTCACATATAACCCAAGCAAATTGGAGCTATTTAAGGGATCCACTATCCTGGTCTCCCATACAATTTTGGAAAACATTTGATCTTCGATAATCCTTTTCTCGTTGCCAGGGAAGTGATCTCATGGATTCCAAGAAATTGGGCCTAGAATATCTTGGCTGATAGCAGGATGCTGTTCTCCAATATCACGAGTAGGTCAGACTTTCTTTAAGCGACAATGACTCAGACAGGCGGAATTTCTGCGAAGAGCAAGGACATTATGACGCAATGGAAAAACAATTACCTAGGATTAAGTGCTTTGAAAAGTATCAAGTTGCTGTTGACATTACTCAGATCCGCCTGGGCTGTGTTTAGGCCATTTGTCAAATAGTTCAAAGTTGTACACGACACATAAACCGTATTCTCCACTTTGCTGGCTTTCGAGAACATTTCTGACAACTTTAACTGTAAACCTCAGGCAAGCGGTACGAGCCATTCGTTGCATCTTGCATCAGCAATTGGACCCTGAAGGTTTTTTTATATTTTAACAATCACGACGACACACCAACAATGATACACACGAAAAGGACAACCAGACACAAGGACAGACCGAAGAAATCAAGGTAAAACCAAATGACAGCCGGTGTGTCCTCGACAAGTGCATGAAAGCTCAGACCACATCGGTCATTTAATACATGCAAGAAAACAGGGAGTAAGTGTAATCTAATATCTAATATGGTCCGACCTCACCATTCACTCGCAGCATTTAGGAAAAGCAGATTTACCATGCAGGTAAATCCTAAAGAAAAAGCTTTGTCATTTTCGTTTTCTGTGTCAGTTAATATAAAAGTTGGTGACGTCACGAATGTTCACCGAACAGACTCGGTGACGTAATGGATAGAGCATGCAGTCTGTGTCTGGGAGGTCGGCGGAACAAAACCTACTCCGGCCAGGTCAAACCAAAGGCTGGAAATGCTGCTTCCTTACTTGGCGCTCTTCCTTGCTTGTACGTGCTGTACGTGCTGCTTCCTTGCTTGGCGCTCAGCATTTAATGAGGATAAAGCACGGACAAATAACCGTAGGTTGGCCACCACTGCGTGGGCTTGATGGGTCCAATGGCATCCTTCTGCATTGAAATTCCTTGTGAGGAAACTCGGCTAATATATAAAGATTTTTCTAACCAATCACTCAATGGTTAGAAGGTGTAACTCAAAGTCACAATTCCAGGAAAAAATCACAAAACTCTCCAAAACTGTCCATAAACGCTCATGAAGCATCACGTGGCCAAAGACAATGGCACATCACATGATCTTGCACTGGCTCCATCCCTCACGGGTGCTTCCAGGTTTTATGGCGGTATAGTTTGAGAAGTGTCTGTGGGTATTTGTCGTTTATGGATTGTGTACAGTGCTACGAAGTCATAAGCATTTATTATTTACTGATGGTGTACCGTGGTAAGTGGTACAGTGCACATTTTAGGTATTTTACATATATATATATATCCGACAATCGGCCTTCTGTATAAATCACTCTGGTTAGAACAATCATTCAGAACACGTTTAAGTCAATGCATATTTACGCTGTATTCATGATTCACATTGCTGAAAAACCAATCATACTAAAATACACCATTTGTGTCTGTCCGTCTGTCTGATGAATTTTTAACGCCAATACATTCCGTCATTACTTATCCAATCTCAACGAAACTTGACAGGATGACCAAGGGTTACATAATGAAAGTTGTAGCGCATTCATTTGCCCCCCCATCCCCAAGGGGGTTTTCTCCCCCGAGCGGGTTTTGCCCGCCATTGCCATCAATGGGTTGCGTGTTGAGGTGTATAGCCATATTAAGTTAGCTTTATCGTGGCGTTTTTCCAAAGAAGAAGATTTATCTGGTGGTTTTCCAAAGACGCTTTTAATAACAAAATTGATGATAATCGCATATTAGCCGGTGAAGCCGGTGTTGTGAATAAACGCGTACGTATTATGTTGAAAACCAGATTATGCTGGATCCCTTGGCTTGAGAATTCCGAAGCTGAGATGCACAAAATCGCTCGATGGAGGCCGCCATCTTGCGGATGCAGAAGTATACATAACAAATTGAAAAAAGTTCAATAGGAGTTTGTTTCACCCGTCTTTGTTTGATTCACAATCTTAGCACCTCTAATTCACAATTCACAATTTAGCTCTTTCACGAGCATCGATCTTGTATACAAAAAAAAACAAACAAACAAAAAAAACCCTCTAATTTGTAATTAAAATACTTTAAGACCAACCTCTGCCTGCACGGGCCTGGTTATCTTCAACGAAAATCGTCACCAAACATCGGAACCAATGAGATGCGAGCATTTGAAAAAATATTTCAGAAACCAAATCACTCAATGAAGGCCGCCATCTTCCGGATGCGGAAGTATGCATTAAAAAATTCCGAAAAAGTTCAATAGGACTTTGTTTCACCCGTCTTTGTTTGATTCACATTCTTATGAACCTCTAATTTGTAATTAAAATACTTTAAGACCAACCTCGTTATCTTCAACGAAAATCGTCACCAAACACCGGAACCAATGAGATTTGAGCATTTGAAAAAATGTTTTTTTTAAGCTTATTACGTGTTTCGGAGGGTGAAAATTACGAGGCTTATATTTTTAAAAAGCTTATTACGCTTATTACGCATCAAATATTCTAAAATTGACGAAGAATTATTTTTTAGAAATCTCGCGGCCGTAGGGCATAGTTTTTCACAGCCGGAAATATCCGAAGTTGAGACGGAATTCACTGAATTAATCAAGAAGTAAATTTTATCAATTTTAATCTCATCCAGAATGCAAATGGTGTCATTTTAGGTCTGAATTTGCGAAATTTTGTGAGCTGACCAATCAGCGATCAGCTTAGGTCAGCCAATCAGCGCCATCGACACGGTTTGATAAACGACAGTCACACATTGCCGTTGAAACGGCGCTATCGTCTGACCTGTCGGCACTGATCTTACTGCAAGCTAACTTCTTCTGGTGGAGGAAGCCGCCGTGCCCGAAGAGAACCAGTCCTGACAGCGACTGAAGTTAGAAGATGACACACATACTGTGAAAACGTATGTTAAGCCCAGTTAAAATTTCTTAAAATAGGCCTTAAGCTAGCACATCGTATAGGGACGCACCCATGTGGGCAATGCGCGGCGGCGACATTGGTCAGAGCGAGCGGTTCTGCAGTTTTGCTGGTTGCGCAGATGGGAGTCCTCGATTATCGACTGCTGATTGGTTGTTGGAGGGAATTTCCCCGTCATTCCGTGCATGATGAACGAGCGATTACCCATCTACAGCCTCGTTTTATATTTAGTCAGGTTCACTATGTCAATAAATTATATTTCGTTCAAAATCATGGTAGATTAGCAAACCTATACATTTTTGGAAAGGTTATTGCATAAGGAAACTAAAAATCAATGTTTACATTTGGAGAGATACCTGTATGGCGGCCATTTTGGATTTTCAAAATGGCCACTGTAAAATACATATTTTGTTCTATTTCTGCCTCTAATTACCCTAAAAACTTTTTAAAATATACTAAACCTATATTTTCAGGGACAAGGAATCCAATGAAAGTATCGAATTAGTGCTATGGGGAATGGTAAGACACGAATCAAAGGTTTTGAATTGCAAAATACTGTCTTTATATTCGCGATAAGTTGCATAATCAAATACATGTTATCATTTTGTACAGGCAGTTAATTACATCAAAATGTGTCACAATAATTCATATCACCAAACATACACAGGCAGTCAGCAAAATCATATATACACATGCAGTCAGTATAACTTCACATCTACACAGGCAGTCAAGAGAGAGGTGGAAGAGAGAGAGAGGTGGGAGAGAGAGAGGTGGGAGAGAGAGAGGTGAGAGAGAGGTGGGAGAGAGAGAGGTGGGAGAGAGAGAGGTGGGAGAGAGAGAGAGAGGTGGGAGAGAGAGAGGTGGGAGAGAGAGAGGTGGGAGAGAGAGAGGTGGGAGAGAGAGAGAGAGGTGCGAGAGAGAGAGGTGGGAGAGAGAGAGGGGTGGGAGAGAGGTGGGAGAGAGGTGGGAGAGAGAGAGGTGGGATAGAGGTGGGAGAGAGGTGGGAGAGAGGTGGGAGAGAGGTGGGAGAGAGGTGGGAGAGAGAGAGGTGGGAGAGAGAGAGAGGTGGCAGAGAGAGAGAGAGAGGTGAGAGAGAGGTGGGAGAGAGAGAGGGTGGGAGAGAGAGAGAGGTGGCAGAGAGAGAGAGAGAGGTGAGAGAGAGGTGGGAGAGAGAGAGGGTGGGAGAGAGAGAGGGGTGGGAGAGAGGTGGGAGAGAGAGAGGTGTGAGAGAGGTGGGAGAGAGGTGTGTGAGAGAGAGAGAGGTGGGCGAGAGAGAGAGAGGTGGGCGAGAGAGAGAGAGAGGTGGGCGAGAGAGAGAGAGAGGTGGGAGAGAGAGAGAGGTGGGAGAGAGAGAGGTGGGAGAGAGAGAGAGGTGGGAGAGAGAGAGAGAGGTGGGAGAGAGAGAGAGAGGTAGGAGAGAGAGGTGGGAGAGAGAGAGGTGAGAGAGAGGTGGGAGAGAGAGAGGTGGGAGAGAGGTGGGAGAGAGGTGGGAGAGAGGTGGGAGAGAGAGGTGGGAGAGAGAGGTGGGAGAGAGGTGGGAGAGAGGTGGGAGAGAGAGTAGGGAGAGAGAGGTGGGAGAGAGAGAGAGAGGTGGGAGAGAGAGAGAGGTGGGAGAGAGAGAGGTGGGAGAGAGACAGGTGGGAGAGAGAGAGGTGAGAGAGAGGTGGGAGAGAGAGAGGTGGGAGAGAGGTGGGAGAGAGGTGGGACAGAGGTGGGAGAGAGGTGGGAGAGAGGTGGGAGAGAGAGGTGGGAGAGAGACGTGGGAGAGAGAGGTGGGAGGCAGAGGTGGGAGAGAGAGGTGGGAGAGAGAGGTGGGAGAGAGGTGGGAGAGAGAGGTGGGAGAGAGAGAGAGAGGTGGGAGAGAGAGAGGTGGGAGAGAGAGGTGGGAGAGAGGTGGGAGAGAGAGAGGTGGGAGAGAGAGAGAGGTGGGAGAGAGAGAGAGGTGGGAGAGAGAGAGGTGGGGGAGAGAGGTGGGGGAGAGAGGTGGGGGAGAGAGGTGGGAGAGAGGTGGGAGAGAGTTGGGAGAGAGGTGGGAGAGAGGTGGGAGAGAGGTGGGAGAGAGGTGGGAGAGAGAGGGGTGGGAGAGAGGTGGGAGAGAGAGGTGGGAGAGAGAGGTGGGAGAGAGAGGTGGGAGAGAGAGAGATGTGGGAGAGAGAGAGAGGTGGGAGAGAGAGAGAGAGGTGGGAGAGAGAGAGAGGTGGGAGAGAGAGAGGTGGGAGAGAGAGAGAGAGGTGGGAGAGAGAGAGAGGTGGGAGAGAGAGAGAGAGGTGGGAGAGAGAGAGAGGTGGGAGAGAGGTGGGAGAGAGGTGGGAGAGAGAGAGGTGAGAGAGAGAGGTGGGAGAGAGAGAGGTGGGAGAGAGGTGGGAGAGAGGTGGGACAGAGGTGGGAGAGAGACGTGAGAGAGAGACATGGGAGAGAGAGGTGGGAGAGAGATGTGGGAGAGAGAGTTGTGAGAGAGAGGTGGGAGAGAGAGAGAGAGGTGGGAGAGAGAGAGAGAGGTGGGAGAGAGAGAGAGGTGGGAGAGAGAGAGAGGTGGGAGAGAGAGAGAGGTGGGCGAGAGAGAGAGGTGGGAGAGAGAGAGGTGGGAGAGAGGGAGAGGTGGGAGAGAGGGAGAGGTGGGAGAGAGGGAGAGGTGGGAGAGAGGGAGAGGTGGGAGAGAGAGAGGTGGGAGAGAGAGAGAGAGGTGGGAGAGAGAGAGGTGGGAGAGAGAGAGGTGGGAGAGAGGTGGGAAAGAGGTGGGAGAGAGGTGGGAGAGAGAGGTGGGAGAGAGCGAGAGGTGGGAGAGAGAGAGAGGGAGGTGGGAGAGAGAGGTAAAGTGGTTTCCTGCACCAACACAAGTGCGAAAAGTGGTTTTTCCACACTAATACAAGTGCAAAAGTGGTTTTTCCACACTAATACGAGTGCAAAAGTGGTTTTTCAACACCAAAACAAGTGCGAAAAGTGGTTTTTCAACACTATCACAAGTGCAAAAAGTGGTTTTTCCACACTAATACAAGTGCAAAAGTGGTTTTTCAACACCAACACAAGTGCAAAAAGTAGTTTTTCAACACTATCACAAGTGCAAAAAGTGTTTTTTCCACACTAATACAAGTGCAAAAGTGGTTTTTCAACACTAACAGAAGTGCGAAAAGTGGTTTTTCAACACCATCACAAGTGCAAAAAGTGTTTTTTCCACACTAATACAAGTGCAAAAGTGGTTTCCTGCACCAACACAAGTGCGAAAAGTGGTTTTTCCACACTAATACAAGTGCAAAAAGTGGCTTTTCCACACTAATACGAGTGCAAAAGTGGTTTTTCAACACCAACACAAGTGCGAAAAGTGGTTTTTCAACACTAACACAAGTGCAAAAAGTGGTTTTTCAACACTATCACAAGTGCAAAAAGTGGTTTTTCAACACTAACAGAAGTGCGAAAAGTGGTTTTTCAACACCATCACAAGTGCAAAAAGTGTTTTTTCCACACTAATACAAGTGCAAAAGTGGTTTCCTGCACCAACACAAGTGCGAAAAGTGGTTTTTCAACACTATCACAAGTGCAAAAAGTGGTTTTTCCACACTAATACAAGTGCAAAAGTGGTTTTTCAACACCAACACAAGTGCGAAAAGTGGTTTTTCAACACTAACACAAGTGCAAAAAGTGGTTTTTCAACACTATCACAAGTGCAAAAAGTGTTTTTTCCACACTAATACAAGTGCAAAAGTGTTTTTTCAACACTAACACAAGTGCGAAAAGTGGTTTTTCAACACTAACACAAGTGCGAAAAGTGGTTTTTCAACACTATCACAAGTGCAAAAAGTGTTTTTACCACACGAATACAAGTGCAAAAGTGGTTTCCTGCAACAACACAGGTGCAAAAAGTGGATTTTCAACACTAACACAAGTGCGAAAAGTGGTTTTTCAACACTATCAAGTGCAAAAAGTGTTTTTTCCACACCAATACAAGTGCAAAAGTGGTTTTTCAACACTAACACAAGTGTGAAAAGTGGTTTTTCAACACTAACACAAGTGCAAAAAGTGGTTTTTCAACACTATCAAAAGTGCAAAAAGTGTTTTTCAACACTAACACAAGTGCGAAAAGTGGTTTTTCAACACTAACACAAGTGCGAAAAGTGGTTTTTCAACACTATCACAATTGCAAAACGTGTTTTTTCCACACTAATACAAGTGCAAAAGTGGTTTCCTGCACCAACACAAGTGCGAACAGTGGTTTTTCAACACCAACAAAAGTTCGAAAAGTGTTTTTTCCACACTATCACAAGTGCAAAAAGACTTTTTTCCACACTAATACAAGTGCAAAAAGTGTTTTTTCCACACTAATACAAGTGCAAAAGTGGTTTCCTGCACTAATACAAGTGCAAAAGTGGTTTTTCAACACAAACACACGTGCGAAAAGTGGTTTTTCAACACTAATACAAGTGCAAAAAGTGTTTTTTCCACACCAATACAAGTGCAAAAGTGGTTGCCTGCATCAACACAAGTGCGAAATGTGGATTTTCAACACTAACACAAGTGCGAAGAGTGGTTTTTCAACACTATCACAAGTGCAAAAAGTGTTTTTTCCACACTAATACAAGTGTGAAAAGTGGTTTTTCAACACTATCACAAGTGCAAAAAGTGTTTTTCCACACTAATATAAGTGCAAAAGTGGTTTCCTGCACCAACAAGTGCGAAAAGTGGTTTTTCAACACTAACACAAGTGCGAAAAGTGGTTTTTCAACACTATCACAAGTGCAAAAAGTGTTTTTCCACACTAATATAAGTGCAAAAGTGGTTTCCTGCACCAACAAGTGCGAAAGTGGTTTTTCAACACTAACACAAGTGCGAAACGTGGTTTTTCAACACTATCACAAGTGCGAAAAGTGGTTTTTCCACACCAATACAAGTGCAAAAGTGGTTTTTCAACACTAACACAAGTGCGAAAAGTGGTTTTTCAACACTAACACAAGTGCGAAAAGTGGTTTTTCAACACTATCACAAGTGCAAAAAGTGTTTTTCAACACTAACACAAGTGCGAAAAGTGGTTTTTCAACACCAACACAAGTGCGAAAAGTGGTTTTTCAACACTATCACAAGTGCAAAAAGTGTTTTTTCCACACCAATACAAGTGCAAAAGTGGTTTCCTGCACCAACACAAGTGCGAAAAGTGGTTTTTCAACACTAACACAAGTGCGAAAAGTGGTTTTTCAACACTATCACAAGTGCAAAAAGTGTTTTTTCCACACTAATACAAGTGCAAAAGTGGTTTCCTGCACCAACACAAGTGCGAAAAGTGGTTTTTCAACACTATCACAAGTGCAAAAAGAGTTTTTTCCACACGAATACAAGTGCAAAAAGTGTTTTTTCCACACTAATACAAGTGGAAAAGTGGTTTCCTGCACTAATACAAGTGCAAAAGTGGTTTTTCAACACTATCACAAGTGCAAAAAGTATTTTTTCAACATTATCACAAGTGCAAAAAGTGTTTTTTCCACACTAATACAAGTGCAAAAGTGGTTTTTCCACACTAATACAAGTGCAAAAGTGGTTTTTCAACACCAACACAAGTGCGAAGAGTGCTTTTTCAACACTATCACAAGTGCAAAAAGTGTTTTTTTCCACACTATCACAAGTGCAAAAGTGGTTTCCTGCACCAACACAAGTGCGAAAAGTGGTTTTTCAACACTAACACAAGTGTGAAAAGTGGTTTTTCAACACTATCACAAGTGCAAAAAGTGTTTTTTCCACACTAATACAAGTGCAAAAGTGGTTTTTCCACACTAATACGAGTGCAAAAGTGGTTTTTCAACACCAAAACAAGTGCGAAAAGTGGTTTTTCAACACTATCACAAGTGCAAAAAGTGGTTTTCCCACACTAATACAAGTGCAAAAGTGGTTTTTCAACACCAACACAAGTGCGAAAAGTGGTTTTTCAACACTAACACAAGTGCAAAAAGTGGTTTTTCAACACTATCACAAGTGCAAAAAGTGTTTTTTCCACACTAATACAAGTGCAAAAGTGGTTTCCTGCACCAACACAAGTGCGAACAGTGGTTTTTCAACACCAACACAAGTGCGAACAGTGGTTTTTCAACATCAACACAAGTGCGAAAAGTGTTTTTTCCACACTATCACAAGTGCAAAAAGACTTTTTTCCACACTCATACAAGTGCAAAAATTGTTTTTTCCACACTAATACAAGTGCAAAAGTGGTTTCCTGCACTAATACAAGTGCGAAAAGTGGTTTTTCAACACTAACACAAGTGCGAAAAGTGGTTTTTCTACACTAATACAAGTGCAAAAGTGGTTTCCTGCACCAACACAGGTGCGAAAAGTGGTTTTTCAACACTAACACAAGTGCGAAAAGTGGTTTTTCAACACTATCCCAAGTGCAAAAAGTGGTTTTTCCACACCAATACAAGTGCAAAAGTGGTTTTTCAACACTAACACAAGTGCGAAAAGTGGTTTTTCAACACTAACACAAGTGCGAAAAGTGGTTTTTCAACACTATCACAAGTGCAAAAAGTGTTTTTCAACACTAACACAAGTGCGAAAAGTGGTTTTTCAACACTAACACAAGTGCAAAAAGTGGTTTTTCAACACTATCACAAGTGCAAAAAGTGTTTTTTCCACACTAATACAAGTGCAAAAGTGTTTTTTCAACACTAACACAAGTGCGAAAAGTGGTTTTTCAACACTAACACAAGTGCGAAAAGTGGTTTTTCAACACTATCACAAGTGCAAAAAGTGTTTTTACCACACGAATACAAGTGCAAAAGTGGTTTCCTGCAACAACACAGGTGCAAAAAGTGGATTTTCAACACTAACACAAGTGCGAAAAGTGGTTTTTCAACACTATCAAGTGCAAAAAGTGTTTTTTCCACACCAATACAAGTGCAAAAGTGGTTTTTCAACACTAACACAAGTGTGAAAAGTGGTTTTTCAACACTAACACAAGTGCAAAAAGTGGTTTTTCAACACTATCAAAAGTGCAAAAAGTGTTTTTCAACACTAACACAAGTGCGAAAAGTGGTTTTTCAACACTAACACAAGTGCGAAAAGTGGTTTTTCAACACTATCACAAGTGCAAAACGTGTTTTTTCCACACTAATACAAGTGCAAAAGTGGTTTCCTGCACCAACACAAGTGCGAACAGTGGTTTTTCAACACCAACAAAAGTGCGAAAAGTGTTTTTTCCACACTATCACAAGTGCAAAAAGACTTTTTCCCACACTAATACAAGTGCAAAAAGTGTTTTTTCCACACTAATACAAGTGCAAAAGTGGTTTCCTGCACTAATACAAGTGCAAAAGTGGTTTTTCAACACAAACACACGTGCGAAAAGTGGTTTTTCAACACTAATACAAGTGCAAAAAGTGTTTTTTCCACACCAATACAAGTGCAAAAGTGGTTGCCTGCATCAACACAAGTGCGAAATGTGGATTTTCAACACTAACACAAGTGCGAAGAGTGGTTTTTCAACACTATCACAAGTGCAAAAAGTGTTTTTTCCACACTAATACAAGTGTGAAAAGTGGTTTTTCAACACTATCACAAGTGCAAAAAGTGTTTTTCCACACTAATATAAGTGCAAAAGTGGTTTCCTGCACCAACAAGTGCGAAAAGTGGTTTTTCAACACTAACACAAGTGCGAAAAGTGGTTTTTCAACACTATCACAAGTGCAAAAAGTGTTTTTCCACACTAATATAAGTGCAAAAGTGGTTTCCTGCACCAACAAGTGCGAAAGTGGTTTTTCAACACTAACACAAGTGCGAAAAGTGGTTTTTCAACACTATCACAAGTGCGAAAAGTGGTTTTTCCACACCAATACAAGTGCAAAAGTGGTTTTTCAACACTAACACAAGTGCGAAAAGTGGTTTTTCAACACTAACACAAGTGCGAAAAGTGGTTTTTCAACACTATCACAAGTGCAAAAAGTGTTTTTCAACACTATCACAAGTGCGAAAAGTGGTTTTTCAACACCAACACAAGTGCGAAAAGTGGTTTTTCAACACTATCACAAGTGCAAAAAGTGTTTTTTCCACACCAATACAAGTGCAAAAGTGGTTTCCTGCACCAACACAAGTGCGAAAAGTGGTTTTTCAACACTAACACAAGTGCGAAAAGTGGTTTTTCAACACTATCACAAGTGCAAAAAGTGTTTTTTCCACACTAATACAAGTGCAAAAGTGGTTTCCTGCACCAACACAAGTGCGAAAAGTGGTTTTTCAACACTATCACAAGTGCAAAAAGAGTTTTTTCCACACGAATACAAGTGCAAAAAGTGTTTTTTCCACACTAATACAAGTGGAAAAGTGGTTTCCTGCACTAATACAAGTGCAAAAGTGGTTTTTCAACACTATCACAAGTGCCAAAAGTATTTTTTCAACACTATCACAAGTGCAAAAAGTGTTTTTTCCACACTAATACAAGTGCAAAAGTGGTTTTTCCACACTAATACAAGTGCAAAAGTGGTTTTTCAACACCAACACAAGTGCGAAGAGTGCTTTTTCAACACTATCACAAGTGCAAAAAGTGTTTTTTTCCACACTATCACAAGTGCAAAAGTGGTTTCCTGCACCAACACAAGTGCGAAAAGTGGTTTTTCAACACTAACACAAGTGTGAAAAGTGGTTTTTCAACACTATCACAAGTGCAAAAAGTGTTTTTTCCACACTAATACAAGTGCAAAAGTGGTTTTTCCACACTAATACGAGTGCAAAAGTGGTTTTTCAACACCAAAACAAGTGCGAAAAGTGGTTTTTCAACACTATCACAAGTGCAAAAAGTGGTTTTCCCACACTAATACAAGTGCAAAAGTGGTTTTTCAACACCAACACAAGTGCGAAAAGTGGTTTTTCAACACTAACACAAGTGCAAAAAGTGGTTTTTCAACACTATCACAAGTGCAAAAAGTGTTTTTTCCACACTAATACAAGTGCAAAAGTGGTTTCCTGCACCAACACAAGTGCGAACAGTGGTTTTTCAACACCAACACAAGTGCGAACAGTGGTTTTTCAACATCAACACAAGTGCGAAAAGTGTTTTTTCCACACTATCACAAGTGCAAAAAGACTTTTTTCCACACTCATACAAGTGCAAAAATTGTTTTTTCCACACTAATACAAGTGCAAAAGTGGTTTCCTGCACTAATACAAGTGCGAAAAGTGGTTTTTCAACACTAACACAAGTGCGAAAAGTGGTTTTTCTACACTAATACAAGTGCAAAAGTGGTTTCCTGCACCAACACAGGTGCGAAAAGTGGTTTTTCAACACTATCACAAGTGCAAAAAGTATTTTTTCAACACTATCACAAGTGCAAAAAGTGTTTTTTCCACACTAATACAAGTGCAAAAGTGGTTCCCTGCACCAACACAAGTGCGAACCGTGGTTTTTCAACACTAACACAAGTGCGAAAAGTGTTTTTTCCACACTATCACAAGTGCAAAAAGAGTTTTTTTCCACACTAATACAAGTGCAAAAAGTGTTTTTTCCACACTAATACAAGTGCAAAAGTGGTTTCCTGCACTAATACAAGTGCAAAAGTGGTTTTTCAACACAAACACACGTGCGAAAAGTGGTTTTTCAACACTATCACAAGTGCAAAAAGTGTTTTTTCCACACCAATACAAGTGCAAAAGTGGTTTCCTGCACCAACACAAGTGCGAAAAGTGGTTTTTCAACACTAACACAAGTGCAAAAAGTGCTTTTTCAACACTATCACAAGTGCAAAAAGTGTTTTTTCCACACTATCACAAGTGCAAAAGTGGTTTCCTGCACCAACACAAGTGCGAAAAGTGGTTTTTCAACACTAACACAAGTGCGAAAAGTGGTTTTTCAACACTATCACAAGTGCAAAAAGTGTTTTTTCCACACTAATACAGGTGCAAAAAGTGTTTTTTCCACACTAATACAAGTGCAAAAGTGGTTTTTCAACACTAACACAAGTGCGAAAAGTGGTTTTTCAACACTAACACAAGTGCGAAAAGTGGTTTTTCAACACTATCACAAGTGCAAAAAGTGTTTTTTCCACACTAATACAAGTGCAAAAGTGGTTTTTCCACACTAATACAAGTGCAAAAGTGGTTTTTCAACACCAACACAAGTGCGAAAAGTGGTTTTTCAACACTATCACAAGTGCAAAATGTGTTTTTTCCACACTAATACAAGTGCAAAAGTGGTTTTTCAACACTAACACAAGTGCGAAAAGTGGTTTTTCAACACTATCACAAGTGCGAAAAGTGGTTTTTCAACACTATCACAAGTGCAAAAAGTGTTTTTTCCACAATAATACAAGTGCAAAAAGTGTTTTTTCAACACTATCACAAGTGCAAAAAGTGTTTTTTCCACACTAATACAAGTGCAAAAGTGGTTTCCTGCACCAACACAAATGCGAACCGTGGTTTTTCAACACTAACACAAGTGCGAAAGGTGTTTTTTCCACACTATTACAAGTGCAAAACGAGTTTTTTCCACACTAATACAAGTGCAAAAAGTGTTTTTTCCACACTAATACAAGTGCAAAAGTGGTTTCCTGCACTAATACAAGTGCAAAAGTGGTTTTTCAACACTATCACAAGTGCAAAAAGTGTTTTTTCAACACTATCACAAGTGCAAAAAGTGTTTTTTCCACACTATCACAAGTGCAAAAAGTGTTTTTTCCACACTATCACAAGTGCAAAAAGTGTTTTTTCCACACTAATACAAGTGCAAAAGTGGTTTTTCCACACTAATACAAGTGCAAAAGTGGTTTTTCAACACCAACACAAGTGCGAAAAGTGGTTTTTCAACACTAACACAAGTGCGAAAAGTGGTTTTTCAACACTATCACAGGTGAAAAAGTGTTTTTTCCACACTAATACAAGTGCAAAAGTGGTTTTTCAACACTAACACAAGTGCGAAAAGTGGTTTTTCAACACTAACACAAGTGCGAAAAGTGGTTTTTCAACACTATCACAAGTGCAAAAAGTGTTTTTTCCACACTAATACAAGTGCAAAAGTGGTTTTTCCACACTAATACAAGTGCAAAAGTGTTTTTTCAACACCAACACAAGTGCGAAAAGTGTTTTTTCAACACTATCACAAGTGCAAAATGTGTTTTTTCCACACTAATACAAGTGCAAAAGTGGTTTTTCAACACTAACACAAGTGCGAAAAGTGGTTTTTTAACACTAACACAAGTGCGAAAAGTGGTTTTTCAACACTATCACAAGTGCAAAAAGTGTTTTTTCCACACTAATACAAGTGCAAAAGTGGTTTCCTGCACCAACACAAGTGCGAAAAGTGGTTTTTCAACACTAACACAAGTGCGAAAAGTGGTTTTTCAACACTATCACAAGTGCAAAAAGTGTTTTTTCTACAGTAATACAAGTGCAAAAGTGGTTTCCTGCAACAACACAAGTGCAAAAAGTGGATTTTCAACACTAACAAAAGTGCGAAAAGTGTTTTTTCCACACTATCACAAGTGCAAAAAGACTTTTTTCCACACTCGTACAAGTGCAAAAATTGTTTTTTCCACACTAATACAAGTGCAAAAGTGGTTTCCTGCACTAATACAAGTGCGAAAAGTGGTTTTTCAACACTAACACAAGTGCGAAAAGTGGTTTTTCTACACTAATACAAGTGCAAAAGTGGTTTCCTGCACCAACACAGGTGCGAAAAGTGGTTTTTCAACACTAACACAAGTGCGAAAAGTGGTTTTTCAACACTATCACAAGTGCGAAAAGTGGTTTTTCCACACCAATACAAGTGCAAAAGTGGTTTTTCAACACTAACACAAGTGCGAAAAGTGGTTTTTCAACACTAACACAAGTGCGAAAAGTGGTTTTTCAACACTATCACAAGTGCAAAAAGTGTTTTTCAACACTAACACAAGTGCGAAAAGTGGTTTTTCAACACCAACACAAGTGCGAAAAGTGGTTTTTCAACACTATCACAAGTGCAAAAAGTGTTTTTTCCACACCAATACAAGTGCAAAAGTGGTTTCCTGCACCAACACAAGTGCGAAAAGTGGTTTTTCAACACTAACACAAGTGCGAAAAGTGGTTTTTCAACACTATCACAAGTGCAAAAAGTGTTTTTTCCACACTAATACAAGTGCAAAAGTGGTTTCCTGCACCAACACAAGTGCGAAAAGTGGTTTTTCAACACTATCACAAGTGCAAAAAGAGTTTTTTCCACACGAATACAAGTGCAAAAAGTGTTTTTTCCACACTAATACAAGTGCAAAAGTGGTTTCCTGCACTAATACAAGTGCAAAAGTGGTTTTTCAACACTATCACAAGTGCAAAAAGTATTTTTTCAACACTATCACAAGTGCAAAAAGTGTTTTTTCCACACTAATACAAGTGCAAAAGTGGTTTTTCCACACTAATACAAGTGCAAAAGTGGTTTTTCAACACCAACACAAGTGCGAAGAGTGCTTTTTCAACACTATCACAAGTGCAAAAAGTGTTTTTTTCCACACTATCACAAGTGCAAAAGTGGTTTCCTGCACCAACACAAGTGCGAAAAGTGGTTTTTCAACACTAACACAAGTGTGAAAAGTGGTTTTTCAACACTATCACAAGTGCAAAAAGTGTTTTTTCCACACTAATACAAGTGCAAAAGTGGTTTTTCCACACTAATACGAGTGCAAAAGTGGTTTTTCAACACCAAAACAAGTGCGAAAAGTGGTTTTTCAACACTATCACAAGTGCAAAAAGTGGTTTTCCCACACTAATACAAGTGCAAAAGTGGTTTTTCAACACCAACACAAGTGCGAAAAGTGGTTTTTCAACACTAACACAAGTGCAAAAAGTGGTTTTTCAACACTATCACAAGTGCAAAAAGTGTTTTTTCCACACTAATACAAGTGCAAAAGTGTTTTTTCAACACTAACACAAGTGCGAAAAGTGGTTTTTCAACACTAACACAAGTGCGAAAAGTGGTTTTTCAACACTATCACAAGTGCAAAAAGTGTTTTTTCCACACTAATAGAAGTGCAAAAGTGGTTTTTCAACACTAACAGAAGTGCGAAAAGTGGTTTTTCAACACTAACACAAGTGCGAAAAGTGTTTTTTCAACACTATCACAAGTGCAAAAAGTGTTTTTTCCACACTAATACAAGTGCAAAAGTGGTTTCCTGCACCAACAAGTGCAAAAAGTGGATTTTCAACACTAACACAAGTGCGAAAAGTGGTTTTTCAACACTATCACAAGTGCAAAAAGTGTTTTTTCCACACTATCACAAGTGCAAAAAGTGTTTTTTCAACACTAACACAAGTGCGAAAAGTGGTTTTTCAACACAACACAAGTGCGAAAAGTGGTTTTTCAACACTAACACAAGTGCGAAAAGTGGTTTTTCAACACTATCACAGGTGCAAAAAGTGTTTTTTCCACACTAATACAAGTGCGAAAAGTGGTTTTTCAACACTAACACAAGTGCGAAAAGTGGTTTTTCAACACTATCACAAGTGCAAAAAGTGTTTTTTCCACACTAATACAAGTGCAAAAGTGGTTTTTCCACACTAATACAAGTGTAAAAGTGGTTTTCCAACACCAACACAAGTGCGAAAAGTGGTTTTTCAACACTATCACAAGTGCAAAATGTCTTTTTCCACACTAATACAAGTGCAAAAGTGGTTTTTCAACACTAACACAAGTGCGAAAATGGTTTTTCAACACTAACACAAGTGCGAAAAGTGGTTTTTCAACACTATCACAAGTGCAAAAAGTGTTTTATCCACACTAATACAAGTGCAAAAGTGGTTTTTCAACACTAACACAAGTGCGAAAAGTGGTTTTTCAACACTAACACAACTGCGAAAAGTGGTTTTTCAACACTATCACAAGTGCAAAAAGTGTTTTTTCCACACTAATACAAGTGCAAAAGTGGTTTTTCAACACTAACACAAGTGCGAAAAGTGGTTTTTCAACACTAACACAAATGCGAAAAGTGGTTTTTCAACACTATCACAAGTGCAAAAAGTGTTTTTTCCACACTAATACAAGTGCAAAAGTGGTTTCCTGCACCAACACAAGTGCGAAAAGTGGTTTTTCAACACTAACACAAGTGCGAAAAGTGGTTTTTCAACACTATCAGAAGTGCAAAAAGTGTTTTTTCCACACTGATACAAGTGCAAAAGTGGTTTCCTGCACCAACACAAGTGCGAAAAGTGGTTTTTCAACACTAACACAAGTGCGAAAAGTGGTTTTTCAACACTATCACAAGTGCAAAAAGTGTTTTTTTCCACACTAATACAAGTGCAAAAGTGGTTTTTCAACACCAACACAAGTGCGAAAAGTGGTTTTTCAACACTATCACAAGTGCAAAATGTGTTTTTTCCACACTAATACAAGTGCAAAAGTGGTTTTTCAACACTAACACAAGTGCGAAAAGTGGTGTTTCAACACTAACACAAGTGCGAAAAGTGGTTTTTCAACACTATCACAAGTGCAAAAAGTGTTTTTTCCACACTAATACAAGTGCAAAAGTGGTTTCCTGCACCAACACAAGCGCGAAAAGTGGTTTTTCAACACTAACACATGTGCGAAAAGTGTTTTTTCCATACTAATACAAGTGCAAAAGTGGTTTCCTGCACCAACACAAGCGCGAAAAGTGGTTTTTCAACACTATCACAAGTGCAAAAAGTGTTTTTTCCACACTAATACAAGTGCAAAAGTGGTTTCCTGCACCAACACAAGTGCGAAAAGTGGTTTTTCAACACTAACACAAGTGCGAAAAGTGGTTTTTGAACACTATCACAAGTGCAAAACGTGTTTTTTCCACACTAATACAAGTGCAAAAGTGGTTTCCTGCACCAACACAAGTGCGAAAAGTGGTTTTTCAACACTAACACAAGTGCGAAAAGTGGTTTTTCAACACCAACAAAAGTGCGAAAAGTGGTTTTTCAACACCAACAAAAGTGCGAAAAGTGTTTTTTCCACACTATCACAAGTGCAAAAAGACTTTTTTCCACACTAATACAAGTGCAAAAAGTGTATTTTTCACACTAATACAAGTGCAAAAGTGGTTTCCTGCACTAATACAAGTGCAAAAGTGGTTTTTCAACACAAACACGTGCGAAAAGTGGTTTTTCAACACTATCACAAGTGCAAAAAGTGTTTTTTCCACACCAATACAAGTGCAAAAGTGGTTGCCTGCACCAACACAAGTGCGAAATGTGGATTTTCAACACTAACACAAGTGCAAAAAGTGTTTTTTCCACACTAATACAAGTGCAAAAGTGGTTTCCTGCACCAACAAGTGCAAAAAGTGGATTTTCAACACTAACACAAGTGCGAAAAGTGGTTTTTCAACACTATCACAAGTGCAAAAAGTGTTTTTTCCACACTATCACAAGTGCAAAAAGTGTTTTTTCAACACTAACACAAGTGCGAAAAGTGGTTTTTCAACACAACACAAGTGCGAAAAGTGGTTTTTCAACACTAACACAAGTGCGAAAAGTGGTTTTTCAACACTATCACAGGTGCAAAAAGTG